>NW_020799117.1:1634850-1682076 GCF_003259725.1 Athene cunicularia | reverse complement strand
GTCGCCCCCGACGGAGGAGGAGGCCGGGTCCCGCTCTCCCGGCCTGCGGCGGGGGCCCAAGAACCATCGTGCGAGCGAGGAGACGGCGGCGGTGCCGCTGGAGGAGGCCGAGCACCAGTGGCTGGTGATGGCGGCCGGCGGGCAGTGGACGCAGCAGCTCCACGGGCTGCTGCTGGGCGACGCCAGCTTGGCGGCCCGCAGGGATTTCATCTCGGGCTTCACCGCCCTGCACTGGGCCGCCAAGAGCGGCAACTGCGACATGGTGACCAATATCATCAGGGCGGCCGAGAAGGGGGGCGCCCGCGTCAACGTGGATGCCAGGTCGCACGGCGGCTACACGGCGCTTCACTTGGCCGCCATACACGGCCAGGAGAAGGTCATCACCATGCTGGTGTACAGCTACCACGCCAAGACCGACCTGAGGGACTACAGCGGGAAGAAGCCGCACCAGTACTTGAAGGAAGGGGCCTCCTCGACGGTCAGGCGCTTGCTGGGGGACCCCAGCCTCTCCCACAGCATGGAGCCCTCCGTGCCCATCAAGAAGAGCACGAAGCTCGCGGCTTCAATCTTGAGCTCCACTAGCACTTTCCTGGGGGTCATATCCGATGACATGGCTTTCTACGACCTCACCAAAGGGCTGAGGAAGCCCTCATCCTTAAACAAGCTCCTGGCAGCCACTACAGGCCCGAGGAGGAAGCCAAAGACCAGAGGGGGCTTCCCTTCATATTCTTCCCTCTCCGAAGTAATGGAGGAGGAGGAAGAGGAGGTCATCGTGAAACGCAGACCCGTTTCCGAGCTGTTCTTTGGCCACTAGCCTCTGCCTTCTCGGGATGAAAATTGTTTAATAATGTGACTGAGGGTCTCGATATTTCTCTCACAGGAGCGGCTTGGATTTCTTCTCTCCGTGTCTGTCTGTCTGGATGTTTGACTAAATGGGTGGTAGGGTCTGGCTCCAAAGGCCACTGGGTGAAACGCGGCTCACAGCCGCCTGTGGGGAGCGTTACAGTCGCTGTATGTACTGTCGTGCCGGTGTATCGATGGAGACCACCAACTTTAGACTTAACGGTTGAAAAACTGAACCTCTGTGTGTGTGTAGACAGGTTAAAATGCTTAAGGTACAGCCTTCTCAATTAGTGTTCCTCGGCTGGAGAGCAGAAGTAAGGTAAAGAATTGCATATTCTACACTGTGAACAGCAAGCTGGTAGCTGGCTACTTTAACATGGCTTGTTATATAGCAGGCTTAAATTATTAGAGGAAAGACGACTAGTTTTCTATGATGTTTCTGATTATTTTGGTAACAGAAGAGGAATATTTCTATTTAAGAAAAACGGTGTACTTTTTCATAACAAAGTTTCTTACTATCAGAAATACTAACATAACAATCTCAATTGTTGCCTAACACATTTTAAAACAGTTTTAAAACAACAAAAACCCAACCCTCAGCACTCAAATCACCATGACCTGTCTACCTCAGTTTGAAAGCTAGGTTAGAATTTTATTTTTTTTTTCTCTCTTCCTGAAAGACTTTTTGACCAGGTGGTACTAACCACGTGTCTTGATGATACTGTGAACATTTAAACTTGACTATAGTTCAATCACTTAATCTGAATAAAAAACTTGTTGGTATTTGATAGTGAAAACCTGAACTGAAAAAACGGGAATGGGACCCTGCAGAGTTTCCGAGTAGCCAACTGGAAGCAAAGTTAGGTTTGTATATCTGATTCTGTTTATTTAAAACTTGGCCTTTGATTTTGACCTATTTACAATAAATATTTATGAAATTGGGCTTTATGTTATGTTAAGTGTTTCATGATAGAATGTCTGCATGACCTCTTAAAGCAATGTTGATCTCAACAGCATGGATCCTTGACCTAAAACTAACTACTCTTCTTCTTTTACATTCTAAACAAAGTTGTTCTCTATATAGAACTACATGTAGCTCCAACAAGCATGCTAACTGCAGGTTAAGTGATACATTTGCAGTGAGATTATTATTTTTTTAATTACTGTTGGGTTAATGCAAAGATTTGGCAGAGCTAAGAGCAGAAACTGCCTGACTCCTGAGGCCAGTCTGCTAAACCGTCACTTCTTCCCTCAGACTGTACCTCACAAAGCGGTACAATTCAGGGGTGATGAAGGTGATGGCAATACTGCCCTTGCTCTGCTTTTCAGCCCCGTCAGGTGTTTCGGTTTCCGTACTGAAACACTTGTTTGCATGCTTTACCTTTCTTTCCGAGTCAGTGACTTCAGGAGTGTTTTGTTCGGCCTTGAACGAAGCCTAGTACTTCTAATTGGCTGTAATTGGCTTCTCCCAAACGCTGGGCAAGGAATGCGGTAGGACTGTGGGGAAGGCGGAGGCACTGCCCTCTTTTACTTACAAACTTCTCCCCGAAGTCCCTGGAGCTGGTGACATTCGTTGTGAGCGTAATCAGCAGTCGCAGAGGGGTCTGATCCACCTGTTCTCAGAACAGACTGGATTATTCTGCACTGGTCTGCTTCTGTATCGAACTCATTAAGTTATTAAGCAAATGTTAATGATCAAGCACCTCATGACTTCTCTATCTGGAGTAGGGCTTTAAAAAAAAAATAAAATCCTATTTGCTCTAATGCTGTCGGTGTGACCATTGACCAGCGTGGCCATTCGACACCTCCCTTTGTGCTGCACTGCGTCAGCACGCAGAGGCCCAGGAAAACAGTAAGTCTGACACTCTGTTTTAAAAAGGCTTTCCGCCTTTACTGACACCAAACGCTTTTTCTCTGTATTTACTGAGACTGCAGAAGCACGCGTGTGTGTTCGTGTTGTGTCTGAGGCCCTGCCAGCACTGATGCTGCTGGGTACAAGCATCCTGTTTCCGTGTGAGTTGGAAACACTCCCCAGTTTGACTCGGCCTTATGGGGAAGTTTGTTAGTTATGGCTGTTAGCTTGATACCTGTTCAAATAACATAGCTGAATGTTTTACTGCTAGTTCTGAGTAAAACCTACTTGAGTCGGAGGCAAGGTTCAAGGATGGAGTGTTTTCTGTTTAAAGAAACCAAGCGCCCAACCTGTAAAGCGTGGCTGTGACTTCACCCTAAGGGAAGCAGGAGAAGGTTTCCTTGCTCCTATTGTTGCGTCCAAGGAAAAGCAAGAAGTCACAGCCGAGATAAGACTTCATTACAACATGTACCATCAAGGAAATTCTGTGCTACTCCTTCCTGGGAGGCATCACAGCGATGAGCTAGTGTGATAGAAAAATGCCCCGCAACAAGGACTGAGCCCTGCTCCTCGCGGCGTTCCCGGGGAGCTGCTCGCAGGCTCGGCCGGAGGGTTGCGACAAGCGAAGGTGCTGTGGGTGGGGTGGGCCGGGCTCTGCCAACAAGTTTGTGCAGTGACTCAGCTCGTTCCTCCTCCTTGTTGAGCAGATTAAGGCAAAGATAGTATTTAGGCAGGCTGTGATTAGTACGCTCGGTGCCGTATGACTTCAGGTGCAAACAAACACTGAGAGGTATTGAGAATGCCCCGCTGTAATCTTACAAAAATATATATATATCGCCCTCAGTTTGAAGTAAAACCAGTCCGTCGGCCTTTCTGGGTTTTGGTTCCCTGTGCTGCCGTTGCAGGATGATCACGGCAGTGTTTTCCTGGCAGAAACTCAGGCTGGGACTGTTTCACGAGTCCCTCATCTTGACAGATTCTCCTTAATTTCACTCTCTCCCTTAATCTCAGCCACATCTGCCTGGACACAGCAGGATTTCCAGGTGAACAAATGACAGCTGTGGAGTTTTACCCGCCCGCCAACACTGGCCTGGGGCAGAGGCCACGCAGCAGTGCGTGCCATGGGCCGGGCAAGCAGCCCTTTGAACCTCTGGCCCAGCCCAGAGCCGGCAGCTGCCTGCCACACCATCAAAGCTGAGAGCAGGAGAGGATAAAGATCATAAACCCTGCTGGGCTCTGCTCCTGCCCCGGTGAGATGGCTTACGTGGTGGGGGAAGGCTGGAGGTGGAAGGTGCAGAACCAGGATCTGGGAGCTCGGGGTTGGATTTTGCCATGGTTACTCGCCTGCCTACTCCCCCTATCTCAGTTTTCCTGCTGTAAACCGGAGATAATCGCCTCGGTCACTTCTTTAAAGCACACAGTTAGTACTGATACTCCAAATCGAAATCAAGATCATTTTTGTAGCCCCGTAGGCAGCACGAGCAGCGTCACCCACAGCCTGTGGACGCTGTGCATTCAGTGGAGCGCCTACGCAAATACAAGTGGCTCAGATTTTTTGTTTAGCAGCACCAGAGATCAATAAAGCTAATGTTTGTCTGACCCTGGCCCGGCCCGCCTTTGAAAGATAACCAGCTTCATTTGTTCCTCGGCACATTCTGTTCTGAGGAATACCAGCTCAGAAACCTGCACTGAAGAGGTTTGCAAACAAGCTTTAAGCCGCGACTGGCACGGACTTTGCCCTCCCGGCGGGGGCTGTTTGAGCAGCGTGAGGCAACGGGGTCGTGCTCCGGCTCAAATAAGAGTCTTTTGGTCGTCTCCATCCCCTCGTGAGCGCTCTGCAAAAGCCCCAGGAAATGCCACTCCCCCCCTGCAGAGGAGTGTTGGCGAGATTTCGGCTTCATCACAAAACTAAGCTCTGGTGGAAGAGTCCCTGACTGACTCCGAGCGGGAGTTCCATCCACCCGTTGAAGGCAGCGGCGGCCTTTCAGGACGTCCCCAACTCCCCATCGCGTGTCCCTTCTCCTGCTCCGCACGTTTCCACCACCATGACCTACATTCCTGGGACGCATTTGCCTCCCGATTTGCATGTTAATCTGAGAAAAATGGCAACAAGGCAGTTTTTACTCTTTCCGAGTGATTTGTCCTAATGTGGGACTCCCCGCACGGAGAGGTTGTTCACAGGGACTTGGCTGGCGTGTAGCGTGGCCACAGACAGTGGGGTGTTTGTTTGCTGCAGAGGGAGAACAGGACAACACAGATCAAAAGCTCTGCGTCGTAATGAGGAACATTAATTTCCTATTCCAGTTCCAAGGCTTATTTCACTAATTTATGAGACAAAGCAAATCACGAAGCACATCCAGCACTTGTACTGAGCTCAGCTTCTGTCACTGACCACAGGCAATGTCGTAATGTTTGGCCACAGCCAGGAAAAAAAGGGTGTAGCGCCCAGGAACTATTTTTTTTATCCCCAGACAGGAAAAGCTACAGGCAAAGTGATGCTTCCCCCTTCCTACCTCCCATCTCGTCTTCCCTCACTGGATGTTAAAGCTGAAGAAACCCCAAACCAGCTGGCAGAGCCACGGCAGGAGGATTGCTGCGTTGGTTGGACAGCAGCGACCGCCCTGAGCCCAACCAGCAGCACCTGCTGATCCTTGAGTGACAGTGGCGGGTCACCTCCCTGTCCTTCTGGAGTGAACTGCCAGAAAATCCCTTCAGCTCAGTCCATTCAGTATTCGTTTTGATTATTACTGTGACAAAAAAAAAAAAAGCTCTGATCTTAAAATACTAATCTGCCTCTGAGGCCGGGCAAAATAGATCTGTACTGTTAATATTAGCATAACTTTAGTGCAGCCTCTTCCCTTTCTGTGAAGAAAAATCTGTGCGTGTGCACAACAAGAACTGATGCTGGCAACGTTCAGCTTTCCCTTCCCAGGAGGCATTTCTGTTCAGTGTTTACCCCAGGTAGAGCATTATTTTTTTTCTTCATCTGAGAGCCAGTTCCCAAGAGGAATTCATCCCGCTTCCTTCCTTCACCTCCATCCCCAACACCTTGAGACTCTCCGGACGAGGTAGGAGACCCCAGCTGAGAAGCGCAGCAGGCACGGGGGTCTCAGTGCTGACACAACCCCAATAACCTCCATTTTTCACCCAGTAAAACCAGCGCCCACAGGCTCGAGCCCTCGACGCAAGGTCGCGGTATCGGGGTGCTGGGCCCTCGCTCCCCAGGCGCTGTGGTTATTCTCACCCACGCCGTTAACAGTCACCAGCGCGGTCAGGACAGCGCGCTGCAGTGGTACCAACAGACTTTCTCACTGTGGTTTTTGTGTTGTATTTTCTTCCACCACTCTCCTGTGGTGTTTTCCCCCTTTGCAGCAAAGCACGACAGCTCCGCTCCAGGCTCAGGTCAGCTCGGGGCCGGGCCAGCTCGCTCCTCTCTGTCCGTCCACCTCTCGTGCTGTTACAGCCTTTTGCCCGTTGGTGAGAATGACTCGGGCCTCTTTTTTCCTCCTACCACCAGCTCGTGCTTCCCGCTGTGATGTTGGGCGACACTGACCTCGCGCTCGGGAGGGAGCAGCAGGACCCCAGGAAGGGGTGCTGGAGCCACCCGCCGTCCCACCAGGCGCTCTCGGGAGGGATCGTTTCACCAGCGGTTCCTCCTTGGGGTGGTTTGGGATGTTCTTGTTCTCGTACCATGGGCTGAAGGTCGTTAGAAAGGCCTCTGGCTGTTCAGACACATTTTTAGAAGCGCTTCTCATTCTCTAAACCACGACTATCAGTTCAACCCATATTTTTTCTCCATAGATTTATCTACGAGATGACTCAGCTCCAAGGCTTATGTGACATTTTAGAGTCTGTCTGATAAGCTTTAATGCCTCTCTTCATTTAGCAATGAAATTCATGTGCTGCTTCTTCCGTGCATTTTGTGAAACCCAGAGGTTGCGTGATTCCTAGAGCCTGATTATTCTTTAATGTATACGTGGGCTCCCTTCAGGCGTAGAAGATTAGCTTTGCTATGCTGCTCCGAGTTTATTTTTAAAATTTTATTCAGATGGTTGCCATGAATTCCCAAAGCAGAGAGAACATCCTTCTACTTATTAAACGTAGCTCTCTCAAGCCCCAAATAGATCTTTTGCAGAGTACATTTACATGAACCCCTGCACCCCTCAATTCCTTAATTAGCCCCACATGCAAAAGTCCCACAGCATGATGTTCCAGGGAAGAACACAAGGCCAGGACTAAAAAACAACCCCTAAATTAAAATCCTTCAATTTAGTGCCTCAGAGACTGAAACAGCAGCTCCTGATGCAGCAGTGACTCCCACACGTTGCAGTGGGTGTTAAATCAAATTCCAAATGAGCTGCTGTGTCTAAAATCCCTGTAATTGCTTCCAAGGTGCCACGGGATGGGCACGAGGCACTGCTGGCTTCCACTGACCGCTCGCTCTACCCTGCACCGGTGACGCCGCTCACCTCTCCGGCTCTGGGTGATTAAAGGTTTTTGATCCTGAAACCAAGCCCGCCTGCCTTTGCTTAGCAGAACATAAGCTACTGCAGCTTCTTCCCCCACGCTGCTTGTGCGTGGACGGCCAAATGAGTTGGAGCCCGTTCCTGGAATCCCACCAGGCTCCCCGCAGCCCACACCCCACGCGGGGGCTCTCAGCCCTTGCGTATTGCCTGTTCCACCTCCTTCCTTCTCCTCAGCACTACGATTTGGCACTCTCCTGGCTGTAGCTGTAATTAACGGACGCAGACGGCTCGCGGGGAGCAGCGCTCTCCCGGCGGTGGGGTCCCGTTACCTTCTCCCGGGGGGTTCAGGAAGCCCGAGGCTCCCAGGCTGCCACAGGAGACTCCCAAGCGTCTCGCTGCCCGCTGCGCTCCCCAGAGGGTCGGGTACCAGGGAGCTCCCGCATTCCTCACGTTCCCCCAACGCACACACCTGACTCTGTTTGCGGGAGAAGCAGCAGCTCGGCAGGTCTCAGCGCTGGGGAATTGCCAAGGCCCTGAATTCCCTGAAAGCCAAGAGCTTTCCAGGGCTCCGGGCAGCGGTTGGGGAGAAGACCTGTTTGCAGCTCTGCTTCGGAGAAAGATTTTAAAGTGACTAATGTAAACTAACGGGAAGACGAGAAGCTCACCCGGAGGATGTGGGCACCGCCTGCCTGATGCGGCCCTGTCCCCCTGCAGGTAGGAAATAAATCTCATCGGCCTCTGGGAGGGAGCTCCTGGGCAGCACCCACCATCAGTGCCACCCCACGCTGTGAGGAGACACGAGGGTCTCTTCTGCAGGTAACAGCTGAGATTTTGAGCAACCAGAGTCTCTCACCAGCCTCAGAGGTACCCAGGGCTCTCCTCACCGTTCCTCTGGCACCAGATTAAATCATCATTTGCATTTGCACGTCAGATTGTGATTTTAAAACTCCCCATCTTAGTACATCATCGTGTCAGGGACGCTGCACACGATGAAGGTCCGGTGTGAACTACCACCATTACCTCGGGCTTGGCCCCTGGCAATAAACTGATAACAAATGATGAATACCAAAATCAAGACCCACCTGACGACCCAGACCTGCTGGTGCTTCCGAAGGGGGGTTTGGTTTCTCCTTGCCAGCAAAAAGGTTTCGATGTCATCGCTGTATCCGTGTTACACTCCGCCTGAAATTCAGAGTTCTAACAAAGTAAGAAGGAGCACAGATGTGTGACTTCTTTAGAAAACAGAGCAAAAGTCGTTTCTAATTGTTGCTCCTTGAAGCACACCTGCGAAGGCCAGGGTGGTAGGAGCAGCAATCATCCTCCCTGCGACGCAAGATCAAAAAGGCGAGAGAAACTAAACAGTGCAGACCCATTCTTTCCCTTAAAGGCAAACATTAGCTTCAATTATCAAACATTTATTTCCAACCAGGTGGATTTTCCTCCACTAGGAATAATAACAATAAAGTGCACCTTCAATCAGGCTTCTCAAATAATGCCAACAGCTCATTTAACAGAGCTCACAGTTTTTAAATTCTCCACTGGTTCTGTTAACATCACTTCTGTTATTTTAAAGACCATTTTCAAGAGGCAGCCTGCAGATTTGCATACAAAAAGCCTGTATTTATGGCCTTTGGACAACACCGAGCAGACCTCCTCACAGGACCTACCACAATAACCACAGAACAGGCGGCACCGTGGTCACCGCACTCCTGCAGTCACCGGTGCCCAGTCAAACAGCGTGTTCGGCATTAAGCACAGTGTTTCATTCAGATCACTGGAACAAAATGTTAATATTCACAAAACTACTCACTGCTATAGAACATCCTCTTGCACACTTTACTGCAAATATATTTACTGCTACTTGGTACACACCAGAAAACCGACTTCTGACACCAAGCCTCCGGGGCCTTACTCAGGGCACCGCGTTGTTCCTCTTGAAAGGTGAGCAGGGCTATGGATACGGGCACTCTGCATGAGCATGCAAGCTCTGAGCACAACAATGCTGCTTTGTTGGAGTCTGCACAGCACCTGATGATACCCTCGGTTATTCTGAAGACAAATACAGAGCAGCTGACAACCTCGGAGCCTGGCGAGCTCTTTGTGCTTTACTGCGCCGTCGGGTAACTGGGTTTGCTCCCGGGCAAGCGCAGCACCCTGCACCCTCGCCATTGCCCTCTTTGAGCAGGCAGGAGCGTTGGCAAGTCTCCCTTAAACACGGCTCGTGCAGGACGCGTACGGTAACCTGATCAGACACAGCTCATTCATGTTGCCCAGTGGGTAAAGTCAGATCGAGAATGTGATCTGGGGTAAAACGAACCCAAAGCATCAGTTTAAACCCGTGTCGGTTCCCCATCCGGGGTGGTTGTGTGTTCGGTGAGAGCTCACACGATCCCAAAGGAGAAGATGCCTCAACACCAGGACAGTTTGTCTCAGGGGTGATGATACTGTAGTCAGGACACACACCACTAGTAAAACATTTATTGGTGAAGCCCAACATCATGGAACAATGAACAATTATTTTGCCTCTGGAAGAAACCCGAGTTCGATTAGTAGCTGCCTTATTCACGGTCTAGGTATGTTGCTCAGACAGAATATTCCTCTTACTGAATACTTAAACAAACCGCTCAAATTTTAAACACAGCAACATCACCGGTTTGACTCAATACACATTAGTTCAAAAGATTTTTGCCAAGGGATTTATATAAAGCCTCACTGAAACTGAATAATTTCCCCCCCCTCGTCCCAACTACCTCGCACTGCAGCGGAGCTCTCCCGCCTCCTTCTGCACTTCTTGTGCACATCGACAATTGAAAACCACCTAAAAACAAACCCCTGAGGGCGCTGCTTGAAAAATAAACACTCTGAAAGCACAGCGAGAACTTTGCAAATGACTGTGCAGGAGCAAATTCAATTTATCATTCCCAAGACGATAAATTCATTTAAGCTGGCTTTGTCACCGATGGTCTCTTTTTGATGTCAGGGGGGATCACCCTGTTTGCTGACCTCCCAAGACCTACTGAACCGACTCCCGGGATTACGCGGAGCCAGGAAGGACTCACGGATGGCAACTGCCAAGAAAGGAAGGAAAGATTTTCTTCCACTACAGTGTATTTTTTCCGCATCACACATATAAACAGTAGAAACAAGGAGCTTCACTGAAAGGGTCCGTAACGTTTCTTAGGGCTTTGTGCAATCTCCACATTCAAACTTGAACACCCACATCATTTTTCATTTCAAACATTCAACCCACCCACAAGAGGAAAATATTTGTATCGTTCTTTTATTGGGATTATGTCAATCTGGAAACAGATGGACAGACAACAAGGAGGGGAAATACACGCCAAGTTAATAGGAGTAACACATCCTATCAGTCGTTTCCACATGCAGTCTGCTACAAACTGTGCGCTGCTGTCGGTTGGCCCGTCCAAGGGAGGGGGGGGCACGTCCAGCCTGTGCCTAGAGCATCCCCAGAGCATCTGAGCACTTGTCAATACTGTGGCACTACCAGGGTGGCAAGGACTCGCCGAACCGAGCCCAGTGAGTGCCTCTGGATTTCCGGGGAAACATCACAAATCAGGAGGTGTGAAAAGGGACGGTCTGTTGGCGGGGACTAGAGGGGGATGCTTTTCTCAAGATTTTCTAATTGTTCTTCGAAAAATTTAATCTGCTCTTCGAGGTCCTTCTGTTCGATCAGCAAGGAGGTCTTGACTTGAACAAAGCGTCGGTAGTCCTGGAGCCGCTGATCGCTCAGGTATTTGGCAAGGATACCAGAGACCACTCTCTCCCTACGATCTAGATTCTCTTTCAGGTCTTTTGCATCTTCCCGCTGTCTAGACAAGAGCTTGTGCCGTTCGTTCAGCGATTGCTAATAGAATGAAAAAACAAAGCAGCACACTATGAAAACTCATCATCCCTGGCAGACACTAGATCTTCATTTGGAAGCCACAGTCGATTTAGTTTAATTACTTCCTCTTGTGGGCTTTGTGTTCCACATGAGATTTTTCTCGATTGAATTACTCATTCTTGTGGCTTGTAAGGTAAAGACACCCAGTAAACCCCATCAAGGCTCACTTCTTCCATGCTGCCCTCAGGAAAAAAAAATAAAAATCAATATACTTAACATTCTGGTAATTTTAAAGTATCCTGTATCCGTCTTCATTCAATTAGAAGCTCTTTAAGGCACGTATCTTTGTATTTTGGAGTTGTATGTGGCCAGAGTGCCAACGTCATATTCAAAAGGAGGCGTGACTTCTATTAAAGTAAATAAAATTTTGCAATAAAGTCACTTTGCTGCAGACAGCAAAACCGTTCATCAGGGGTTTCTTTTTAACAAACCCACAGGAATCAAGGTTTGCCTGCTCTACAGGATTTTAACACCTTTCACATTTTAGCTAATTCTCTCTCAGCTGTAATGATTTTCACAGGGAAAGCACTGCTGGAAAATGTCCAGTTTTAGGACAGCGTCCACAAATACACCACAGCACAACAGTCACCATCGAGACCCCAAAAATGGAGTCAAGGATCACGGCGGCTGGTTTTGCTCACGCTGGGGACTTGCAGTGACTGGGAGGTGGCTGGAGAAGTGCTGGCACGTAAGCAACTCTTCACTGAGAGCGTGTTACTCAAATTCTTAAATAAATTATTTTAATGTATTTACTATGCAGAGTATAAACGTAACACTTCAGAAACAGCAGCCCCCCCGCCAACCACAGAGCCAAGGCACTGTGAAATACTGCTCAGAATTAGTCACGTTAACAGCACCGACATTTTGGAGGGGGTGGATCCTGATTCTCGGTATCACGGTGCGGGGCAGGGCTCAGCTCTCTTGGTGCCCTTCCCTGTGTGAGCAGCAACAAACCTCTAGAGCTACAGGTTGGCAGCCCCTCAGCTCCAGGAAATCCCAGATCCTCCAATGCTGTGCTTTTCTAATTTCCAGATAAGAGATAACAGCAGGTATTGTATTGATAAAACCACGTCTACAAGCAGGAAGGACAGGAGGAAAGAATCATTCCTGTGATAAATTTGTCTTGTCTCTAGCAAAAAAAAGACTTTTCAGACTTGAAAAGATTTCCTGGTGACACAATTCCTAATTTTCCAGCAAAACCGGCTCGTTGAGTTAAACTACAGGGAATTTTATCTCAAGTTACGACCACATCTTCCTGCTCGCTATAGTTAAGACAAGCCCATTAAGTGAAACACGATTTCAAAGGCAGCAATTACCTCACTGAAACTACCAGTGGAAAAAAACCCCAACAAAAAGCCCTCTGAAGCCCAGGTTTGGAGCTACTTCTCAGGGAGCAGCCTGGGGGTCCCAGACCCCCAGGGCTTTGCTGCTGCCGCCACCCCAGCACCCAGCTGCGCTTTCTCCAGCGCTGAGCATGTGTCCGCACGCGAGGTTTACTCTGGTACTGCCTGGGCAACAGCTCGTTGGGATTCGTGTACAATTCACAGCTGCTGTCTAGAGCTGTCAGACAAATGAGGGGAGCACATCCCCACCTGGAAAGACGTGAGGAAAACAAATTAAATACCCCGCGTGCTCGTCGCTCACCTTCTCCTCGGCGTCTGTATTGCCATCGATCCTCCTCATGGCGTTCTGGACGCGGGCCAGGCGGCTGGACAAGCAGAGCAGCAGGCTCACCACCTTCTCCAGGTCCCCGATGAACATCATGTAGCGCTCAAACTCGTTGGGCTTGCAGACGTCCCGCACCGTGGCCTCCAGCTCCTTGCCTCGCTCGGCGCACTCCCTGGCCTCGGAGAGCACCAGCTCCCTTTCCTCCCACAGGCTCTGCAGCTTTGCCCGGAGGCTGGAGATGAGTTCCAGCTGCAAAGGGGAAAAAAAAAAAAATACAGAAAGCTGTTATTGCCAAAAAGAATCCTTATTGTTTCTAGAAAGTGAGTTTTCCTCACATTGTCTTTGCCAAATTTTGGACTTTTAAAAATAATTTTAAACTCTAGGAAAGAAAGAAAAAAAAGAGAAAGATTTTCTAGGCTGTACTTAATAAAACTCTGAAAAGCAAATTACTAGTAATCACCTTAACTGGCGATACAATCCCTAGCTCAGAGAGCTTCAAAATCAGTCAGAAGGGAATAAAGACTACAACATGATTATACACGGTTATGCTGTAAGACATGGGCATGAAGTCACAGCTCTATTACCAAGCTTTACAAGAACTTTCTGGGATATTATTGATAAAATACCCAGAAAAAGTCAGTTCCGGGGGTGATTTAAGCAAGCCACAGTGCCCGGGTGGCGAAATGAGTGGAGGAGGCTGTTTGATACAGAAATGTTGATTTGGAAAAAAGGCCCCGAAACCGGAGCGGGAGAAAAACCCTACTGGGTTTTTCTGGAAATCAGCCAATGCCACCATGAACAGGAGCAGCAGTGAGACAGTGGGTAATGAAAAACATCACCATGTGCGTGGCAGAAGGAGTTGCAGGAAGGCAGGTTGTCATTACCTGAGGTGGAGCACGGCCAGGTGTCTACAGGGGGAAAAAAACCAGCTAAATCTTCAAAGCTACATATTTTGCCCTTCTAAGCTGCCCTACTCTATCCCAGTCCAGCTACGTCCAAGCCACCTCGATGCCCTGCACGTGTGGAAATTAACAGGGCACTGCAGTGTGCAGAAACTGCCGATGGTTCTCTCAGAATAAAAAATTATTTCTCATTTAGGTTGCCAGTGGTAATGAATTTTACAGATTTTCTGACCAGATTTGAGTGTTAAATTGTGAGCCAGCTGCCGCACAGGAGCTGACCTTGCAAGGGAATGTGTAACCAACCCTGCGTGCTTGTTCCAGGTACAACCCATCCCCGTGACCTGCTGAAGAGAAGAATGTGGGAGGGGAGATCTGAATCAAACCAGGCAGCATTTAAATACCTCCCTTTGTGATCAACATGCCAATCTGCCAGGACTTCACCTACTGGCAAAAAATGGATTCAAAGTTATTCGTGAAACGTTATGACTGCGATAAGTCATGAATAAAAATATATGTCACATTAATAACAACTTCTTTGTCATGGTGAAGAAACAGCAGTTCCTCTGATGGTCATTACATACCTTCTTAGACGTGAGGTCATCTAGGTCGTCTGTGCTGTGTTTGATCCTGTTCAGGACTCGGTTTCCCTTTGAGGTAGGATCTTCACTCCTTTGCTTGGCATCGTGTTCAGATTCAGGATGCTCTTCTGGTCCATCTCTACTATTTTTCCTGCTATTGGAACAGAAGGGAAAGACCCGTGGCAAACACAGGTTTGTTCTCAAACATGGTTTTAGCCATCTTGACTACAGAATCACTCCCCTCTCTTCTCACAGCAGTAATTTTTCTAATTTTTTAAAATAGAGCAAAAGAGTTGCAGCCTAGTTTGTCATGGTCCCTTTTAATAAGATATCACTGAACCACATTTCTCCCATTGTATACCCACAGCATCAGATATTATTGATATGTAAATCAGAAAACAGAAATATTTTGCTAATGAAACAAAAATAAAACCATATGCTTAACTCATCTTACTACTAGTACATACATGCCATACACTAAAACAGCTGAAAATACCAGATAATAGGTTTTGTTTACTTACTCGTTCCCCTGCGCACGCTGCGCGTCTCCCTTTTTCCTGTGAGATTTATCCAGCACGGAAATGTTAACGGGAAACAGCCCCTCCATCAGGTCTAAAGCAGTTTTTCTAACAGGGTGAGGCATGAGAATATCAACCAGAGAATTGTCTTTGGCAACAATCTCCATAGCAAGTGCTTCGTATCGCTGGTCTTCAGGAGACTGGAGTCTCCTTTTGGGTGGATCTCTCTCCCTTTTGGGGAGAATATCCTCTTGGCTGTTGTGCACGGATGTTTCCTTTGCAACTAAAGCTTTGGCTGTATTTTTGGCTCCGTGGCAAGGCTGAGCTGACGCTGTGTGGCAGTGTGTTACCTCCTCAGGAGAAGCTGCAAGCTGCTGCTCCGAACACTTTGTTAAAGCGTCATTCAGAGATTTAGTTTCACATTCCTCTTCCACCTCAGCATCCTCCTTGCTTCTGCTGCTTGGGACAGGAATAGAGGCTTCAGGAGTCAGCTCCTTGGTATCCTGACAACATGCACCTCCAATTATGTCCCTGTCTTTATGTTTGTGATTCTCGCATCCACCTTTCTCAGGATCACGGAAACTGTAAGAAAGATGACACTTCCTTTTATTTGAAACACTTCCTCTCCTATAGATATTTTTGCAGACTATTTAAGAAGCTACAGGTAACTGTCAGATCTTTCCAGCTTTCTCTTTTTATTAAAGTTTTTAAAATTCAGCTTCCATCATATCCATTAATTTTGCTTGGGGGAAAAAAGGGAGTAAGCAAAATGTCTAGCTGCACCAGTCCACGTTGTTTGAATCCCCATTAAATTGCTCATTTTCTAATTATGACCAACACACGTGTTTTCTGAAATAAACCTGCAGTAAAAAGCGCCCTAAAATGTCACACTGCTGGTGTGTGCCAGAGGGCTGAGGAGCAGGCAGCCATCCCAGCGGGTTGGTGAGCACGTGGCCAAGGGGACAAGACGCTCGCGGGGACCTGGGCTGGCCACGACCTTTCTCAGGCCACATCTGGGACCCGCCCGGCAGTAACCGAGGGGGACGATCCTCACCAGCCCTCTCGTGACAGCACCTGCATTGCCAGAGGGCAAATCTTCACCATCTCCTTCCTTGCACATTATTTCTCTCGAGAGAACGTTTCAGTCCAGGAGTGAGACCTGGTTTACGCCGTCGCCATCTCCTGTGCGTCACCTCTCGGTCCTTCTTAGAGAAGGCATCTAGTGCTTCCTTCTTGCGAGGCAAACTGAACACCAACACACAGGCAACATCGTTCCTCTGAGGCTTCTGCTTTGAAATGGCCATTAGGCTCAAGTAAAAGTTTTATTAAATCCGTTCAATTAACCATTTTGAGAAAAAACTTCTACTTTTGAGTTGGCCATTGCAAATCTGACCCAGTGCTTTGAGTTTTCTGATGCAACGCTTCAGAAGAAACTTTCATGGGAAAAGCTACTGTCTTTTATAATTATAGTCATGATGACAGAATAAGTAAATATATGTAATTTTAAAATACATTTTGGACCAGAATTTTCAAGAAGACAGGGGCACTGTTGAACGCGAGATGACTGGAGTACGCACAGACCATCTTCTGCAATCACTGAATGCATCTGTGTAACTGCTTGTGAAAACAGTCAGTACATCTGGATGCAGAAATACTACAGGATTTATCATGACTCAACAAACCTATTTTTACCTCTAGCAAAATTTTTCATAACCTAACAGGATTACGAGGGGACGGTAGAGAGGAAAGCTAGAGGGATCAGATGGAAGGAAGGTTTATAAGCCCCCACTGAACTATGTTAACCTGGCCTATACGCTTCAAAGTTGTAGGCACAAAGCAAATTATTCTCCCTCAAAACAGACCTAGAGAGTTCAGGGCAGGTTTTGTTCACCTTTTAGCTCCTTCTCTAGGGTCACATACAAAACCAACACAGCTGGGAGAGAACCGGTCCTTCCCTCCCCGAAGGCAGTAATTAACCCTGTCTCCGTGGGTGGTGGGTGTCTTCCGCAGGTGCGGATAACAAAGAGACATTTCCTTTTCCTGAAGGAGCCGGGACCAGCATAGAGTGAGGAAGAGAAGGGACACCTCACAGCAGAGCCTGTGGTCCCCCCGCAGAGTAGATTCCAGATTTAAGAAAACACCAGCAGGCTGCTGTGCCAGAAAAGCTTCCGAATCCCTGGACCCACAAGCCCCACACTACCTCCAGCTGCTGCTTGTCCAGGCAGGATTCCTGCCGCAGCTGTGGGGCTGGGGGGAGCGTGGCTGCTTTGCTCCGGAGCCCTTTCCCGGCTCGAGCAGGCACTGGCAAGTTCCGAAGCTTTTCATGGGGCCAGACTGAGCTGTGCTGTGGCTCTGCACTGGAAGCCTGACTAGTTCTCCCATAGTTTTCCTTCCTCCAGCTCTACTCTGCAGCTTTAACGCACTCGTTTTAGCTTTTCATGAAGAAAAAAAAAAAAAAAAAAGAGTCAGCTTGGCAAAGGAAAATTTAATCATAGTTTGTACTAGATAGTAACACTTAGAGATATCTATTACAGGCACTTTTCACTGCAATTAAAACTAAACCCCTCATTTGACCTTGATTTGAACCACCTGGTTCTGGTGATTTAGTGATGCCCTTAACGCTGGAAAAGCTTTTCCAATGAAAAGGTACTAAAAATACCCCCTGCCAAACGCCACGGCAGCGCCACGTTAACGTGATGATGATGCAATACTGTGAGCGGGGACTGACAAGTGCTCATGGAGCGACAGACGATGAAGAGATACAGAGACACCTCAGGAATTCACTGCAAACACTGCCAGGCCTTATTCTTACTCATTTTCAGGCCTCACAGCCGTGACGGGGGGTAGGACCAGCTTGTAGGCTCAAACCAACCACCTGCAGCAGCTGTCACAGAAAATGGGTAATATCGGTGGAAACTACCTCAAACTTGTATCGTGCAATTGAATGGGTGCAAAATATGCATAAGAACGTCCTCAAGGGGTTTTTTTCAGTCACCCACAGACACTCTTGGTTTGGGTAACAATCACAGCTTGCTCTTCCTGCTGGTCCTGGTTGGAACTTTTGAGTAATTAATCCTGCAGACATGCCCAGCCTAGTCTGGATTTTCTACCACAGCTCCACAGCACTTTCTTGTGGAGGAAAACAAAGAGGAAAAAATGAGAGAGCGCTGTAACTGAATGAAACCTGTACTCGCAGCTATTTCCCAGAGATGATAATCTAAAGTCATTACTAATGAAACCAGTTATGGATTTCTCATCTTTTCATAACTTCGTACCTATTCTAGAGCTGTGACCAAATATGTTTCCGATGTTACTGTTCTATCCAGAACTTCCAGTTACAGTCGTAGTGACCTGCTAAGCTCTCAGCTAGACTAGGAAATTTAAGAAAAACTTCAAAATCTTACTAAATACACAGGGTTTTTTTTTTTTTCCCCAAGATAAACAAGCCTCCAGAAACCTTTGGGATCTTTGTGAATGACTGAAACAGTGGAAATTCTATTCCTACACAAGTGTCCATGCCTTGTTAACACAAAGTTCAAGATTTTTTTCTCCCCAACGCTGCTCGAACAAGCAAAACAAATACTGAGAGTTAACACACACTTTCTGGTTAGCTATGCGTAAGTGGCTCAATATTTCCTTTTAAAAAAAAAAAAACCTACACCAAACCCCCCCTTATTACACCACGCTGAGCACACATTTTTTTTTCAAGAGTGGCCCTATGGGATGTCGTTCCCGCCGGAGCTCGGAGGAGGGAGCTGCGATCTCAGGGATGGCGGGGCCGCAGGGGCGGCGGCTCAGGTACACTCCGCATCTTCCCCTTTCGCTCCACACACTAGAAACGGGTTTAACAACTGTCCCAAAATGAAACCAACCGCTGAGCGGATCAATATTCCCGTACCGGACAAGGGAGGATCCCGAGGCCCACGGGCGGATTCACCCCGGTGGGGCTGAGCCTTACCTGGGGGCGCCCCGCCAGCTCCCGCAGCGCCGCGATGGGGCCGCCGCGCCGCCCGCCCGTCCGGCCGCGCCCTGCAACGAGAACCGCACGCTGGGACCCGCGGCGTCCCCGCACCGCGCACCCCACATCCCACTCCCGGTTGTTGCCCCCAGAAACAGAGGCCAACCGCACATCCCCTGAGGTTTTTAGTTTTGAGTGTGTTTATTTCCTTTTATTAACCGACTGGCTGCTGCGCTCCTCCTAGCCAGCATCCACGTCCTTTCCCTAGGAATCCAAAAGATCAGCTAGCAAGAAAATATGTATTTCGACTCAAGCTTCCACAAATGCTGCCTACTTTCTGAATTGTTGCCAGCCTCTTCAGCTGGGTAATTTTAGTAGTGTATTAGATTATTTGTTTTCTGACCCTTTTATCTTCTATATTGACAGCTACCATCCTTCAAATTCAGGAGCCAAAAAGGCTGGTCAAATATAAAAATCTCTCTGTAAAATCTTTTCCCGGGACAGTGCTCTGATGAAGTTGCTGGAGTTACAACAGCGACTGCTGAAACACAGCATCATTTTCTCTGCAAATGGGATTTCTGAGCGCCAGACCCCCCCACACCCCTCTGCAAGTGCTGGAAGGGACCCTGCGTGCCTGGCGTGGTCCAGCCCTGGAGCGGAGCCTACGGCCCTCGCACCGCCTGGCCCTGGGCGCAGACAGGGCCCTTCCCCTTCCTCCTGCCTTCACCTCTGCCCTGCTGGGAGGTAACAAGTGACTCTGCCCAGACTCAGCATTTCGGTCAGCTGCTAGGAAGTTTCCATGCTTACGCAATTCTCTTACAACTTTGCGCATTAAAGAACAGCTCGTTTGTCTGCAATACTTTCTTACAAAACACTTTGGAGAATAATGAATTGTCATGCTTAACCATAAATACGTAACCTGTTAAAACTGGTAGCACTTCTCTCAGAATTCCCCCAAATTATTTCTCCTGCATGCTACAAAGCAAGGCACAGCTACACAGCGCTTCCTACAGATTAAGCAAATGTGGCTTTTTTTCCCCCCTTCTATCATCTCCCTACTATGTGATTAAAAAAAAAAAATAATGAAGCTTTAATTCCTCATTCGGGATGTTCAGCAGTTTTTCCTGTGTGTTGCCCCACAGCCCTCTAAAACAGGTAGACAGTTTTAAGTTGGACTCAAGCAATCATTACTATCTGAATCTCTCTCACCTGTGTGGAAGGAGTCGTGGATTTCGATCTCTCTGGAGCTCTCCCAGATGCAGGATCACCTGCCTGCAGGGGACTTTCAGCTGACACACACTTGCCAGTGCAGGTCCCGGCCGCTCCGCTGGCAGACGGGTGATGCTTCGAGGCCATGGTACCAGCAGAGTTGGGATCACACCTGCTGCTCACGCTCAGCGGGGAAACAAACGCCAATGGAGGAAAAACATCTGGCAATTTTTCTTCAGAGAAAACTTGGCAGAAAACCTCATTGTTTTGCAGCTTCCTGCTCCCGTTTGGATTGGAAATCTTGCCAGGAGGCCATTTGGGATGGGACAGCCTCTTCTGCAGCGGTGGCTTCTGCAGCGGGAGGTGCTGTGAGCTACCCGGTCTTTGATTAATCTTTCGCTCCATGTATTCAATAAGTGCAGTTTGCTGGATTTGCTTCAGCTCCGTCCTGGAGATACTTGAACTGGAAAGTGCCCTCCCTCTGTTTTCCAGAGTCCTTCTCCTGGCTGCCACTACATCTTGCTCAGTGATTTCATCCCTGACTTGGCTCCATGACACTTCCTTATCTGCTAGCTGATCGAGTTTCTCGGGTTCAGAATAACACAGCTTCTTTTGCTCCTTTGTTACCCTTTTCCTTCCCCCTATTCGACCTGTTTGTGGCCTTGTAATTTCTTCATCTCTGCTGAAACTTTCCAAGGATTCTAGATGAGAAGGGAAGCAAGGAACAGGTATGGCATTCTCACTGGCACTGGATAACGAGAAAGACCTAAGGTGTTCAATTGATGGCCTTTTAGAGGGTTTCTGTCTCAGTCTAACAGGTAAACTCATCTGCAAGTCTTTTCTTTTAAAGGAGGTTTCTCTCAGAACCTTTTTCTGAGCCACTTTAAGCTTCTCTCTATAGTCGTTCTTGAAACTCTCATCCGTGGATGAAGCTGGACTCCCGAGGATGAGATCTTCTGCCTCGAGCGGGAGATCATCGGCACTGCACTGACGGTGGTGGGGAGCTCTTCCAACCAGATTGTTCTCCCTCTGTATCTCTGTACACCGCGCTGAGGCAGAGTAGCTGCTCACTGGAAATTCCTTTGGGGAGCTCCTTGAGTCCTCCTGACACTGGGTGAGCTTGTGGTGGTGCAGGATGTTGGTGGTTTTCCCCCCAGAAAGATAATAAAGCATGGGAGTCGTCTGCCTGGTTATTTGTTCACCAGCCAGATCACCCTGAAGCTCTCTTAAAAGCTGCTTTTGAAATTCAGGTTGATATTTCTGATAGCGAACAGGCGGTTCCTCTTGTTCTAGATGCATGCTAAGCTCAGGACTGCTCTTATTAGCCTGTTTTTCTTTCCTGACTTCATGTAAGAACTGAGATGCAGAATCTTCCTTTGGTCTGAAAAAAGACATTTGGCTCGTATTCTCACAGCACTGCTTATCTCCCTGCTCAGGCTCCTCACGGCGAGGGGGCTCCGCTCCCACAGCGCCGGAGCTGCAGGACAGCGGCGATCTCCGCGCTTTGGCTTGCGGATCCAGGAGCACTTCCCTAACATCACTCCCAATTTTCCCGTCAGAGTCATCGTGTTGATTTTCATCTGTACAACTGTTCATCTTCCTGGAAGCATTTTTAATTAGAAGAGCACCCTCCATGTATTTTAAGTCACAACTCTCCTCAAACACATCTTGATCCGCGTCTGAACGCGATTCGGCAGGGAGCGGGCCCTGAGCACAGGGCACGGATCCTTTCTGCTGGCGAGGTTCTGGCCCCACTCCCCTGACAGTTGGCTTAGGAACGCTGCAGGAATACTGTTTGTCTTCTTGTGTATCATTAACAGTGTCAGGGCTGGTATGCACTGGGGGGGAGGACCTGGAGTTCATCTCTTCGGGAATTTTATAAGCATGAACTGAATTATAAGCAGAAAGTATTTTAGGGACATTACCCACAGAGTCAGTCTTTAAATATTCTTGAAAAATGAATGAAGAGGGTCTGCTGAAAATATGGGGATTGTTTCTCTTCACAGGTTGTTGGGATGGGCTCCACTCTCCATTTTCCTCCATCTTTAACCCTGGAATTTTTGGTACAGATACCTCGTTTGTAGGATCAGAAGAACTGCCCTTGTTTTCCAGAGTCTTCCCCCTAGCAGCCACTCTATCTTGCTCTGTAACTTCATCCCCATGCTGACTCCTCGGTGCATCCCCACCCGCCAGCTGACCGTCCTGCAGGCCGGGAGCTGGCTGCACGCCACCCTCACTGCGTCTCCCTCTCGAGTTTTCAAGGTGTCTGGTGACTTTATAGCTATCGAGTCGCGTGGGAGGAGAAGGTGGAGGCGCGGCTGCAGGCGGCGGCCCCTGATTTGAAGTCCCTGGGGTAGGGGTGTTTCCACAGCGCTCAGCCAGGCCGGTGCTCTCAGAGTTATTAGGGATGCTCAGCTCTGGTGCCCTGTAGGGATGCAGGCCCCTGGGGTCAGAGTTTGCTGCGCTAACATTGTAAATACCTCTTACGTATTCCGAGTCCATGTACGGTACCTGCTCTGGAGGCAGACAGCAGTTTTCGCCATAGCACGATGGGGTGGGATACTCTGGAACGTTTGATCCCCCTGAGAAAGAGCTGTAAGCAGAGTCTGCTCTTCCGGGGAGGTGCAAGAGATGCTCTACACTGCTGATGGACTTCACTGGCGAAAGACAATTACCATTTTCCAGAGAACTCATGGGCTCTTCCAGCTCTCCAATTCTGCCACCTTGCCTGTGAGTCCATCTTTCTATCTCATTCCCAGATGAAGCCATGTTGTAGCATTTCCAGAGATCAAAGTCTGATTACATGTCCATAGCCGAGTTGTTAGAAAAGCACATTTTTCTCTGTAGGTGCATTCCAGTAAGGTCTAGAGGATCCTAAAAAGAAACATGTGAAAAAGACTCAGTGGGAGGACTCTGATCACACCTGGGAAGATCAGGCAGCGAGCATCACACACACGCTCAAGATGAGAATTTAAAAATAGTATTTAGAGTAGCTAGAAGTAAATTTTTTGGCTTCAGTAATTATCAGGATCTTAGCATTTCCTCTATCACAAAGAGAGCAACTATCTTTAATAACAAGAGTTCTCTAAATCTTCATGAAATCCAAAGCCTATACATACCATTACATGCCCTCCCATTATGATTGCAAACCATCAAAGATCAGAATCAAAACTAGTTTCTAAATCTGCCTAGAAATAAATCTGAGGGGTTGAAAATCCCAGCTCTGATGCTGCCTAATCCTGGAGGTGCTTCAGCGCAGCGTGCACCTGCCCGGTTGAGGCCTCCCCGTGACTCAGAGCTGCGCTTCCAAGAACACTCCCAACCGCTCGCTCTCATTTGGCTGGATCCGACCAGCACGAGCATTGGCAACTGTGTGGCCTCAATGACACTACACAAAGTGTCCCCCAAGCCCCACTCATGCCTCCACGTTTCCTTTCAATCTCACGTGGAAATATGAGCACAAGGACAACTAGTCGGACATGCCAGTGTCCATGGATAACTGCAGCGAACAAGCAGAACTATCAAATAGGAAGAAATCACAATTATAATGAGCTTTATCAGCCTTGTCCCCCCTCCTTAAAGGCCTCTATTGTTTCTCAGAGAAACCAGGACGAAGCCATACTTTATTTCATGAATGTGATGAAAATGGTTTGTTAAGTGAGCTTCCATGCCATTTCCATCTGTCCTCAAAAATACACATCTTGGGGAACCTTTCCCAGAGGCTCACAGAAAGTGGCTTGATGAGAGATCGAGAGTATCTCGATGAGAGATTCTGCTGCCAGTAAATTATAGATTTTAAAAGACAGACAAATATTTTCATGGCTGATGCTAAGAGCTCTCCTGCAAACATACCAAATGTACTAGAAAAAGCACCAGCTTACAGTTCACGTCCAACAAATACACAGTTTTTGCAGAGTCTAGAAAACGGCCCGTGTTTATCAGCAGCACACGGACTCCCCGATTGTTACACATGATGCGTGCAGGTTCAGTTGAACAAAGGAGATCTCTACAAGCAGCCCGCTCCGGAGGCCAACAGAAGCCACACAGGAGATGGTCACGCTCACAGCGTGACCCCCTCAACCACCTCTGTCAGCTTCAACCCCCCTGACATACTCAGGGCCAGCACAAGCCCCTGATAAAAGGCTGAACCTGGCAAGCCAGAGGGGTGCTAGTCAGTGACCTTGTTTACTAATTCTCATTTAAACCAGTTCTAAAGACTGATCAGTTACTAAAAGAAAGCAAATAAACAGTCTTGAAAACCTTTGGTGACAAGCTGCCCCGGTGACACACCTTCTGAGGAGATGCAAACTGTTTCCAAGTCCTATCAGAATATCACACATCTGTTTTCTTCAAAAAGGTTGAACTCACCTTAATCTGCCATTCCCGATACTGTACTTCTGCAGCGGGGCCTCAAAGCTGGCAGAAAGAGAGGTTTCAGGGGTGATGCTGCTGTTTAATCAAAAAACTTCACATTCCTGCCTTGTTTCAAAGACAGTCCTGGTATCATTCATTTGGAGCCAAAGCAAGAGGTGGATAGGAGCCAAAACACACAAGTTAATCTATAAAGGGAACTTGGACTGGTGGGGCACAGTAAATAAATTAACTGGTTTCTGGGAAATGAAAACAGTGTAACACTGCACAGTAGGAATTTCTGCTGGGCTTTTTTTTGAAACTTCAGTAAGAAACCAACTCATGGACACCTGCAGAAGTTCTGTCTCTTTAGAGAGGATCTGAAATGCAGCTGTGAAATTTAATTATGCGTCCATGAATAACAGAGTCACATAGGAAACACAGAGCATCAATGGCCGATGACAACATTCCCCGTCCCTTCAACACGGTGTATTGAAGAATTTAAAGAAATAAAAACCTTAGATATCTAGTGAAAGGAAGACTGTATTTTCCGAAGCTACAAAGAAAAGCAGTGGAGAGGATGATTGCACTGATACCAAATGCAGGATCCGACAGCAGCACAGTTGCTGTCACATCACCGAAGCAACCGGAGCACCTGGAACCCGGGGCCAGCGCAGACACTGCTGGGTCTCACCGGGCTCTGCAAGCTCGGAGGTCTCTGGCAGTGCAGGGAGGTGCATGGGATCAAACCCCGGGGGAGCCACATTCCACAAGAGAACCAGAAGGCAGATTCCTCTGTCGCTCTTATCTCCGTTTTTATAATCAGAATTTTGTTCCAGTGGAACCTCTCCAAGCAGCTCTATTACCCGGCTGTGGCTATTAATAGAGGGAGCCAAGTCTCTGTCTGGGGTGTGCTGGCACCGTTCCACTGAAGTTAATCGAGCCACCCTGATTTACAACGAGAATTTGGCTCTAACTTTTCACAGCTATGCATAGGATTTAAATAACAGTTGTGCTTTGGTTTACGTATATCAATGAAAATACGCTCTGGGTTTCCTATACCAGTATTTCCCAAGATCTCCTTTGCTCCATTATTTCACAGAATAACAGAATCGTTTGGGTGGAAAACACCTTTAAGATCACCGAGTCCAACCATTAGCCCAGCACTGACAAGGCCACCACTAACCCACGTCCCCAGGCACCACACCTGCACGGCTTCTGAACACCCCCAGGGCTGGCGACTCCACCACGACCCTGGGCAGCCTGTTCCAGGGCTTGACAGCCCTTCTGGGGAAGAGACTTTTCCTAATATCCAACCTAAACCTCCCCTGGCACAACCTGCGGCTGATTCCTCTCGTTCACCCTACCTGTTTGTGATTTATAGTGATATTGACAATATAGTGAAGATTTTTTGTCTCACTATGCTACCAGAAATAACAGGAGATATAATTTCAGCATCTTAGAAGACCAAGGTAAGAACTCCTGGCTTGGAAACAAGAGCAGCAAGCACTGAGTCCCTGCCTGGGGCAGGTGCAGGATGACACTGCAGCTCACAGGTCCCTCCTCCATCTCCTGACGCTACCTGCAGCTTTTGCTGCTCCCCGGAGAAGTGACAGATCAGTGACAGGACTTTTGCCCCTGCCTTGGGTGCCCTCCAATCCCTTTCTGCCATGGCTCACACTCTGCACGTCTGTTTTGTTTAAGACCAAACTCGCTAATTCACATCCTTGAAGCGACTGAAAAATGGTAAGAACTGAAGGAATATACTGTTCTCCAAAAGTCTCTGTTAAAATTTAAATAATCTGATACTGAAACACGTCTTAGGGAAAACCTGTCATATTTCTTTTGGAGAAGAGGTTTCCTAAACCCTGGAAGCAGAATCGTGGATTGCAATGCATTTAAAGAACTATGTGAAAACTGCCTTCTCTTTCACATGTAAGAGAAAAACATTAATGTACTTAAAACTCAACTGACATTAACAACGACATTACTGTTCTCCTCAGCTGGTAGGTGGCAGAGCACCCTCATGGACTACACTGTCTCTGGGTCTTAGAAATGTTCTGGCAAGGCTGTAATACAATGTGCACATTCCTGACAGGCTTGCACTATTTCCATTGTAAAGCTCTGAAAGCAAAAAGAAAAATGTTAAATTAAAAGTGTATCAGAACCAAGAACACTTACTTTTTTCTTAAAAAAAAAAAAAAAAAAAAATTAAAAAAAAAAAAAAAAAAAAAGGCTACCTTGACTTCCATCCACTGATTTATTTACTCCAGTACCTATAATACACAGAGCACAGCCCTCCATGCAGAGCAGTTTGCAAATATAAAGCACACTCTCTTTGCTTTTTACATCTGACAGACTAGAGAGAGGAGAGGAACAAAAGCACAGAAGAGAAACAGGGTCTCTGTAGGGAACAGGACTTGTCTAGTGCTTCCCAGCAGGCTGACAACTGAGGGAGAACAAAACCCAGATGACACAGGACAGATACACGAGGCCGGGCTGCCTCTGGGCCAGGATAACGTCTTATGTCTCAAAACAAGATTTGTTCCAAGTTTCCACCATAGTAATAATAGAAAATAAATAGTAGTGGCAAGGCAACGCCAGGAAATTAGTGTTACAGCCCCTGCTGTACGTTTCTCAGCTCAGGTACCAGTGCTTGCGTTAAAACTTCTTCACCCAAACATCATCCAACAGAGTCCCCGAGCATTTGGTGCAGGTTCAAGTCCTGCCCAAGTCTCCGGCCCCTCACAGACTGCTGTTAAAATACCAGTCACCACCTCAACCTCTTAATTCTAGGGAAAGGTGGTTTGTATTGCGCAATCTTAAATTCTTTGCAACTAACTTAGCCGGTCAAAGCCTCATGTCTCTGGGAAATTAACTCTGTACAGAAAAAAAAAAATAAATCAGCAACTCCAGACTGCAGTCAGTTAACAAGTTACCCGTCATGTAAGGGCAAGCTTTCTTCTACTTACAGTTTGTTCTTACGTGACCTCATTTAGATTGTATTAGGTGCTGCTGATTAATCCATAACTCAACTGCCGTTACAGATATTGCTTGTCCAAAGCATCACCCATCTGAAACACCGGATTTTCTTTATCAAGTCTCTGATTTATCCCCTGCAACCAGGGAGAAACAGCCCCCGGCCCTGAACACAGCCCCGCAGTACGTCTGCATACTTGTGCGGTTCCCTTAAATTTTACTGACTCAATCTTTCCGTCAGAGAAGCAAGAATGAGCATTTTCTTTAATAAACTCAAGCAGAGTTCAAACCTTTTGAGACTGAGCTATTGGTGTTTATGGTGAGGAACTGTAACTTTGGAACACCAAACAGGACTTCTCTTCCAAAACACTCCGGAGATGAAGGCAACACCCTGCTACCACACTGGCATGCCTAAAACTTCACAGATCTGTTCCTGTAAAACTGCTCTTTTTAAACAAATGGAAAGGAAGAGGAAAAACACAGTTATCAACCCATATCAAACTACAACACGCAACTGTTCTCCAAGCAACGAGAACGATAAGTGTGTGAAACGCAAAGCAAACACTGTGACCAACCTACCAGTATTATGTCATGTACATGTTTGTGAATGACCTGTTTCTTATCAAAGGGCAAACATCTGATGTAAATATTAGCCGAAATTCTTCAGATTCCAACCAGCTGCACAGTCTGTAGCACCTGATCCATCTGTTCGCAGATCATGGGATCTAATTGCTACCAAACTCTGCCCTGTGAGACTCTCGCTTTAGCCAGGGATCTCACTGGCTGTCCCAGGGAAGTCTGGAGTCTAAAGTCCTGGGGAAGGCGAGTCGAGAGCCTCTGGTACCACAGACACCTTCGGCAGGTCCTGTGCTGCATCAGCCCCGAGGTTCCCCGGTCTCCATCCAGGACTTCCCGGGGAGGAATCACACACACTCATGGCACAGACTAGCCACGCATTCTCCACTGCTGTATCTCTTGCCGAGGCGTGAGATGTCTGGAAATAAGAGCCGCTTCTTGGACCAGACTGTGAAATATTCAGAAATTCCAGACAAATGTCTGAAGTCTTCAGATTCCATCACTTTCACATGACTGTTGAAAGGGTGAGAGAAATGGAGGGATACCCCACCCAGGGAAGCGTGGCTGGCTGATCACCTTTGTGCCCAGCATCTCTGAAAGTCACTGCTTCTCTCTTAGCTGTTGTTGGCTTTTTTTTTAAATACATACATTCACTTTATTATTATTTTTTCTAATCTATAATCAACAATTTATCCCCTAGAACTTTCAGCTTTAGGTTTCAAGCAGGAAGGCAACATAAGAGAACATATCAAGGACACCCCCTTTAGATAGCTGGGAAAACACATGTTCTGTTAATCTGTATTTTTCCTGCAAAGAGTTCTGAAGACTCTAAACCCAATTTCTCCTTTCATGCAATCTCCAGAATTATCATGCAGGTAGCTAACAGCTGCCAAGGATATTGTACATCAAAACCCAAGAACAAACTTTCCAGTTCATCTTACAGAGGCCCAGCAGGAAACACCCTGTTACTGGGAACTGGGGAAAGTCAGTATCAGACATTCTCAAAACAGTCTGAATGGGATTTAGTGAGGTTTATGCCTCATGCACACAGAAATAAATTTCACCACGGTTTGGGGAACGTAAACATTTCCAGTCAAAGCCACAGATAGAGACTTTAGGCTTTCTGGAGCCATGGAAGTGTCTTGAGTAATTTAGAGAATTGAAATAATCATCCATCTCAGCATCCCCTTTTTTGGGGGGTGGGGGAGATAAGTCTCCCTAAACGTCCTTACCCAGCTCTGCCTAGCTCGCTCTCAAGGAGGACATTCCTGCTGACTAGCGTGGGAGCTTTTCTTCAGCCACGACGCCAGGACGGGTCCATCCTGCACCTTCCCTGGAGCCATTTCCCATGCAGTGACGACGTCTCGCTGCTGGGCCAAGCACTTGGCACGTCAGTAACGTATATACTTGGCTGGCGAAAAGCTGTGGCCCAAATAAAATGCTTTTGGACCTGAGAACCATGGTCCAATCTCTGGCCAAGGCTTTAATGAGGAAGATCAGGTTTGGCAATTCTTCACAGCCCTGTAAGAGGCCTTTTCTGAGCACCCAGCAGAGTCTGACCTTTTAATTAGAGCAGTCACCCGCCACATACTTCTCCATTGTCCTTGAATTCCCTGACTTTCCTTATTCAGCCTCAAAAATTTCTCTCGGCTTCCATCATCTTCACTCCCTAATCTACTAAACACCACTTATTTTTGTTTCTACCTCTGAACCACTTCACAAAAAATGCTTTTGCCAGAAATTACAGCTTCATCCCAGACGTATGCATTTCTTTCCAATCATTTCCATTTCAGCCATCGTTACTTCATCGCAATTTTCCATCTTTACTTTTTTTTTTTTTTTAACCTAATCAAGTTCATCTAATGCCATAAATTTACCAGCCATACTGCTTTTACAGGCTACAAGAATAGACTCAAAAATATCCAAGAGCATTAAGGAATTACAGACTCTAAAGAACCCAAAAAGTCAGAAAAAAAAAAAATCTAACAATACTGCCCATTTTCAGACATGTTCCTTTAGAATTAGTATATTATCCAGTAGCCTAGAGAACACAGAAGAAAATTCAAACTAAGTAAAAAGCCTTCAGTAGCTGCCTCCTCCCCCCTGCCACGCAACAGGTTTGGGAAGCAAGCAGGCTGCTCTTCAAGGGCAGAAAACTCCTTTTCCCTCCCCTGCTTGACTCAATACAAAGAGAGAGGCAAGAAATCTCAAACCGATCAGGCCAGGCTCAGAGGACCACTTTCTCCCTGACGGATAAGCCATCATATTTTAAGAGACAGCAAGGAAAAAGAGCTTTGATTTCCAACAACAGGGTAAGCTGCAACATGAGCATGTGCTCCTAGACCAGTGGTCAGGGAAGTCTCAGAAGATGTTTTCTTACTTCTACCTTGCTGACTGCTTGCCAGCAAGGCGGTCCAAGAAACATCAGAGAAAAACAAAATTCTCATAGTCCTCCTCACCTACTACTGACTGCACCGAGCTTCCCACAGTTTAGGCATCAAGTCAAGCCCACAAGAAAAGAAACTGGCCTCTAAATAGGTGAAATCCAGTTCAACATCTTCCACGGACATGTGGTTTGATTCCAATATAACTAAAATTTGGTTAGTCCTCTGTGCAAGACAGTTTTAAAAATATGTCCTTTTTGGTAATTAGAAAACCAAGTTCTTACAACAGGCAGCTCCAGCAACTGCCACACACCCCAAACCAAATGTATTCACAGCATTACGGATCAGAATTTGCCTTTACTGGGCTTTTATTATTGTTCTGGGAGAGCTAGCTCTCACTCATACTTACGGGTGAGAGTTGGCTGGCTGGGGAAATGCCATAAAGTCATCTTATCTTTTGAAGAATAGTGGGTTTCTGGCAGCTATAGATGCTTTCTGCTATAATATAAAACTATTCTCAGAAGCGTAATGAATGGCTCTGTCATTACAGTCCGAGAGGCCCAGACAGAAAGAGACGGTAGGCTCCAGTTTCTCTGTGCTGTAATTACGTTCTCCACAGACCAAGCTGCCATGAGAACAAACGCTGCTGCTGCAGCTCCAGACCCCATCGATCCACTGGGCAGGGGAAGAGGCAGGCTCCAGTTCCCACCTCATCAAGTGGGATGATGTATATTATTTATATATATATATGTGTGTGTGCATATATTTAAATTATGGCCTTTAGAAGTAATAAAGATGGATTAAACAATTCATTCTCTGCTCCTCAAGGCTAATTAGAAGCTTTCTGCTGAACCTGGCGAGCTTTGGAGTGTGTGCTACGAACTTCACGAGTGACACAGAAATGCCCACGCTCCCTTTGCTGAATTCCCAGAGCCGTTCCCGTCCAAGGACTACCCACACTTAACACCTCAGACAGAGAATCCTACCAGATCTTCCCCGAGCAGCAGGATGGCTCAGCCAAGCCGGCTCACCCAGCGCCTCCCAGAGAACAGAAGAGCATGGTAATCAGGTTGTGCTAATTGGAAAACTCAGTTAACACCGAACACGGGTGAGGAGGAGACTGTGCACAGGAGAAAGACAGACAGAGAAAGCAAGCAGAGATGTGGCAACAGAGCTTCATCTCACAAACCCATCTCCTCATACCTCAGAGTTTATCTTACAAACGTTAATCAGATACTGTCACTGCCACCAGCACTATGTGTCTTACCATAAAATCGTTTGGGAGTCCTGCAGTGGGAACAGAACCCAGCACTCTGCCCTCCACTTCCAACTACAAACTAAATTTTTTTAAAAAACTTACCACCCTCAATAAAGCATGTAACTTTTCCATTCTTTCCTAGCACACTGCCAGTCTAAAATGTAATTAACAAACAATATTAGCACTGCCATTTTATTACATACAAATTAAGGATTATGATTTAATATTAATTTGGCATTTTAAAAAGCCATTAGCTCTAACTTTCTTATTTTGACATAAGAAACAGAAACGATTCCCTTCCAGAGGATGTCTATCTTCAGTCTAATTCATCCAGATGTTAAACATAATTGTGCCTGCCCTTGGGCTGAGGGAGACAGTAATGTAATATCCAGTTACTACAGAACATTCCATTGGAATAAGAGAAAAACACCAAATATATATAAGGCATTAATATATTAGACTGGCCCATTCCTTTGGCAAGTATTGCATTCCCGTATTTGCCCATCTTTCATTTGGACAGAATTCATAAGCATTTATACTTAATCTCACTAAACATTATTATCACTGGTTTCCTTAAACAACGAGAAACTGTATCAGTAGTTAAAAATAATCTGGAAATATCCATCAGTTGCATCAGTAGAGGTTTAACGGTGGGGTGCAAGTTGCTCAGAATCACGGGCAGAAATTAAACACCTGGTCTGCAAACAGCATTCAGACATGCTGCAAAACTGACAGATGTTAGGGGAAAAAGACTGGGGAAAGCATAAACTTATTTCCTTCTGGGAAAAGGCAGTGCCTAGAGCAATACTGAGAGACCTGACCAAAGCAGCTAACGCCAGGACAGTTATCCCACCCCTGGCAGTGGGTGAGCAGTTCGGCGAGAAGGGGAAGTTCTGCTCAGGGGATGCCCCGAGAGGCCAAGTGATGCCCTGCCTGTAACACTTCACGCCAGTTAGTCCCTGACCAAACAGAAAGGTGGGAGGTTTTTCAGATACCGCTTTCTACATTTAATCTGTTCTGCAGAAAATTCCCCTTCAAGTTCCCAAACTGGCCATCCTCAACCTGCATTTCAGCATCAGCCTCGCCACTTAAACGCTGCCTATGGGGGAGGATCATCACGTGCATTTGTACCAGGGTCAACTATTTTCTGGGTTAAAATGTCTGACTGCCAGACCTCTTACCTCCTCTATTTAACATGGACCTGGATTTTCTTAATTCTGCAAACAAATGCATAATCTGCAGCCCCAAGGGTAGGGCAGAGCTCCTGTGTCTGTGTCAGACTGACTGGCACAGCAGAGCTGACACACCAGACTGTCTGTGTCCACCACAGGTGTCAGATCGGTCCCTTACACACTAATAATTTCAGCAGTTTAAAGATAAATTTGTTGGTATGAATTCACTTCTACCCTTGTTCAGTTATTTGGTTACATTCACGCATTTCCCTATGAAAAAGGTAATTTTTCACACGCAGAGACACAGAGGATAAGCCCTGACGTCTGGGCAGCCTTGTGTAATCACATGTGCCTGCAGCTGCCTGCAACCCTGGGTTAAACATTTCAAAATGTGCTTTTAATATTTTCCAAGATATATCCTGCTCCTTCATCTGTTTTCCTGCTGACTGTTACAGAAGGGTGCCTCCAGAGGGGAGCTGATGGACTTTGGCAGCAGATGCTCTGCAAGAAACCTGAGAGCAGAGTTAGTCCTCGGTGGGGAGAAGGGATCGATAGAAAACACATTGCTTTGACACTTCATTTTCCAACATCACACTTTCCTCTCCTGCCACCTCCACTAGCTCATGCCTGCATCTGGGGGTGCACTCGCGCGAGGTCTCTCATCCTGTGACCAGCAGCTCTGCAGGGCTGGGGCCTGAGCACACCCTCGGCCTCTGGCTTTGCAGGGACCTCTCAAACCCCCCCAAACTGCTGCCCAGGGGCACAGCCAGGTGAATCGAGAACCACTCAAACCATGGAACATCAAACCCGCTCTCAGGGCTTCACCGAGCCTCCCTCCCTCCCCAGACACACGCATTTACCCAGAGATTAAGGAGCAGTTACTCAGACCACAGATCAGCACAGAATCACAGTTCCTACTGGATTTACAGCAAACATTTACAAGCAACACCAAGTAACCAGAACATTATTTTCATTCTTTACTTGCATAAAGCAAGTGTCCAGGTAGGCATCACAGCAACTGCTGAATTACAGTGAGACAACCTAGACCAGATACAGCCATCTAAAACACACACACACACCCCCCCGGGCTGATATTTGGCTTAGTGACCTCTGAGATCCGAACACACGTTCGCAGTAAGCATTGCTGGCTCAGATTTTCTACCTCCAATTTTCTCTTTAGAAAAACAAAAGCCAGTGCCTCACATCCCCATTCCAGCTACGTCCGCCAAGGATCTGAAAGACAGAGGAGAAGCAACTGTAAACATCAGCATCTGCAGTGTCCTCAGTGCAGCTCGCACCATGCCAGAGGCGATCTGCCCCGCTCTCACCTGGCCGGCTGCACCACCGCCACCTCGGAGGCCGCGGGAGCTCCACGCGCAGCACGGGCTTTAGAGATGCACAAGGGACTTGCACATACAACCCCTCTGCCTCGCCGCGGGAAACCGCCCTTTGGTTTAGGAGATTCCGTGGGGCGCAGCGTTACAGTGGCAGTGGAAGGGGAAGGAGAGCAAACAGCGGGCTCGGCTATTTCATTATCTCACCAGTCAATTATTAACAACGGTGCTTTTTCTGCCCGAGCTGTTGGGCAGTGGCCTCGAATCCTGCATGGGCACAACTGAAAAACTCCCTGAAGACGCTGCCAAGGCCCCAGCAGAGAGAGCAGGTGAGGCCCTCGCCCCCCCAGCCCCCTCCCCTCCCGTGCATCCCGCCAGGACAGCCTCACAAGAGCACCCTTCACCCCCCCACAGCCTCACAAGAGCACCCTTCACCCCCCACCTCATCCCCCGGGGTCCCCAGCCCCGGGCAGCACCGCACTGGCCCAGAGCCCTTGCTTGGGGCAGCTCAGAAGCACTACTAGACAAAAAAAAAAACTAAACCCAGCTGAAAGTGGTTAGATTGAATCCAAAAAAGTAGTTGAATTGGATTTTCTTAAAAATCTGTGTACTGCTTGCAGAAGGGGACAGAAAGAGGGTTCTGCAATTAAAGCTTGTACAGCTCAAGGAAAAACTGAAGTTATGTTTTTATATGCTGCAGGTTTTTTGATGCAATTTTTTTCTTCCTAAAGTATTTTGTTCATAAAACAGCCCAGAAGGCACACAGACTGAGGCTTTCACCTATTTTGTGTGACTCAATCAACTCAAGCCTCTGCTATAAATTCCTTCCTACCTCTAAATATATGCGCTGGAGCCCAATTTTATAACATCCTTATCTGGTGAGGTGAATTCCCGCTAGTTTCCAGCTGGTCTTAAAAATTAAGCTGATTTTATGCCACTATTTTTTTCCCCCCCCTCAAACTAAGCTGCCAGCTGGATACCATGCTGGAAACAGCTCTCTAATTTGTTCTTATGTATTGGCTCTCAAGGGAAAACTGAGGATTCCTTCCACATTTCCTACAAAAATAATCCGCTCGCTTGTGGCTACATCCAGTTTTTATGTGGTGGCAAGGAGTGGACTGTTCTCCAGTGGGACACAGATCCAGCCTTTGGTTTTTGCCTGGACTCATCACACTCTCCAGCCAGGTGGTGCCAAAGCCACCACAGAGCGTTCAGAATCCAGCCCTGGTTTATGGAACAGCAGAAGCAGGAGAGGACAGGGATCATTTTCTTGGGAAAAACCTCAACGCCACATCTCCTGTGCGTGAGTAGAACACAGGAGCCCCATGTTTGATGTTTTCCTGCGAGCAACCATCCAGGCTCCTCTCCAAAATCCTGTACACAAACAGGCCATCCCTAAGCCTGATTTTTTTTTTTCCACCAGTGCATAATGTGATCAGTAAGTCCCAGAGTATGGAGAAGGGCTCCTGGGAAGTTACTCAGTAACTAAACAGTGTTTAGTCATTGCCTTAAATCCTGTTTTCACAAAGCAGTGCCTTGGTATCTGATCAAATCAAGCGTTCTGCAGCAGGAGGCGAGGGACCATTTCCAATAGTCCGAGGAATTAGAAGAAAAAAAAAAATAAAATCTTGCCTTGTATGATGCCAGCTTGGAAGGAAAAAGACAAAGCTGAGCAACTCCTCCTGCCATATCATGAGCAAAGCTCTTGTTCGGGGCCAGAGCTGGTGACGCTGGTCGTGCCTTCTCTGCACAGGAGGGTTTGGGGCATTTCTTTTGTGTAAGTTTTGTGCAGATGTGTCAGAGATGACTGATTTGTGATTTGCCACAGATCTTCGTAAAGTTTGGCCTTTATATTAGGAGGAGGGTTTTTTAAAAAAAAACATTTGAACACAACAAAACTGAGAAAATGTCCAGACTTTTCCAGACACAGCACAGCACCCAGCTTTTGTCTGCTGATCGCTCTGGACAAGAACTGTACAGACATCGAACTTCAAGGACCTTCAAATTAAGTGTCTCATAGCTAAACTGGGGATAAACAACACTCTTTTTGCCACGCTGTTGTCAGAATAAACCCATTAAAAACTGTGAGATTCTCACAAACAAATCCAACCTCCCTCCCAACCTGAGGGTGCCGAAAGCTTCTGCAGGGTGGAAAGTGTCAGCGACAGCTCAGAGCAAATCACTTGAAACTTTGCAAAACGGTGCAAAGCCTCAGGCAAACAGCCCTGTCTGCGCTGTACCATGTAACCCGGAGCTCTAAACCAGCAGAAGTTCCACTGGTAACGTGCAGTAATACAGCACTGTGCACACAATAACAACATTCACCAATTACGAAGTTATTCCAAAGTATAAATCACATGCCTCCAAATGCTCCTCCTAAATTATAAACCGGCTGCCTTGTAAAGAAGTCATTAAATATTATATATGGTCTGCAGCTCTAATGGTTTGTATCTCACAATGGCAAATTGTTCCGAGGCCAGATTCAGCTCCTTACGATCGGGGCGAACGGTGCTGCCACACTCGCCAGCTGGAACCACAGGCCTGCAAAACTCTGGGCAGGGCCAACGGGGAGCAGGGCTGCAGCACCTTTAGGGCCCCAACTGTCACAGTAAATCCGTGTTTTACAAGTATTAATTAAACTTCCCCACTGCCTTCACGGGAAGCGCTGTAGATTTGGGGTGAATAACCGCCCATTGCTGTATCTGCAGATCCAGTGATGGAACAGCACAGCTGCTCAGGAGGGAGAGCAAGGACAACGCACTCCTGCCCTGCCATAAACGCAGCAATACATTTAATGACTCATCACAGTTGAATGAGACGTGATGGAGAGACCCCAAAAGAGAGAATTTACAGCTGCTCTTGGCAATTAAAACCACCATAATACGTTAGAATCAGAGAATACAACAGAAACACGGCAGAAACCTTAGTCTCGTGTCAGCCACAAGCACACCAGCCATTCATTCATCACCACCAGGAAATAACTAAGATATTCTCAGGACATCTACAAGTCATGAAAAAGCATGCTTAGGATTGTTATCTATAAACTTACATGGTAACAATAACAAACAGGGCCAAGAGGAAAAACAATCCAAGGATTTTGTAAAAACAACAGAGCTGAGGTTCATTTTATCTGCACTTGGGTTCCTAAATGTTTAGAGTGTTTACATTATGGTTTCAAACTCCGCTTCACAACCATAAATATCGATATTCACGGTTCATTTGTTAGCTTTGAGACCTAAGACTTTCAGGGAATCCTTGAATTTTTACAGCTAATGCTTTCAGAGATGCATAAAATCTCTTAATAATTCATGGTAAAGACGTCACTAGTTGCCATCAGTACGCTTTTCATTTCTGAACACTACTACAGTCGCTGCACAAAACTGCTTGAAAGTAGAAAAGCAGTAAATCGGATTACAGGGCAAAACTTGCCTCTTAATGCTGCTTTACATATATTTTCTAGATGCTCTAGATAAAATGCAGAAGACATCAGTGACCAACACCACCAAGGGAGACGCCTGCTCACCCTTCACCAGCACGTTTTCGCACGAGCTGTAAAGTACCAACATCACAAAACCAGTTACAGACCGCAGGGGTATCAGAGAAATACGACTTTAAAATAATTTCTCATGGCTGTGACAGCCTCCTTTTGTACAGCCCCAAACACACCAAACGGGTCACTGGTTTCTAAGGCGAGCCCCTCAGGGCAGCAGGATGAAGTAAAAACCAGAGCTCCATGGTGGCACCTCGGCTGTCTCACGCGGGAGAGGAGCCGTGGGCAGGGCTGGGGGGAGCCCCCCTCAACCCACAGCGCTGCTCCCTGCGCATCTGCCTCCCCAGCCCTTTTTGCTAGGTGTTGGAAAGTGAAATCCAAAGGGGGAAGCAATTCAAACAGCAAATGCTACCCATAACCCCCCCACACTGCCCAGTGGGCTATTACCTTGCGGTGTTATTTTCATTACTTGGCATCAGTTGGGATACAGATGGCTGCTCAGAGTTACTGGCTGCAAAAACTAGGTCAACAATGGCACAGATATAAAGTAAAAATAAAAATCCTGGGTTTTACCCACCAAAACCATCCAAGTAACAACAGCCTAATAGACAAAATAATACCCCTGAGAGATCTCATCAATCCCAGACTCCACAGATGTGGCTGCCCTACCTAGTAACCAAACTAGCTAGCAGGACAGAGGACTGAGACAGGGTTATTAGAGACACATATTCATTATTTTTTCAGTAGAATCCAATAATTCCTACAGAAGTTAATCCTTCCGCATGACATTACAGTAAATATAATCAGTATTTTTTAGCATTTTCTATTATTTAGTTGTTTGGTAATACGTAACGGGAAAAAAAAGTAACACAAAGCCACTACTATTGTTCTAGTCATACCGATGTACCATGGATCAAAGACAGGTCCCAGTGTTCCTTCAGCCCCTCATTTGATACGAAACGTTCCACAGCCAAAGCAACCTACAGAAGTTTCCTTTGCTCATGCTCCTTTTAAGGCCAGTTTCCCAATTCACATCAGTATCAGCGGCTGCAGCGTGGGGCAGAGCAGGCAGCTGTGCGCTGGGGAAAGCGCAGCTGCCAGGAATTACCTGAACTTGGTACTGCTGCCAAACAGCACAGCCGCGTGAATCCTCACTGGGGGTTTTGACTAAGGTCACAGGTTTTGTCCCTGGAAAAATATATAACGGTAGATCTTGCGGTGAGAGCAATCAAGTCACATCTGAAAGCCTCGTTGGAAAAATAAAATAATATTTAGCTGAACAAGGTTCCCAAGTGAAACCGTGTTGTAAGCATATTTAAATGCTATTCCACCAGCGTCTGAGCTCTTCGAAGCCCTAGAAAAATCTTTAGAGAACACCATACACTGTATCACACAACACTGGGACATTTTAGGGTCTGAATAACTGAGGAGTGGTTTCAATTGCACTGTTTAATATAGTTTCTCAAAGCAGCTGAACTTCATTTTGCATGGCTCATAGATTACCAGTGATCCCTGGGCCTCCAAGGGGAACCTGCTCAAATGCAGCTGAGTCGAAGGGGAGAGATTGTCTTCACCCCTTCTCTTCCCATTTCTCTTGCCTATCCCTGACACTGGACTTGCTGCAGCTCCGGTACTTGCTGGACTCTGCTGAGTTGATTCAGTTTGCTAATCTGGCAGAAGCTGTTCAGGCTTTTCATTCCATTTTCTGCTGGTTTACTGAGCTGGAAAAGTTCACAGAGGAATCGGGTGAATGGTGAGGCGATGGCAGGGGAGGGGAGAGGAGAGGACACGCTGCCGGGCGGGACGGCCGCCTCTCAGCAGCTCTGAGCCATGGAACACAGGAATTCACCCCAAATCCCTGCATGCTCCCAGCAGCAGCGCTGTGCCCAGCTTCCTTTGATAGAAAATGGAGTCTGGGTGCAAACCACAAAAAGCATTAGGGCTTGTCCCTCCAATCCCCGACCACCTGAGGTAATGGCAGAGGGTGGGCCCTCGGTGGTGCTGTACCCGAGATACCAATGGGTGTCCAGCACACAGAGGCTCACAAGAAATCCACTTGGATTCTGATATTGGTTCCGCTTAAATCAATGCCAAAACTCTTTCTTGATATTGCCTAAATGAAAGGGCATTCAAAAAAGAAAAAAGAGAATTAGGGCATTCTGTTTCAGCAACGTGTCACTTGTCAGAAGTGGTACACTTCCCTTTTTCACAGATAACTATAAACCTAGAATTTAAATGAGGCTTGTCACTACATTTTAAAAAAAATCTATTCAGGAGTCACACTTGTATCTAAGTATTCAAGAGCAGTGCAGGATGCTAACAAACTCCCAAGGAAATCGTGATCTATTTAAGTGTTGTAAAGCGTGAGAGAAGTAAGAAGAGAGGGACATTATGGTTCCCCCAGGACAAGGGCCCGGCTGAAGAGCAGAAATGCCAGCTGCTGCCTTCCTTTGTCATCAGGTACGTGCTCCTCTCTTTCTGCACTTAGAAAAATAAATAAATAACGAGGGCTTCTGGCGGTATGTCGATCCAGTTACACGGCAAAGCGGCGGCAGGCTCTCTGCTTTCCCTCACAACACTGGAGTACAATAGTGGCTTTGTTACAGGGAGGCTAAATAAATAATGTCACCATTAGATGTCATAAAGGAAAGGAGCATTACGTGATTGAGTGCCAGATACAGAGCGGGGCAGCTCTGCTGTGCTCCCCGATAAACCACCGTGCAGCAAAGGGAGCTGCAGGCTCTGCCAGCAGCTTGGTCCAGCACTGCGAGGGATTTTTAAGGTAAAAATTACACAAGGTCAACAGAGATACAGAACACGAAGATCTGGGCATTAAGTCCAGTTCAGCTCAGAACAGCGACCAGTAACAGGTATTTTTCTCACAGGCTTTTGTTTACTGCAGTGAAGCGTATAAATGTATTAAACCAGCAGGATCTGAACTGATGTTTCTTGAACACGGCTTTTGAAAAAAAAAAAAAAAAAATCAGTCTGTCTCACAATGCAACTTGAGCACACGTATTTTCACAATTAAAAGCAATATTATTCTAATAATCAAACACTAAATAGAGTTTCAGAGGTCTCTGAGCAAACCCAGCTCCTTAATCACAGAGCTCCACATTTGGGAAGCATTCATCTGGCCAGCAGTCTGGAAACACCCGTTAACCGTTGAAATTCTGGAGTCTCCCTGAACTTCAGAAAGCACTGGGGTGACTGTGTAATATACAAAAATCATTTTACATTTATGAATAATATTTTAGAAAGCATACATTTTCTTTTCTATGAATCTTTTCTGCGGATAAGGACCTCATCTGCAAGCTGCGCACAACAGAAATTCCACAACAGCTTTTGTGAGAGTTTTCACTTATGGACGAAACAAATTTCAAGATGTTTTGCCATGTGCTAAAGTTGTCAGAAGTTATTAACAGAAAACAGGAAGCAGAGAAGGTATCTGTTCTGTAAATTCCTGTAAGTGGATATGCTACAACTGATCTCGGCTTTTTTAATTTTATATTTTAAAAGAAACAATTTTCCTAAGTACCCAACAGGAAATTCTGTTAGTCTCATTTAATGACTGACAAAACCCACTAACCTGGAAAGGGTTTTTTTTAATTTAATATGAGCAAATCCTTCTTGTTTTACCAGTCTGTTTTATACAATTTAGGCAAAATTACTTGATATACATATGTATGTCTATAAAGGTGCTTTGAACTCAACCCCTCCCAGCTGCAGAGCTGACAGAAGCTATTCAGCACACAGATTTGGGGCCACACAGAGATTCAGCCATATTATTCATGCAATAAGTTAATGGCAAAAGTGGAAAGAAAACAAGTCTACTCTCCAAGTCCCTGCTCCAGCACCTAGACCACACTCCTGTGTTAAATAATCATGCAACAGGTAAGCTCTGTGCGTGGGTTTTCAGAGGTCAGGTTATGGGCTCAGATCCTTCAGCCCAAGAGAAGGTGCACGAGCTCATGTTCCATCAGTGTGTCAGAAGAGTTCTGCTGACCCTTCTGAAACGCCACCCAAGACCCTTTGGAAATACCACAGAAGCAGTTCTAAAACCCCTGCCACTTACCATGGGCCTTCTTAGGGATTGGTCTCCTCTACATTAGTGCGTGAGATCTGCCGTGGGGAAATGGGGAGCAGCGGGTGCACGAGGAAGGGCAGGGAAGGACTGACATCCTGGAGTTGCTCTCACTGTGTAATTCTAAGCTCGGTTACGGTTCTGCATCTGTCCGAGACGTGGGGCTCCTCAGCCCTCGCTGGAAAATGCCACATGGTAGAAACAGTAGCTGAGCTTCCCCGAGGAACAGATGCTGCTAACAGAGAAAGTCACACTCCCCAGTTAAGCAACTTACTTCAGCCAAGGGTTTGCAGAGAATTCTCATGAGATTGGGACTAGAAACTCAAAATTTCACACTGGCAGAAGCATCAGAGATGTGACCCCTGTCAGCCAAGATCTGCCAGGAACAGCTTTCAGGCACTGTCCCATCACAGATATTTTCAGTTTGACAACTGAATTAGCTATGTAAGAATTGATTCAGCTCATATCAAAATCATTTCTTCAGCTTAAAAGTACAAGCTTTGGTTTTGTGCCAAATAAAACATTTCCATCCAAAATTAAACATTTTATTTCAAGGTGTTCAGGACGTGCAAAACCATCAAAGAACCCCCACATTGTGGATGTGGTCAGCAGTGTAACTGAACCGCCTGTAAGCTGGCAAGAGCTGCCAAACACACCCAAAATCAGGACACTTTCTGGGGTGGTTAACTCCTACTGAGGCCTGGAGGGAGCTAAAGCAGCAGACCCGGTGAGGACAGCACTCGGGCCACTACGATCTTACGATTAAATTGTCTTAGAGCTTCTTCTACAAACGGTCTTCAGCAGCAGGGATGGGTGAAGGAACCAGAGGGAGGCAGGGACAGGTGCAAACCACACACATGCCATAAGCAGAAAGCCCACACTATGCCAGGATTAAACAAAAATACAAATCGCATGAGCTCATCCGATCTCAAGCTGGAAGGACCCTTGAATGTATAAATCCCTCAGCGATGCGGAATAGCTGTGCACGGCCACATGTCGTGGGGAAGCAGCACAGATGACCCGCTTCCAGCCCCCACGAAACAAACATTCCTGACACGAGCCAAGCTGTTGCTGTGTGGGGTTCACAGGCAGCCTTTGGGGGAGCAGAGAATTCCAGCTCTCAGAGATCCTGGGGCATCACATTGCTGCAGTTCTGGGCACACTGAAGCAGGCTGGGCACCACATTCTAGGTCTTATATAGATGTCCTAAATCAGACCTCGTGGTACTGGGAACGTTGTTCCCTCAGAAGGACTGACTGGGTGAGGAGCTGAACGGGGCATAATTTTCGATAGTTTTGGATAATTTCGATAGCATCAGTAGCATACAAGCAGGATGATACTGCTGGGATTTCTCCAATATAGGAGATGAAGTCAAGTCATTCCTGAGTCTTCTCCAAATGGTCCTGTAAAAACGGCTTGTGATATTTTAGATAGCAGAAAATTCAGCATAAGCAATAAATACGCAACATGAGGCGACCATTTCAAAGACAGAACAGCAAAAACCCAGAGATCAGCTTTACAATGATTAGTCACAGAAGCACAACACACCCTTGGGCCAAACCTTTACATTTTACAAGCTTATCCCAGAACTCTGCTCAGAGAGTGTGTTTACTATCTAAACCCTTTGTTTTACAACTCATGGGAAGTTTGCTGACAATTTAAAAATAAATATTTGTAATTTTATATTAGTAACTTTTTTTCAGAAAAAAAAAACCTTGCTGATTTACATTTACGACCATAAAAAAAATAATTAACAAGAAATATTTGCTGCAAACCAGGATGGAAATTTTACCAGATGCAGGCTCAGTGGATAGCTCAATGCATAATTACTCCTGGACAGATGAACAGCAAAAAGGTATTATTATCGAATTCTGATCATACCCCTTCCCTGTTCTTAGAGCTAGAAGCCTGTATGGTAACGGGGACAGGTGCAGAAAAGTCCGTGATCCAAGAAATAATCTTATATAGCTCCACATGCATGGCATACTGCACCAAGAATAAACTCCCAAAGAGGAGAGATGTCATATTTGGGACGGAAAATAGACAGGTTTGTGTATTCCAGAAAGTTCCTACGTGTATCAGCATTGCTTCATGTTTCCTGCTAGAGGTACCTCTGACAAACATTGATCTATTTGATTGCAATATTCCAGCTGGAGATAGGGGGTTTGGGTGTTCTTGTTTTAAGTTGTCAGATGAAGGGTTCCAGCTGTTTAAGTCTCAGCATAATAAATTGTCTTCTCAAGGTTAAAAAATATTCTGACAATCTTTTATGAAACAGTAGCTCTTGTCCTTCAGAGTTCAGACTAAAAATCTGGCAAGGAACTGCTATTGCATCAAGTACTTGGTTTTGATTTACCTGTGAAATCCAAGTAATCTAAATTTGGGACTGAACTTAAACCCCTGAGCAACCACTTTGCATCACTTCAGTAGAGACTCGATGTAGTAAAGTTTCCATGCAGTCAATCCACAGCTTACAAAGCTATTCTTGGAATTTCTTTTGGAAGCCCAGCATCACCCACAGCTAGTGAAACCAGAACACCTCAGCTGCGCTCTCATGGCTGTGCTGCCTGGATCACACTCAGGTGGAGCAAAGGAATCGCCAAATTCAGAGAAGAGTTAAAATCAGGTGGAAAATAGTAGAGTAAAAGTGTGTGGAGGTTGGGCTGGTAGGCCAGAGGGAAAATGATGGACAAGGCTGTCCTAGCAAGGAGGCTTGAAACAGGAACCAGTAAAGGCAATTAATCAGGGGGGCACCAAAAAAAACCCCCAAAACTCTGATTTGGAAGAGGATGAAGACGAAGACAGAGATCAGATGGGAAACTAGGGGAGTCAGTACCTGTTTCAACAGAGACTGCACTTGGAAGTAAGAGTGACAAGGCAGAGCTGACACCCAGGCAGGCAGACTCTGTAAGAGCCAGCAGAACTGGGGCTGTTCAGGCAAAAAGAGAAATGGGAAACACCTCAAAGCCTAAAGATAAAAAAACCAAAAACCCAACAAATCCCAAACTAATAAAAACAAGGGAATATTAAGTATTCTTGACTCAGTGAGAAGGAAAAGCATTCTTGCTAAGTAGGCTAGAGTCTTTGTTCAAAAAGCCAGAAACGAGCTCGTCATTCTGGTCATTAATTAAAACCACCACCACCACAGTGTAAGAACTCAGCCTGGAACAGGAAAAGTACAGCCTAGAAAGTGGAATAAATTACAGGTCCTCAGATTCTCCAAGTCTGATGGACTTCACTCCAGAATACCTAAAGGCCTCGTTAAAGCCGCCTCAGGACTGTTTATGGCTGAGAGCTGATGGTCACATCACAGAAGACAGGAAAAAAGGCAAATAAAATGCTTGTCAAAAGGGGATGAGCTGGAAAAAAATTGAGAGAAAGCATCTGCTTGGCTTAACTTTGATTTGACCTTGTCTATTGTTGACGAGTCCACGTTTTTAAGCAGTCTGTTAACTTACAGTTGCTTATGACCAGTTCATTTGATTATTTACATTCATTCACTTTGCACATTTTCTGTACTTCACTGTATGAAGATCTTCCAAGCTCAAACACTTCATATATTCCTATATGGTAGTTGGAAAATATTAATTCTGGGAGCACCTTCTGTCATTCCTCATTACTCCGAGTGCTTCCAGTGTCAGGTGTGAGAAGTGGGGACAGCAGAAGGCTGACAGTGGATCCCCAAGCTCGCTCAGCCAGCACACAGGTCACAGAATCATCTCAGTTGGAAAAGCCCTTGGAGATCCTCCAGCCCAACCACGAGCCTCACACGGACCGTTCCCAACTCCCCCAGATCCCTCAGGTCACTTCAGCAGGCACGAGGCACAGGCAGCCCATCTCACACCGCACTAATCACTGTTTTGCCAAGAAGGCAGGCCAAGCTTGTACTTACAGCAGGATACATCTCTGCGAGAGCAAGTACAGGCACTGTGTCAATTTGCATATGAAAAAATAATAAATCTCATTCTGATCTGCGATGATGACAATCTGGTTTATTATCTGAAGCCAGAGGTCTAAGGCAGCAATCTTCATTTACACTTGGGGACTGGCACAGAGTCAGCCCTGCCACGACTGGAAGCTCTTGGAGATTCCAGTATGTTGAGGACACAAACTTTAAGTTACTAAAAAAAAAAAAATAAAAAAAAAAAATCAAAGCATGCGCATTTTTCAGACTTATTAATTGGCTAGACTTGGCAAGATTTTCAGAAGGAACAACATAAAGCACATCCCTGATGCAAATACATGCAAAACAAAACTTAGTTCCCTTCTCCAAAGTGTGGGAAACAAAGTTGTTCAGTGACAGGTCAGGAGTACTGAAAAAAGGCAAGATCTCATTTTTTTCCCCCCTAAGTTTCTTCTTAGAAATATAGGATTCATGTTGTCCCCGTTTCCCAAAATTTCTGGGCAAAGGAACCCACCTGAATGCAAACACCCAGATGAAAAACTCGGGCAGAAGTCAGAATGGGGAAATGCGTGTGCTACAACTGGAAGTACGGGACACGCGGCAGCAGGGACAGCCACAGCCCGTCACCCCGCAGGGCACACGGCTACCCCGGCCCTGAGCTCGCCAGCCCAGGCCCTCTCCAGCCACGGCCTGAAGAGTCTTTCTCTGGATGTGGTTCCAGTTCCCACAGTTGGCCCCGCAGACCCTGGCAGGGCTGAATAGCCCCGTCAGCAGGAATCTGGCCCTTTGCGTGTTTGGACTTGCACCTTAGCACTAAATAAGGCCAAACCAGAAGCAGCATCAGCATACAAAAACCCTCTCAGGCAAATTCATAAATAAATACATTTGCATATTCTCTCACCATTTGTAAATGGCTGCAAAGTCTTACATGATTCCCTCCCCCACAGGCTTTAGAATCCCTTCCTTTCTGTCACCTCCCCTATTGATTCAACCTGGATTTCTGGTTTCTAAAGGCACGCTCAAATTGTTTTTCAGGTTTCAACTTCACTATTTTCTCATTAATTTTCACACTGAAGTGCAGACCATTTGGAGACGTTTCCCACTTTTTAAATCCATCACTTCACGATTATTTTGCAAAACACTGAACGCTCCAGAGTTAAGGTTGGAATTCTTTAGAATACGCTTCTTCATTGAAAGACATTCAGTTTCTACCTGACACTGCTTCATTCTTGACATTAAATGCTGCTAAGGAGACCTTTCTTTCTGAGAGAAGAATCCTATTAACAGGTCTCTGCACAACAGGAAAAGAAGGGTCCAGGCAATTACTGCCCCTGTGATTTTTGCAGGAAATAATTATGTAGCTCAGGTCTTTAACAGAAAAGATTAAAACCCCTCCTGCTGAAGACAGAATAAATAAGCCACATTGTTACACATCAAAACTGTTTTACTACTGTAATTCCACAATATTCCAAACTATGAAAGAATGCTTTTCACCACTGAAATACCACCAGGTTAGATAAAATCATTTTTAAAAACTCTTCTGTTCTTGGCAGACAAGAGCACGTTACCTGGCAGCGGGCCCGTGACGCCTCGCACACGACTAGAAGGAAAATACCGAAAAACCACAACCCGACCCCCCTCGCCCCTAACCGTTCCCCCCAGGAGCCGGGGCGGCCGCGCACCAGCCGCACAAGCTCCGCGGTAACGCCAGCAGCCGCCGAGGGGCTCAGGGAGGTGCCGAGGGCTCCCCTGCTCCCCCCCAAACCCTCCTCTCCCCGCTCACCCACACCCCCACAC
>NW_020799117.1:1620896-1634800 GCF_003259725.1 Athene cunicularia | reverse complement strand
CCAGCCACGGCCTGAAGCGGGGACACCCCGCCGCCGCGGGCAGGGGAAGGGCAGCCCGCTGCCGGGCACAGGAACGGCTCGTAGGACTGAGACAGAACCGGTCGCGTTGGAAAAAAAAAACCCATAAAATCATCGAGTCCAAGCCCAAACCGATCTCACAGCCACATACCAGGAGCGTGTCTGTGTATGAAGCATGAGAACGGAGAGACTGGAAAAAGAACGTAATTCTAGAATTTATTTTCCTGCAATTTGAAGAAGCTAAATTATATTTTAGGAGCTTTCTCACTAAGGGTCATATGAGGATTCACAACTGTATCTAAGTAGTAGTGTAAAATAAACAAGACTCCAGCAAAATAAAAAACACAATTTCCCAACTCCTACCTTGTAGCCACAACTGAACCCTACGGCAGAGATGCTGCAGGAACAGCCAGAACTGTTATTTTCTTTAAGAGCAATAAAAACATCTCTGAAAAAAAAAAGTCACATATACAGCAATTTACCTGCCCTGTGTGCTGTCTGGTGTGAGGTTTGAGGTAACAGCAGCAGGCTCTCCATTTTTCACCACTTTTATTCTTCAGGGCTTGCTTTGCTCTCCAGCTTGTAAACAAGAGCTTGCCAGGCAGGAAAATACACCAGGAAAGCTGAAAGAGATAATAAATAACAAGCTTAGCAAACTCCTCTTTCCCTACCATCACACCAAGGCAAGAGGAACAATATCCAGTATAAGACCCCAGTTTTCTATTTTTAAAAATAGCTTTTTCCAAATAGTTTTTTCCCTTCTGAAAAAGAGGGGAGATAACTCCTGCAATCCTTCCTGCATGTTTATAAGAGAAGGAAAAAAAAAAAAGCAAACAAAAAGCCCAACTAAGCTCTACCTACTCATTTATATTTTTTCCCTGATTCTTTCTAGATACCTATAGCATCTAAAATATACTCATACAACTTAACAGCATCTTATAGTTTCGGTATAACATTAAGGTCATTACCTCTGACCTTCTCCCTTCACAAAGAGCACATACCAGCCTGCCCCACAACTTTCCACTGAGCATGCAGCTGGGAAATGGGTCATTCAGCTCACACAGCAGGTGAAAACTATTCCCCCAACACAGGGAAAAAAGGCCAAAAGGCAAGGAGGAAAAGGTGAACCCCACCCCTGATAGCAGCAGCTCTCAGACGGGATTAAATGGATTCTTACGGGTGCAGGTATAGCACCTCCCTGTAACAGAAATAGCATGTGCAAACAAACGACGGTTCTCTTCGTTAGGCTCAGAAGTTTCATTTCAATAAAAATTGAGCTACATTAAGAGGCTGTCTCATCCAGGTTCTGTGGGGGCAGTCATATTCATCAGTGTGCACAAAACTTTCCCTATAATGGCTTTTCAAAGCCCTGTGTAAAATAAGTCAATGTCAGTGATTTCACCTTTTGCAGACAGTGCTTGCCAAAGCCTTAACTTTTATATTTTTGCTATATGCCTAGTCGATGTTCTGCAGCCTAAAAATACTGTAAATGGGGGTGTCCCTCTGTCAAAGGGCCCCTCCAGGAACCTTCCTCTGCTACCAGTGGTAGCTGTTTCCTGCAGCTGTTGTTTCTTTTCAGAGAATGAGCTCTCGTTATTTTTTCAAAGGATATCTGATTACAACAAGGAGAAACCTAGTTTTCCATGTGATATTTGCTTAGCAGGTGGAATCGTGAGCGCCATACTTCAGCACTGAATATCTAGGTTATTCCCCAGTCATCACACGGATGATGAAAAGTAACGTGCGAAGGAGTTGCAAACAAAGATCTTGATACCAAAGAGCTCTAAGAAGGCACTCCAGAAGCATGTACCCTCACTGAAGAGGTTTGACAAAGATATCACGCCAATACCCAAATGGCCACCACCCGTCTAGCAGCACAGGAAGAACGGGGCTCATTTTCAGAGGCCGAGCGAGGCTGTCAGGCCGCTCTTTGCTAATCATTTGTTTTCACAACAGGGTGAAGTAAAACTTTTCTCACACTGCTGCCTATTCAGCCACCGAACTGATGCACCAAAGGGACCAGCTGATTACCCTGTCAAGAACATTTATTAATTCTAGCTGTACAAAGTGTCCACAAGGTCACTTCTCGGCGTTATTACGTGGTCAGATACGGGAAGGCAGCGTGCCCAGAGGAGCAGAGCAGGAGCTCCAGGTCATGCCACCATCCCAGCTTGGCACCACCTTCCTCTGCAGCCTCTGAGAAGCCTTTACGTGTGTCTTTTATTGTTGTATCTTTGTGCAGCAGACTTCATACTCAGACCGAGTTGTTTCATCTATCAGCTAATCTTTTGTAACACTTCAGAGAGTGACTTACTTTTATTGACACATATAACAGCACAATAAACTGGAGAGGAGTTTCACTTTTGGTCAGAATATCCTAATCCAATATAGAACGTATGAGAGATTAAAACGTTTAGTAAAATGATACTTCCATAAATCTAGAATTTATTTTCATAACTCTAGAAACTCTGTATAGAAGAGCTAAACTGACTACCAGATCACCTATTGTTGGGTCTTTTTGCACAGAATTTAGGCACTGGTTTGTTTTTTTTTTTTTTTAAGTGAGAATCCAGTACTTTAGACATGGATGCCTTAGTGAAACAGCCAGAAGCAGAAGCAATTATTTCTTTCTTTTTGGTTGACTCACTACTGTACCCTTGGCAGGAGAATAAAACATAACGTTATTATGCCACTGGATAAATCCACAGCCTGCGCCGGGTCCCCTTAGCTCTGTGAGGATATAGTAGAAGGCAGGCTTTTTTAGCTGAGGCAGAGAGAGGTCGCAGATGGCAGTTATGAAAACAAAGGGGTGAGTGACCTGCAGCCCGCCCTCACCTTTGCCACAGCCAACACCACTGCACAGGGTGCCCGTTCGCAATCTGGTTGCCTACAGGTGTAGAGAAAAGGGGAGGCAGCCCTGGAAGAGGGGCATTTATCTTGTGAGCACTCCTCACTGCCAGGTACACCACAAAGCTCATCTTCCCTCCTCACCTTCCTCACTTGAGTCAATCACCAGGGAAGGACCTTTCCTCATCCTGATGCTTTGGGGACCTCGGTGAGCACGTAAACAAAGAAAAAGGCCCTCTTGGGCATATCATCCTCGTGCAGGTTTTTCCCTTGCCTGAGCAACTTATAAGTTTTGCATTATTTTAGGTCCTAAAACCTGATTACTGTGGAAAAAAAAAACCATCTCTAAAGTACATCAACACTTCTGCTGCTGCTTACCTACCTACTTATTAGAGCAGTATCCTGCTGACACCAAACAGTACTTGAGATGTGTGCCTGGCTGTGTATATCTATTTCAGGTCCTTACAAAATTATCATTATCCTGGTGCTCGAATGGTTCATATAACATTTAATTCATCCTTCATTCATCCTCAGAGAACCCCTGTAAAGCAAGGGATGTGCTGGTGTACTCCCTCTCGCGGGGCCGGCTCCCACTGTTCACCCGTTAACGTTTTCAAACACGGTCTCTGCGCTGCCTCTGAGGCAAACAGCAGCAATGCTCTCTTATAATCGTTAAATCCCTAAAAGTCTGCTTTTCTCTGACGCTGACAAACATAAGGTAACTGTTCGTATGCCAAGTCCCTTCTCTTGTCCTATATTTAGATGACAAACTCTCTGGACAGTTTAGTCTGTGTTTATGCAGCGTGCAGGAAAACAGACTCATTATCCATTAGGGAAATTTTTAGGTCCTATAAATAATGATAATAAAGTGATGGTAAATTAAAACATGAACACAACAAATTATACATGCAAATCTGCATAGGTAGTAGGAGAAGTAGTCTGCAAGAGAAAAGGGATTCATACGCTATCCATCAGTGCCACAGCTTTGTCTAGGATGTTTCAGTTCTCTTCCAAGAAGGTTGACCTTTCAGCTAGGAAAATAAGTCTTCCACGGGACAATTACAAATACAATAAACGGGAAAAATGTCATCCACTGTGTCTGTGACAAACAGCTCAAATGGCAGGTATGACTCCATAGACTATGGAGACTGCTGAAATGATCAGGTACGAGAAGGCAGGTAGGAGCAGAGAGGCAAACGCGGCCCAATCTTCTGCTACCATCAGTTTAAGGGATTGCCGATGCTATCGTCAAGGAGATAAAATGGCCTGACTTGAGCACAGGCTGCTATCCTCAGTGATAAAAACCCCTGTTTCACGCTGTAGTCATAAAATCAGTGGTACGTAGTCTGATTCTGTCTTGTCAAACAGGGACATATGTGGTTCTTTAAAATAACTTGTTTGATCTTTTTGGTTTATGGCAGGAAGAAGCTATTACAAGTAACAGGAAACATTTCTTCTCCTCAGATTGTTAGAAATCGCTCCAGCTCACATCTGTACAGCAGACCTGTGCCTCAGCTGTTACTCTGCATGGGCAGTTAGTTAAGTTTCTGCAACATTATTAATGGACCCTGCAGAGAGCACCTGATACTTCTTGTATTTCAAAGTCACTGAATCAGCTCAGTGAGCCAAAAATTAAAACACTGTTTATCGGGGCATAACAGCTATACCTGTGATTAATGCTTCTGCTCCCTCGTGGAAACAAACAAACATCATGATGCAACTACAGGGCAAAGCTACACATTCTTCAGCTCTGTTTTATAGGAATTTGTTCATGTATATGTTTAGTTTTGAGGTAGTAGAGACTAGGTGTTTCCCAGGGTAAAAAAAAGGAAAAGATAGTTTCTGCTGCAGCAAACTAATGATTAATAATAGATATTTAAGATATATAAAACATGAGACCATCAAACAATCTACTAATGGTCTGGATTTTAAAGTGGTTTCCTCTTTCGTTCCCTCCCACAGCTCCTGACTCCCCTGTGAGTGGCCAGGCTGCAGTCCTGCACAAAGGGATTGTGGTGACGGTGCTGGATCCCTATTCAGGGCATCTGGGTTTCAGAGGAAAAAATCAACAGCAACATAAACTCCAGTTTTCTCCCTCATTATTATAGGCCACTGCAGAGCAAAGGAAGTCTAGTTTATTAGAAGCTGCTCAAGAACTGCCTAAAGGTATAAATACGTTCATGGGAACTCTCAGGCTTCAGCAATATTAAGAATCCCTGCATCCTACAGCCACTCTCAGAGCATTTCAGCTCCTATTTATGCATTGAAAAAAAAAAATTAAAAAATCACATTTTCTAAAGGGCCAAGCAGTCAACACACCATAGTCAAATCAAATCAACTGACCCATTAAACATTTCCACAGGTCTAGACCAGCCAGTTACTAAAAAATGTCCAAACTTGACCATAGATCCTTTGAAAGCCTCCACAGCATCTAACCCAGTCAGACACCAGGAGGAAGAAAAACAAACAAGATCTAAGGTTTTCCTACCCCAAAGCATCCCAGGCTGCTGATCAGCATTACGCTGAGCACAAGAAGAGATGCAGTCTCGTTGACAGCCCTCCAGCAGGTCCCAGCTTGGCCGACAGAGCACAAGGCAGCTTCCATGAGGTTCCTCCCTGTCACTACTGTCAGTGAAAGTGCCCGATATATTCAAATTGGGTATGTTTGGACTTTGACTTCTCTGCTTAGATTTCCAACAAGACAGCTAAGAAATGTAGATGAGTTTTATGATCAGGCCACAAGACTATGCAAAAGAGTGGAAAAAGAGTGGTCATGGCTAGGTTTGAATCTACAGTTAAAAATCTCCATGTTCTTTCACCTGTTTCATGAATTTTTCAGTCTACTTAAGTAAAATTTTCAAAAGCTCCATGTTTAAGAATACCCTATTTGATGCAGTGCATATATAAAAATGTGTAAGAACATTTTGGCGCTCACCATACAGAATAACAGTTTAGGATTTGCTATGTCTTCAACATCCAGAAGTACCACTCGTGTCCTTTTGAGCCCTAAATTATTCAAGATAGGCTTAATTGTTCTCAGCTTGTCCAATGGTTTCAGTACGATAAAGCAAATATCCACTTTTTGTTGGATTATTTTCCTACCATTTCAGCTGGACCCATCACAGGATCTGGTAATATCAAAAATCAGTGCAAGGGAGAGAACAGGAATGCACATTTGGTTTGTGGAAGAGGGTGGGGCTAGAGGGCAGCTCAAATTGTCAAGGAACAACAGAAACCATAGTTACATTTGTTTGAAACAAACGTTAAAGTGGGACTAATTCAAACCCACAAGGGAGGAGGCAGATGAGCTGGTCTGGTGCAAGTGTGCCTGACTGAAGGATATATTTTTAAAATTAATCAAAGTATAGCTCACCTTATTCAAAACAGTTTAAATATAGCTGACCTTAGAAGTGACAGTATCCCCTCTTACCAGAATCAAATCAGCTTTACGAAATCTAGCAGAAAGTGATATATTATTTCATATTACAGACTGTTATCTGAATTAACCTTTCACTCCAAATCAAAGAATGCCAGACTGACATTTTTGTAAGTTAACACATTTTTATAAGGGTAACACTCTCTGAAGAAGCAATCCTTACTCAGAAGCCTTAAGATGAGAAAGTTAGATGATGGGTGACATTTCACTAGATTATTGATAACATAGCTCTAAGGAAAAACAACTGTCATGAAAACAGATTTTTTTTTCCCCCCTGTATTTTCCTAATTAAATAAAATTAAACCCCATCCCTTTAGTTATGTTCAGCTACAAGAGTTTCTGAATCTCTCTGATGCAATCAATATTACTCCCTTCGGAGGCTTTTGGAGCACACCCCCCAGACGGCTGGTACCCGACTGAAAAAACACTCTGCTTTTTGGATGCCTTACCTGCGGCTGGAGGTGAACACGTGCTGCATGCTGGAATGAAAACCAGACAGCACTGCAGTCCCAGTAACCTCTCCCTCTCGAGTGGATAGTCCTGTCTACAGAGAAGTGACACGTGAGAAACATGTTAACAGAAAATGAAATAGAGTTGTTTTTTTTTCTTTTTTATTACTTAGTATCGCTAAGAGCAATAATATTTAGCTTTATATATCTATTTCTGCAAATAAACGTGGATTTAGTTGGACTAGCCAGCACTAACTCATCTCCCCGGCTCCCTCTGGAGGCTGCACTCACTCTTGTCTTGTAATTTCCCACGTGAAAAAGGTTAACTCGCAGAATAAGGATTTTGTTTATAATATGCTTCCATGGGCAAAGGCTCCAGCCTAAATACAAACAGCCATGTAGCCAGCTGCAGATCTTTCTCTTTGGTTTCTTAATCAGAAGGAAACCTCCCTCCCACCCCACAGCTGCAAAATATATAAGGGATCGGGCTCAGGTACTCATTTTTTTCCTTGAATATTTTAGGGGAGGTGGTTTTTTTGGCTGTAACCCTAAAGAGGATGGAGAGTACCTGGAGAATTTGTGTTTGTTTCTATTACTGTCTTCACTGGTTTTCTTCTAGCATCCAGTGCTCCCCCCACTCCAGGGGTCAGGTGGGCTCTGACAAGACCTCTGGGTTACTGGTAGCTCCTGAGGATGCCACCAGTGAGGCGAATCCATTGCTGCGGCTGCCAAAAGGTGTGAGACATGGGTACGCCCTCCTGCCTCCCCTCCTCAAGGTGCTGGCTGACCGGGGACCCCAGGACTGGGCTGGTGAGGCCCCCAGGCTACGGCCAGACTCCAGAGCCCTTCGGTACATGAAGAGGCTGTATAAGATGTCTGCCACCAAGGAGGGAATCCCAAAGGCTAACAAAAGCCACCTCTATAACACTGTTCGACTTTTCACTCCGTGTTCGGAATGCAAGCACCACCACGGGGACCTGATGCGAGGTAGGTGTGGGGTAGCAAAGGTTAAACGGGGGTTTTCCGTGTGTTCTGTGCTTACAGCGTAATACAGGAATATTCTCTTTCTTTAGAGTTGTTGCTGTTTTAATCCTGATGGCACTTCTCTTAAACTGTAGGTGTTTTTCATAACCTACTTCTTGAGTGGCGTTACACATCGACTTCTCTACAGTTTGGGAAATGCCACACAAAGGGTACTGTGTTCAAGATGATACTGATGTTTCAGGCTGATTCATCTTATTATGAGTCAGAGAAAACTACAACGAGTTGTAAGAAATGTGGAGAATTAGTTGTAAGAAAAGGTTAGGCATAATGGGCATCATGTTTCCTCCTGCTGTCCATCTCAGTTTTGCTTTTTGCAAGGCCAGAAAAACATAATGATGTAATGAGACTTGTGACAAGCTGCCAGAAATCCCATTGCAAGATGACTTTTCTCCTTGCCTTGTACATTTGCTAGGGAACAATCGCGACCCAAAAGCGTGAATAATCTGAAGGGAAGAGTAGAACTACTTGTAAATCGGGTTCAGGACTGAAAAACTAGGATGGCTGGGCACTTTGTGACTTATTTTCATGGATTTCTTAAATGTGGGCTGGTCACAGCAACAGCAGTCAGAAATCCTTGGCCTTTAATTCTGTGACTGCTGACAAGTGATCTGAGCTCTCCTGACTTTCTTTTTTTTTTTACTTAGATAATTGTAAACACAAACATCATATTTGTGCATGGTAAGAGCGCCTTGAGATTGAGGTTCAGTTAAGAGGTATTCACTGTGGGAAAACAAAACAAAAATCAATGTTTATGACTAAAATTTCCTGGCGTAGTGTGATCTGATTCAGAAATATACTCACAGTTAACAGTTAATCTTGTGGTTCTACATTTTAAATGCGGTGATAATTAAAGTAGCAGCCTGAATCTGAACCAACTTCCTGCAATTACTGAGGCTCTTGAAATTCATGATTGTAGAAAAATTCATTAATATAGGAAACACAAGTTTATCGAGGTCTACAGAGCCCTCATATGATTTTTGATTATTTGGCCTATGTAAATGTGAAGAGATCACTTAATGCACTTGTGTGGGTGAAAATGAACACTTTCTAATTACAGAAGAAATGCCACGGTGAGTAGGAAAAGAAAGGAATACATCAAATACATGCTATGTCCACATCTGAAAAACAGTCCAGGAAATGGGTTCATCAATCTCAAAACAAGATGAAAATTGGAGCAAATTCAAAGAATGCCAGAAAATTCCTAACACTGGGGAAAAGATAAGAGTAGTGTATCTTACAGTAGGGGTGAATGAGCCAGAAATGTGCATGCAGAATAACTTGGAAGCGCTGGTTCCGTTTCATACGAGAGCAGCAAAGTGAAACTCATGATACAATGATAATTTAATAACTTTTGCCTTGCTATTATTATTCAGCAGGAATATATGACTAGGAAGAATAACTAAATGCTAAAAAGCTTTGACAGCATTGACTCAAAATGATAGCTATTTCATTTCAGGGCTTGTATAATTTTGAGTATCTAGTTCCTCTTTTCCCATATTAATGCTGAAAAGACAACTGTTAACTTCCTCCTGTGCTGTTTTTTTTCAACGCAATGAATTCTAATACCTCTTAAAAGCATGGGTTTTCTTGGTTTTCGTGTATTTTCCTAACTTTAAAATCTTCTGTCCCTGCCTAAAGTATAAATTCCATATAATAGAAATAAGGGGGGGGGCGCATCTAAACTGGTTTCTTCTGCTGCTGAATTATTTCTACTTATCCACTACACGATCGTATTTATGTCTAGGTGGAAAATTAAGACGCGCTAACTCTACAAGATTTGTGTTTCCCTTCTCAGGAGACATTCACTCGGTGGATTTACTCTTCAACCTGGATCGTGTTACTGCTCTAGAGCACTTACTCAAGTCTGTATTGCTCTATTCCTTTGACACGTCAGTTCCCATTTCTTCTTCCATTACATGCATGTGCCATTTATCTGTTAAGGAGCGTGATTTTTCTAGCCAAGTATGTCCCAGCATTTCACACACTATAGCTTTTAGCCTGCACTTTGAAGTTAGAAAACGCAAGTGGGTTGAGATTGATGTGACTTCTTTTCTCCAGCCACTAATTGCTACTAATAGGAGAAATATTCATATGGCTGTGAACATCACTTGTCTGATGGGTGATCCACAACAGAACACTAAACTGGAAAATCCAATTCATATGGCACTGGTTCCCCCTTCTCTTCTTCTTTATCTGAATGATACCAGTGAGCAAGCTTATCACAGGTGGAACTCCCTTGGACACAGAAGGACAAACCCAGCGTGGCCCAGGCAAGGGACCAGTCCTCTTGTTGATCCTACGGGTGACAAAGACAAAGAGAATTCACAGGGTAAACGGGCTTCTCGGCGCCGAAGAGATGGGAATCTGCAGGAAGCACCAGCAACTCCACCTTATAATTTGAGCAAGTATTTTAAACAATTTCTGTTCCCTCAAAACGAGTGTGAGCTTCACAACTTCCGTCTAAGTTTTAGCCAACTAAAATGGGACAAATGGATAATAGCACCTCACAGGTACAGCCCCCAGTACTGCAAGGGCGACTGCCCAAGGGTCGTCGGGCATCGTTACGGCTCTCCGGTGCACACGATGGTACAGAACATCATCTATGAGAAACTGGACTCCTCTGTCCCCAGGCCCTCCTGCGTCCCTGCTGAATACAGCCCGCTGAGCGTCCTGACCATAGAGCCCGATGGCTCCATTGTCTACAAAGAGTATGAAGATATGATAGCTACCAAGTGCACCTGTCGGTAGTGGGTGAACCCTAGTTAGTTTTACTCCAGGTTTGGGTATTTTTGCATTCTCAAAGTATCTGTAGCTTTAATCAACTGAACAGCATGTGTGTAACTCTAATAGCACTCTAAAACCAGTTAGGATTTGGCATGGAGTTAGTAGAAGGTGTTTACATCATAGCACTTATTTTTGTAGCCACTCAGCATTTCTAGAATGCGAAATTAAATGTAAGTAATATCTTTTTATTGGAATAATTCTGCATTTAAAATGTGGAAAAGCTTTCAACTACCATATGTCTATTTTAAGCTGTTTTGTTACAGATTTAAAAAAAGAAATAAATGCTTATCATGCATATCACTTACATTCAGTGCCTGCTAGTCTTCCTCTAGATAAAGAAAACTGTGGTGTGACATCTCCAGCAAGTGTCTAGGAAGAGAGGAAAGCCTTAATGTTAAAACTGCTTTCTCAGTTTTTCATTCTTTTTTTTCCCCCCTACCACGTTTCCAGTTCCCCAAGCAAGAAGTCAATTCCTCCTTACGGTTCTGTAAAAAGTTACGAGGTTGTTTTTGTTTTTCTTCTGTTACACTCTTCAGGCTTTCTCAACAGGTGGTAAGAATTTAAGGACAGCTGTGTGGTAACTTGTGAAAACTTAAATCACTGAACTACTCCAGTAAGAACTGGCACCAGGAAGTTAACTGGCTGTTAAAACCAGAAAGGCTTGGTCTAGTTCAAGGACAAATCACCAGCTGTTCATGGGCTGAGGGCACAGGGTTCTGCATGTGGAACTACACTGTCACTTCTGAATGACAAAGAAATGTTCAATGCTGTCAGCTTAAAAAAAAAAAAGGCCTTTAGAAGTTTATTAAATTAGTTTATTTAAATGCTGTTAAAGTGGCTTAGTAGTCTGAAAATGTGAAGCCATAGCCTTGTCCTCTCACAATGAAAGTGTAAGTAACAGTGCCTTAATTCTATGTGCTTTCAAACCAAGTTTTTACTACAATTGATTTATTTTCTTCTAGACCCTCTAGTTTCAAGAATTTTGACAAAAATGCTGGTTTCAGGCTGGGGCCCCAAGCTAAGATGGCTTTAGATGTGGCTCACACATCAAACCCCCCATATTTGGTAGGGATTTTTATTTTTTTTTAAATAAAAGGATGTGGAGCAGCACTGTCTTTTCAAAACATGCTGGGAATAGCCTTTAAAATGATGATTTGCTAATTCATTGCTATATAAATGCCTTAACTTTGTACAATAAGCCACCTGGCCAGCCCCTAACCTTAGATCCTGACCTATGCAATTCCAAGGGGCTTGGCCTGGGGCTGGGAGCTCAGCCTGGCAGGGAAAGGATGGAGCCCAAGGGCGTGTGGGTTTATGTTACTGTGACAGAGGTTCACCGTGAGCTGGTTTGTGTTGGTGTGACACTTCTCCAAGCTTGAAGTACTCCATGGAGGTGCGGTACCGTCTGGCTGACAGTCGTGTAACTTCTATCCTAGTGAAGTTGCTAGCGCAGAGTGCAGTAGCCTGGACCTGTTGAAGTAAAAATAGTGCTTGCATTGGCTCTAGTTGGAGAGTTGTTTGCAATAAATACCAAAACCTCAAGGAAAATATCTCAATGTCAAAAAAAAAAAAAAAAAAAAAAAAAAAAAAAAAAAAAAAAAAAAAAAAAAAAAAAAAAGAACCAGCTCAGAGTTAACACTACATTTGAAGGCTTTAATTCAAAGCACCCAATATGTGTCGTTCCTGCTAATCCCTTTCCAACAGCAGGAATTCAGCTTCACTGAGCCACCAAGGAGGAAAATATAGTAATATAGTTAATTCTTCCTTTGACACAAATGGAAAAGCCAGTTGAAGGCAAAAGTGCTGAGGTTGAGCTCAAGAAACCACGTTTTTGGGTCAGTTTAGGAGAGATGTAATCTCAGCACTGAAGTGATTCGCAGAAAAAAAAGACTCTACAACTCGAATAGAGTCACGCAGCAGGGGTGTTTACTCTGGCCGGGGTGCAAGGGGATTTCTCCACAAAGCTTGCACATCAGCAGCACATTTCACCAAAACTTATAGAGTGTGGATAACCATATTAACTGGGTTACATAACACAAACATACATATGCATGAGCAGGGCTGGGTTAGTTAGAAAGAACGGTGTCAGTTTATGTCTCTTTGCACCTGCACATTGCCTCCTGGGGGGCGTCTTCGGGGGCTTTGGGAGGAAGGCTCGTAGTCTTTCTCACCCTGTTTTTTCCACGGAGCACGTGCAGATCCTCTTGGCCAATTTCTTGAATAACAAAAGTGTTTTTCAGCCGGTTTATTTTTTGATCTAATCTAAGAGAACCAACAGAACTTCTACCATTCGTCTACGACTATCTATAGTCATTATCAAAATTCCAACTCCTTAGAGCCACCTGTTCCTCAAGGACAGAGCATAATATTTTGCTGAACATTGTGTAGCCCCTGGCAGATTTTCACAGTGAACTGCTTTGTTTTGATGAACGCTGTAGTCCTTGGTAAAATTTCACAGAACAGTCTGAGCAAGCGGGATTCTCAGCGATATTAAAACCACTGTAAGTAAGTTGCTAGGCAGTTTTCTGTAAGTAAATAAATCCCAGGTAATCATTTCTCTGTATCAGAGGGTTGAGCTTGCATTCTCCAAGAAGTAAGTTGCTAAACAGTTTTCTATAAGTAAATAAATCTTAAGTAATCATTTCTCTGTATCAGGAGGTTGAACCTGTGTTCTCCAAGAAGTAAATTGCTAAACAGTTTTCTTTAATAAATCCCACGTAATAATTTCTCTGTATCAGAGGGTTGAGCCTGCGTTCTCCAAGAAGTTGCTAAACAGTTTTCTGTAAGTAAATAAATCCTAAGTAATAATATCAGAAGGCTGAACCGCTGTTCTCCAAGACGTAAGCTGCTAAACAGTTTTCTATAAGTAAATAAATCCCAAGTAATCATTTCTCTGTATCAGAAGGTTGAGCTTGCATTCACCAAGAAGTTACTAAAGAGTTTTCTATAAGTAAATAAACCCCAAGTAATCAGAATAAATAAATCTGTATCACAAGGTTGACCCTGCGTTCTCCAAGGTGGATTTCTGTTTCAACTCAGCCCGCTGGAATATTTAATAATAATTTTGAGGCTTTTTCCTGTAGAGGCTGGAAACTTCCCCCCCGCCACTACCACCACCGGGCCGCTTCTTGGGTGAGGAACAGTTTAGATTTGACGTTTTCCAGCAGGACCCTTCTCCCCTCGGACTGAGGGACGTGTTGTTGGGGTGAAATTATGATAGCGGTGGTTTTATCGCGATAAATCGCCCTCAGGGCCTACAGCGAGGGGGGGCGGGCAGAGGCAACCGCCGGCGGGCGACCCGGAAGCGGAAGCGGCTTCGCCGCTTC
>NW_020799117.1:1564377-1620846 GCF_003259725.1 Athene cunicularia | reverse complement strand
GCCGCTTCCGCTTCCGGGTCGCCCGCCGGCGGTTGCGGTGGTGAAGAAGGTGACCCCCGGCATCGCCATGGGCCGCCACTTCGGGAACCTGGCTCGGGTTCGCCATATCATCACCTACAGCTTGTCGCCTTTCGAGCAACGCGCCATCCCCAACGTCTTCTCGCAGGGGCTGCCCAACGTCTGGCGGCGGTTCAGCTCCCAGGTTTTCAAAGTGGCGCCTCGTGAGTATATAACCCGAGGGTTTATTGATTTTTTTTTTTTTTGTTTGTTTGTTTTAATTTTTTTAATACCCTCACGCACGCTACCGTGGGCTTATTGCAGCGCCTTTTTTTTCCTCTTGCAGCCTTTGTGGGAGCCTACCTCCTTTATTCCTGGGGGATGCAGGAGTTTGAGAGACTGAAGAGGAAGAACCCCGCTGACTATGAAAACGACCAGTAGCCGGGTTAATAAAGAGCTTCTTCCCTCATTGTATTATCACCTTGGCGTTGCTAAGCTTGTTCGTGTGACTAGAAGGGTATTAAGAGGGAGATAAGTCACGTCTAATAAACTCTTCTAATTTTGCCCCGTGGCTTTGTGTGAAGTCTGTGTCTTGAGATGCGTAAGGTGAGTAGCGTCCAAGCTCTTGTCTGGTTCACTCTGTACGGGGAGATAATCAGGCTAAAGGTCTGTGTGCTCAAACTCTTCTCTGTTTGAGCATTTCCTGACTTTTTGGCTCCTGTTTCTCCGAAACGTTTCTCAGTATAACTGCTGTAGCCAGGGCTGCCTTCAGCTGGAGATGATTTGAAATAACAGCTCATTGCTTCCTCTGTTTTCCCATCACTGGCCACTTCCTTTTTCCTCTAGCCTTGAGAGCTGTGAAAAAGAAATAATCCACCTGGTTTGGTATTGACCAAAACTGCACAGGCTGGCTGAGGGCTGAATGTGGACCTTGACCCCTGTACAGAGGCTGCTTCTTCACAAGGGGCAACAGGTACAAGGTGCGCTGGGAGAGGTTTTGTCTCCTAGGATTATAGAATGGTTTGGGTTGGGAAGGACCATAATGATCACCCAGTGCCACCCCCTGCCCCGGGCAGGGCCACCTTCCACCAGCCCAGGTTGCCCAAAGCTCCGTCCAACCTGGCCTTGAGCCCTTCCAGGGAGGGGGTAGCCACAGCTCCTCTGGGCAGCCTGTGCCAGGGCCTCACCCCCCTCACAGGGGAGAATTTCTTCCTTCTATTTTAATCTCAGTCTGCTCTTACTCAGTTTAAAACTGTCACCCCTTGCCCTGTCCCTACATCCCTGATCCAGAGTGGCCTCCCCTTTCCTGCAGCCCCTTTCAGCCCTGGGGGGCCGCTCTAAGGTCTCCCCGGAGCCTTCTCTCCTCCAGCTGAACCCCCCAACTCTCTCAGCCTGTCCTCACAGGGGGGGCTCCAGTCCCTGATGAGGAAATTTTCCAAGAGTGGTTGTAGACAATAGGCTGGGAAGGTTATTTAATCCCAGTGAAGTTTGGGCTAAGGGGCGATGATCTGTAGACGGGAACCTGACAACATGGCATTCCCTTAATCTAAGGAACTTGCTTTCCATGCTGGCACTTAGGCCTCCGTATTAAGCAATCACAGAAAATGATTGCTTATTACATCCGGATTTGTATTTACAACTTGTTTAAAACACAGTTCACTATTTTATACATTATCTCCCTACTTGAAGTAGCTTAAAGCGTAGTGTGCTCCAAACCTTACACATAGTTGACACAAAGAAGTTGGGAGTTCTGTCTCTGACTCTGCAACCTCAGCAATCTCCTCCCTGACAGGCACGGTGCTCGTGGGACGCATGTGGGAGCCAGATGCACAAGATCGAGAAGGAGGAGGAGGAGGAGGAGGAGTGAGCACCAGCAAGGTCTGTTTGCCGGCCAGTAATCTTAGACAAACGCTTCCCCTGCTCGTGCCAGTGTTTGTAAGGTGAGAGTAACAGCTCTTCCTAAACATTCTTTTCTCTAGGCTGTTGCAATCTCATTTTACAATGGAAAAATTAAGATTCCCCTTAATTACAAACGGCCCATCCGTGTCAGTGGGAGTTGCTGGCACAGTTTAGAAGGGGAATCGTGAGTTCCGCGGTGAGGTGGAGGCAGAAGCAGCAGGGATGGCTCAGCTAAAGAAACCAGAGTCTTGCCACCTGGAGCATCTGGGCTCCAGAAGACCCTTACAGCAGCCTCTTTGGGGGTCACCTCCCGAGAGATTATCTTGAACCACACATGAGATCCTGGGATGAAAAGGTCTATTATTTATCATGCACGACATACTTGTTACATTCCAAACCCCCTCTGAAGAGTTACTGCATCTGCTTTTTGAGTATCATGTGCCTGGAAAGGAAGGATAAGTAACTTCCTCATGACTCTTCCATGCACCAAGAATGAGAAGCAGGATCAAAACCATGATTCACTACTCCAGATCAACTTGATAAGACAACACTTACCCCCAGCTGACAAACTCAGCGCTGCGAACGTCGCGGAAGTTAAATGAGGTGATGGCTTTTGATCTGTACCATAGTACTCTGGGCTAACCACCCTCTGCAAATACACCATGGAGTTCTGGTAACGTTAGGTAGGTTTTAAAAAAAGGAACAGTTGGCACAAGTGGTAAGCTGACCAGACAAAGTACAAGTAGACGGGGAGTAAATCATTAGCCAGATAGACAGGCCTTGAACCAGATCACTGTGGCGGATGCTAACTTAGTAATTCCCACTTGCTCCAAGACGAACTTTGTTCCTGTAATGACTGACAGCTGATGCAATGATAAGAGAATCAAGTCTATAAAAATCTAGCTGGAGCTTGGGAAGTTCTATCTGGGGCTCGTCCTACCTCCTCCGCCCAAGGCCAGTCCTGCGGTCGGAGCGACGGCTCGTACCGAGAAGATGCACTGCTGGAGGATGGTGGCAGTTGTCCTGCTCTGCTCCCTGCTGCTCGGCCAGGTAAAGAGGCTGTTTAACGTGCTGATTCAGATGGTCAGGTTGTTCATAAAAACTGTTACGATTTGCATAAATAACTGGTAGGAGTTAGAGGTGATGGTAGAGCTCTTTTAGAGGATTCAATGTCATTAAAAAGTAGAGTAACTGCCTAGTGAACGCTGGGTTACTCTGAGATGTAATTTAGCAAGTAGTTCTGCCTTCCCACCCGAGATTAAAAACCAGTTAATTTTTATACTACTTTGGGGGTTAGGATACAAGCAATTACACTTCAAGAGCACATGCTATGATCTGAAAACGAGAGCGATTTCAAGTTCCTCACTTCAGACCGTTGACCTCAGCTCTGGAGCGACCGAGCACCCGCAGCTGCCGGGTGTTGCTGACAGTCCCACGATCTGTTTCAGACCCGCGGCGCTTCCCTGCACCGGCACCAGCCTGGGCTGGCGAGGCCGAAGAGGATGACCCCGTTCTGGAGAGGAGTCTCGCTGAGACCCGTGGGAGCCTCGTGCAGGGATAACAGCGAATGCGTTACGATGCTGTGCAGGTAACTCAGCCCCAGCGACGCTTTATGTGATATTCTGTAGGGGAAGTTCCCAGCGGTTCTCACCCCAACGAGGTAGGGAGTTAATTCTGTGCATCCAAAAGATGCATGGAGGAGGGATGAGGCAATAGATTTAGATCTCTTTTGTAAGCAGGGCAAACAGAGCAGAGTCCAAGTGCCCTCGATTACAAGCCTCCGTCCTTTCATTGCAACCCCAAATAACCTGTCTTTCCCAAGAACATCAGATTCGAGACAGCTTTTAGGGAATCACTTCAACACCCTAAAATTAATCCTTCTTAAAGCCAGTACTGTTTACTTTGAAGCATATATTAATTAAAAGCAGCACCGTACCCTAAATGAATCACTTTAAAGGTGATTGCTTGAGCTCATAGTTTAAAAGACAACTGAAATATCAAAAGCCATCTAGTTCTCATGAGCACCAGACACGAGCAAATCGTTCATCTGGTTAAACTGATTAGTTAAAACTGCTGCGTGGTGACTGCAGGGTGATTCTGGGTGGCACCTGCTGTACACGCAGCAGAATCACGGGGTAGAACAGATCCATGTTCTGCGGTACGTAGGGTAGGATAGGGGAGCAGGGCTGCTAGTTCGTGTGCGTTTGAAACGCATCATTTCCTTCTGCTGGTTAACGTGAGGGAGCTGTAACAGCAGCTGCAGGACAGAGGGATTTCGGCTGTGTATGACTTCTGCGCTGCTGCCTGAGCGTGCAGCCCTGCGCTTGGAGCTGTTACACGAAGCAAAGAACATAAAATGCATCAAGAGAACAGAATAGAAAGGTGAATACAGTGTGCACGGCTACACGAGCTGAATATGAGCACTGTTGGACAGCTGGGGTAGGAGGAATGCTGCTGAGGATGTCTGTCTGTCTGTCTGTCTGTCCACGCCCTGCACAGCCCGAGCTGCCTGTGCCTGAGGAGGTTTTGTTTTGCAGGAAGAATCGCTGCTTCCTCAGAACAGCCTCCGAGTGACCTGCCCTGCTGCACAACAGCCCCCGCTGTTACTGCTGACGATGCTCCACACCGTGTCTGGAATATTTATTGACTGCTCAAGAGCTAGGACAGTGAAGCGAGCAATAAATACACCGAACATTTCTGCCGTATGAACTGATAAAAGGACTTCGAAGAGCTCGAGAGCGTTTCCCAACCCAGGCTGTGCCGCTGCAGCGCACGCTTCAGGATGACTCTGTGGCCAAGCTCAATAAAAGGACTCTGCATCTCCTGTTGGGTTTTGTTTTGTAATGGTTTTTATTTTTTTACGGTGCGAATTAAAAATTTATATTCAGCAAACCACGCTGGTTTTCCTTGCATCCTGTGAGCAAAGTGCATGGCAGGTCCTGCACCAGACCCGCTTCGGGGCGAGCGGCTGAACTCTTATCAGTCCCTCAGATAACGGCCTGCCAGCAGGAGGGAGCAACAAACTGATACTACCGATGGCATTTTCAGGATCCCAAATATACCCAGTGATAACCAGAAGGAAATGTTTTTAATTAGTTCTAATCCCAATTTACTTAAATGAATGACCTAGACTGAGTTTGGCCACTGAAGTATCTACTCGTCTAAAATATTCTAAACCAAACTGTTCAAAATGCAATTCTGACCTGTTGTCTGTTAACTCTGAGGGCTGAAAGAAACAAAGCCGCTTCTGATTAGATAAGGACCAACAAGTCGGGGACACAAGCACCAAACGGCGTCTTCCTTCCGTTACGCGCAGAGCGCTAGGGTCAAAAAAAAAAAAGAAACTCCGCTTAAAAATGCGATACCAGGGAGGAGAGCGCCCGAGATAAAGCAAGAGATATGAGCACGGTGGTTTTGAAGTTTAATACAGAAAATCTATTTGATATTTATTAAACTTAGTTTCTCCAGTTACAGTTTTGCATTGTACAAAGCATTTTAATGACACAGTAGTTAAAAAGATCTTTACAAATTGAAATGTGATACCCTTTTCTCCAAATATTTTAATTGCCATAAATTTGTTTAAAAATACACATTAAACGCATGTTTCAGACACTAAACTTTCTATAATCTCAATACCACAAAATACATAGAATATACTATACAGATGTGGAAAAAATCTAGTTAGTATATAATACTTTGCTCACCATTAACAGCTTTATTACGTGAAATGCACATACTGACTTAGAAATCCTAATTTTGAGCCCCAAAGTACCCTTTGAAATTTCAAATGTATTGCAACAAATAAAATCACAGTTTGTTTTTTTCTTTTTTCAGGTTTTGGTTGAAGACAGATGCCTAAATATTTTAATAGAAACAAAATGTAACAACATGGACTTGTCATGTACAAAGCATAAAACAGAGACATCCCATTAGTTACTAACAGTACCTTTCTGTATGATTAATAAGGGCTTCATTTATAAGTGACAGGTTAAAAGTTACCTTCCCCCACCCCCAAGCCCTCCCCCAAAAGAAAAACCCTTCTTCACCAAATAATAATTTCAAATAAGATAAAGGATTTTTAATAAATATATAAGCACTTTATCCTCCATATACAAAATTTCTTAAAACAATTTTAAAAGGGGGGGGACCAGATACAAATGTCAGGAACTGTGCTTGCAAAAGTCATGCCTGGTCCTTAGAGTTGAGTTTTCGGATGTGTAATGCCAACGCGGCCCCGCACGGCCGCTGCGGAAGTACTGTGCACCCAACCACACCAACGATTAGGGTTGCATATAAAAACTGAAGCCAGGGAACTTTGCACCCCGATTCGCCTCTACCCGCTCCGTTAGCACGCGCGGAGAGTGACACCGGCCCCGACACGCTGAGTTTCCAGAGGAGGTTAAGACGGGCGAAGCGTTTCGCTGAGGGGAGGTGCCCCGCGCCCCGCCACGCGGTGGGTTTGCTCCGGGGGTGCCCGAGGGGAGCTGGGCAGGGAGCTCGCGCTGCCCCGCGCCCGCCCCAGGGGGACTGACCGGCCCCAAACGGCCGCCAGAGCAGAGCCCGATTCCTCGGACAGCAAGGGAGCCGGACAGACACCGCGATTCCCTGATTGTTTGAGCTGACGTAACCTTCCTGCTTAGGAAATCTGTCGCCTGGAATAGGTCTGGATTTGTCTGAGTTGGCTAGCTAAAGCTTTGGCTACTCTTGACGCTTACAGATGTCAAGTGTTGACTTTGTTGCGTGGAAACACGGGGTTTTCCAGAACACTGATTCATCAGACGGAGTAAATTTAAACCCTGACCAAAGTATTTGTCAGAAATCGAAGAATTTGGAAGCTGTTTACTCCCCAATGGGCAATTCAAACTTGACTTGCTCAGGCCCTTTTGTATCTGCCTTAATAGAAACACTGCAGTGACAGCAAATATCTGCTCGGTAAATGAAATATTAAATACAGCAAAGGTAGTCTCTCTTTCCAGCAGTTTGCCGTTTTGGCAAACTACATAATTATCTGCCTAAGGCTTTATTTTACTTGCCCCAGGCAAGCGCTACATTATTTCCATAAAGTACTGACTCTCTGTATGTTGGGGCCATTCATAAATACATTTCAGGGCTGGTTTTTTTTTTGTTTTTTTTTTTTCCTTTTTTTCCCCTCTTGTTATCACAGCAATCAAGCCTCAGCAATCTAAAGGAATATACATTGCACTCCTGTATAATATGCAATATTTATCACCAGTAAGATGGCGATTCAGCACTCAATAAATAATATATCAATATAGTCAGTTGCACCATAATCTAAAAACAAGTATAACATATACTTTGGACAGACTGAGTTCATATATATATACATATATATTAAAAGACACATACAATACAAATTGCATACTGCCATCAAAAGCCAAGAAGAGCCATCCATACGCTCTGCTTTATGGCTAATAGTTTCAAATCAAAATAAAAGTCTTGGGCTGTTTTACTCTGGTGTCCTGAAGATTTGTTTAAAATTATAAACGGTTGCACCTTATCACCTAGGAACCTGCAAGTTTGACAGCAAATTCAAATAGTATTGATATCTGAGCAAGCCTAGTCTGATTAAGCCTTTTTTCTTTTTTTTTTTTTTTTTTTTTTTTTTAAAAAGATTCACCAACTGGGACCGCGTTCAGTGAGGGAATTAAAATTACAGCGTTGATATGTATTTCGTATACAATCGTCCAGGGAATCATTGAGGAAGGCAGGAGTTGGGGATTCCCTCACCGTTAGTCACTAGAGCGACGCGCGTTAGTACTGGAGTGACACGTAGAGGTACGAAAGGGCAGGTTCAGAGCGTTCGCCTGCACTTGGACAGAGGGATGGAAGCCTATTATGTACTTGCATTTTGTTTTAGCTATGGAATCTGACAAAGTACATCACTTTTGTCTCGGAAGCAATGGTAAATCCCATGTGAAGATATGCTTTGGGAAGTGCAGAGTTCAGATTTCCCTGTTGGACATCGCCACAGACGCGTAAGGCGTTTCCTCCCGATTACCAAAGACCACTGCATATCTCCCGGACAGGTGGAAGACCTGGGACAGCACTCTAGAGGATATTCTACTACAAAGTACACTGTTTAGGTGGGACACTTTCAACCACTTCAGGTCCACATTTTGACACGACATAACGAGTCTTCCGGTCGTCTGAAGACAATTTTTTAAGATCCACTGATCTGGGGATAAGCGATACATTTTTAAGAGACCAATTCAGCGTGACACCAAAAGGTATTTGTGGGACTCTAGTTAAGGAAAAAAAATTCCCAGAGATGAGACCATTGCTGCTAACAGTAATGGTAACTGTGCACAAAGGAGCAAGCCAAAAAACAGCCATGCTGGCTAGTGCAGCACTACACAAAAAATAAAACTATGAATGCAACTCTTATGAAGGTTTGTTGGTTTGTTTTGTTTTTTTTTATATATATATATAGCGTCAAAAGTGTGCTAGGCACTTTAGAGTATTAAAGGAAAAATAGTTGACAGTGTCCCATTAACCAAGATGCGGAGTTTGAGGGTACAGAGTTCTGTCTCGACCAGCAAACACTAACAGAAACGTGACCTTGCACAGTGATTCAATAAAAAGGATGCTCCAACAGACCTGAAGAGTAAATTCAGCTATCACGGAAAAAGTCACAGGTCTGTTAACCATGTATCAATTCGTACGTAGCAAAGCTTTTCTGGAAGTACAAAACACGCTGGAACGCAAAGGAAGCTCTACGAATATGCAGCTACCTTTTAGTAGGTTACTAATTTGCAAAACTTCTAAACTCTTAAAGCCCATAGGACATACTGCAGTACTAAGTAGCGTAGAATTCTATTCCTTCTCTCGAGGTTGCCGTGATTTTGGCACTTAACTACAACTACACAAAAAATTTAGTGCAATAATTTTCCTGAACATGCACGTTCATATCTGGTACAGAATAAAGGGTTAAATGGGAGAGAAAACAAAGCAGCATTCCACAATCTCACTCCAAAGGATTCAGAGTTTGACTCTTCAAAAGGAGACCACCGCAATGAGAAGTCAGTTTGTGTGACAGACGCTAGTACTTTTCAAAAGGAAATGGAATTTTACCAAAAGTACTGCAGAAGACCACTGCATACAGTATACCTGGTCCTGCTGTAAGACATCTTGTAAACAGTTCATAAAATCTTCATCTAAAAGTAAGGCATAAGGCACACCAGACATGTTAGGGGCACTAAGCAATACTGAAAGCAGTAGCATTTTAAACCTTTTTACTCAGACAAGCACCTTACGTGGAAAGGTACTTTGGTTTACACTTTTTGAGAGCGGTCAATTGCAACTCCACGAACCCTTTTCCGTTGCGCCAAGTCGCTCCCTTGCGAGTATTATGCTCCATCAAACATTAACGGGACCTTCATTAACACGGGGTAAAATACGAGTTTTTAAATCCGTTCTGCATCAAAACAGTCACTTCCCTGTCATAGCAGGTGTGCTCCCACCCCACGATGGCCGTTGCGCTGTCATCCTGTAGTGTCCATTACCTATCAGACCCTAAAAGGAAAACATGCACCTCGATTTCTGCTTAAGATTCCTGGTTTCTCAGTCAATGGAGAAGATGCAAGTGACAGTTCTGGTAGGAATTTAACTATCGTTGGGTTGTTTGGTTTGGTTTTGTTGGGTTTTTTTTAAAACCACAAAGTTCACTGATGAACTTTAAGTGTCAAAAAATGACAAGCACAGAAACAAAATGTATTTTGAACGAAGAGATGCAAAAAAGCACAAGATTGTCCTTTCCAGAAACCTTTCCTGTATGCATCGCACCTATCAGACTGAAGTTCATTCCTACACCATGACTTCAACATCACATTAACTGCAAATTACTGTAATGTTTTGTGATTGTTATAGTGTTAATTGATGTTTTGAAACTGCCTTGAAAACAATCCAAGCCAGATCCAGCTAAATACTTTTCCATATAAATTTCTTTATAATTCATTTAAATGAAGTATCTTAATACGTAGAAGAATATCTGGAACTTTTCTATTTAGTACAAATTCTGCAATAATAAATCTGTAGTTGTCATTTATTAGTTGACTCATAGGCATTAGGCATGAAAAGTATGGTGTCCCTACACGTTAGAACCTATCAACCCTAATTCCTTTTACAGGCTCTACCACCACAAGACATTACAGAGTAACAAAGCTCACAGAAGTACTTAAATAAAGTGTCTATGTTTAATTTCTGCTAAGTACTCGAAAGGGTAAATTTAGGGAAGAAATAGCTAAAAACTGCCCCAAACTGGGCTTTTCAAAATTAAAAAATTAAAATAAATAGGAATTTAAACTGACTATTTATGTATTATGACTGGAATTCCAATGATCTATCCATGACAGATCAGCAAAACTACACCTTTATATGTAGCAAATTTTAAAATATTTAAATAACTTAAACCGGGAATACTGAAGAAGTCCATTAACCAGATGACTTGGGGTTAAAACACAAAACACAAATGAGGATGGGAGACGTGTAAGCATTCCTTGCTCTTAGTGTCAACTAAGCAATGTGTTATGGCAGTCTTCCTTATTGACATGACACAGTGTTGTGGAGATAAATCAGAGGCAGCGAGAAAAATGTGTTTGATTTTCCATTCCTTCAGTTCAAAATATCACTTGGCATCCAGGCGCAACCAGTGTAATCCCTGACGGGTGTAACGCACTAGGTCTGTCATGATGCTCGAGTTAAAAATCAGAGGGCCCATAACTTTATCCAGTTCAGCAAAGAACTCTGAAACAACAGAAGCACAAGTTAAACCATGCACCTATGGGAAATATCACGGCCAACCCCCATATCGTTTCAGCACGAATCTTTTACATTAAGATAGAAGTAATAAAAGATGGCTGAATGATGGAAGAATAAAGTAAAGATTAAAGGAAAAAGGCCCTTTCTAACCCAAGTCCTTTACTCCTTTGCAGACGACTGGTTGGTTAGAATAGAGTACAGTTAAACGATTGTAAAACTTCTTTGGCCTTCCCCCTCAAATGTGTGTTTCACTTAAGAACTTCAGAGATGGAAACGTACCAAGTTCCTCTTCCTACACTGAACATCTTATAGAAAATGCAACACTTTTTTTTTTTTTTTTAACCACACTGCTATTAGACAACGCTACATCTCCAACACCTCCCTGACAACCAAGACAACCAGCCCGGGGTATCACTGTGAGCGGAGGTGTAACTCTCCATCTTTCCTTCGCAGAGGACCTGGTTAAGCATCCTGTGCACCACTAAATTCAACTCCAAAATTCAAAGCCCGTGAGCGTTTCAGCACACTCTGGTACATCCGACGTCACGACCCGCTCGTGCCAGCCCTCACCTTTCTGCTCTTTAGACAGCTGTTCGGCTTGGTCCCAAATTTCAGTGGCATAGAGGAAGTTGGATGTAACTTGGACGTAGCTGGCTGCCATCTGATGGATCCTCTGGGGGATCGTCACCGAAGACCCGCTCCCTGAAGGGTTGGCTGCCCCGGAAGAGTAATTTCCTGAATTCCCTGGCGACAGCTTTGGAGAGACTGGAGACGGCATACCAACAGGCTTGCTGCTTAGCCAAAGAAAAACAGTCCGTTGTAAATGATTATATTTGTGTACTTTAAGCAGATCATGCTGTAAGCTGCCCTCTAAGACCTCTCTCCCCACATCTCAGGGTGTGAGATGCCAAAGCACTCCTGCTTTACACAGCAACAAGTCGGGATTTGCCCCACAACAGACGAAATGGATGAGCTGGTGGCAACTGCTGAGGATCCTCCAACTCTTTACGTTTTAGCTTCACACCCAGAACCACCAAACCTCATCACCTTTCAACTCAATCAAATCTTAAATTCACTGTTTAAATAAATTGAACCTTAAAGAATAATAATGAAAATATTACAAACTACCTGGTAACTATTCTGCTGTAATATTACACTCTCAGGTAACACGACGCAAATCGGAATTGCCCTCCTAAAACTCAGAGTAACCTATCAAAGGTCCATTGTTGGGTTTAAAAGAATAAAAGTCTATTGTTGTACTAGGGAACAGACAACCCTGAAAGTACTTGTAACCATCTGGGCTTGCAGCATTAGTAAAGCCATTGTTTGGAGGGAAAAAGCATTAAATAAAACACAACGAAACTCACTGAGATAAGTAACTTGTGTGTTAGTAACACAATGACCCTTTTTTTTTTTTTTTTTGGTTGCAACAAGGAGCTGCTGGACACTCTCTGCAGAGCACCATCACGAGCAGCAGTCTTCCAAACCTTCTATCAGAATCACAACCAACCAAATCCAAATCTCCACCCTTAGAACAATCACCCCAACACTCTACTGAGGGAGAAGCTCCTCTCCGAGTGCCCCAGGCACACAGTTTATGTAGAAAACTAACCAGAAGTCAAGAAATACCAGTAACAGCTTTCACTACTTACCTTCCCATACCAGGTGATGGTGCTTGAGAATTATTATAGGAATTCTGTTTGAGGGAAAAAGAAATTTGTCACCCAGTTTATGTTTATACTTTAATTAGTTAGAGTTTATTTGGTTATTTCTGATCAAATTTTTGTCGTTTTTATTTTAAGCAATAACCAACATTCTAAATAATATCAGAGTAAATTCGAATTTGGGACAACATCCTTTTTTAGTGATGACTAAAATGCAAATTAAGGGATTGTTTTAGCAACACAAAGAAGGGCACTAAATATATACAGGACTGGAGTAGTCCTGTGTTCTAACCCTTAAATCCCACTCCCTCTTGTGAGAGCATTTTGGGTTTTTCAGCCCATTAACAGGAAGAAATTTGTTATTACTGGCACTGAACAATTAAAGATGTCTCAAAAAAAATCTGACAAGCCTGCTTCCTCACAGTTTGGTAGTTGGAAGTTTCAGAGAAACCCCGTGACACTACCTACATACCTCCAAGTGATCCTTTGAAAATCTCAGTCTAGATTAAGGACTGAGTAACGTTACAGAAGCATATTTTTTCTCAGCTGCAACATCTTGATTCAGAGAAATTCATCCCAAGGACATCACTTGATGTCCTTCCCCTGACAGCACTTTTAAAACAGTTGCACAGCAATTTAGATAAATTCGCTGGTAGCGGGGAGGGGGGTGAGGGGTGTAATTAGAAACAAACAGCCCAATGCAAACAACAAAAATTCAGACAAGCCAATTTGGTTTTGAATTAGAAGTTGGCTCTGGTGCCAGCTTTCGCACAGGCGGAATAGCTGCAGCCCATGTAACGCACCCCGAGATCCTGAATTCCCTTAAGCTTAAACATGAAAGCGAAGTTTCAGCTTGTTCTATCTGCAGCAAGAAAAACATTTTCAAATTCTCCTTGAGGCCTCCCAGATCTAGTGAAGAAAACAAAGGCTAGGTCAAATTATTCATAGAGAGCTACCATGCTTGGAACTGTAGGGCCGTGACAGCCGTGCTCTCTCTTCCCAGCTCTAAAGTACTCAACTTTAATTGACTTTCAATATCCAGTTCTAAATTGGGTATATTCCAAGTTCACATATCTGAAAATCAGATTGAGGAATTAAGTGAAGCAGACCTTTAATCTGATGAGGTTTTAGTATTTTAAGAAAATACATATGCAATTACCTTCAGATGTTCAGTCAGAGTTTTAGAGTATTTCAATGCACTTTCCTTTTTCAGTTTGAAAAGCCTCAGGTATAGCAGAGACTGGCACCGCAGACTGGCCAAAGACAGAGTAACAGAACAGTCAGAGTTAAAGTCAAGTTTATCACAGCTGAGTGAAGTTCAAAAAAATCTAGCAGCTGCGTTTTTGAAGCTTTCTCTGCTAATTCTCAAGTTGCAGGTCTACCGAAAAAAATATCCATAAAACACCTTTAAATTCTCAAGGGAATAAAACCAGCTTTGTGTGCCTTCAGCTGAAACTGCAGATTTAGTATCTTGCTGATAGAATCAGTTCCCAGTTCTCAGAACAGGAGACAACACCAAGTTACCCCCCTAGATGGGTTTCCTTTATTTTCACTCGTGTCAGGACACACAGAGTCCAACGCACTCTGCCACGGCCTCCCCCTTCTGTTCCTCCTGACACCGGGTGGTTCTGGCCCCTACCCCTGCTGCAGCCATTTCGTTAGTCTAAAAGGCCGGTGACAATTCCTTACGGCCAGTCCAAATTTTGACTTATCGCTGGGTGAGTACAGAGGGAGGACCCCCCCCATCCTTTCTGCTGTTACTCCTTCATATTTCAAAATCTCAGCCCTCGTTGTCAACATCCCCTCTGCCCCAATTTACAGCAATCAGCTACGCAGCATTAAGCTTTACTCCTAATTGGAAAACTCATAAATTTGGTTCAGAAACCCCTGCGAGCTCAGTGTAATACAGCATTTCACGTAGCTAAAACATCCGAAATGAATCAGTGCATTGTATTAAGTTGAGAAGACACATACCAAAGCACTGCCAGCCTTTTATCTGCAGCCGTAGCATCCGGTGCCAAGTAATTCTTCAGTTTCATAGTGTATCTACAAACAAAAGACATCAAGTAAATAACACAAGAAAGGTGACAGTATCATTTATCTACCACAACACACTGCTGTCCTTATGAATTTCTAGTTTCAACTGCCTTCACCATTTCAGGAACCTCCCTCCGACCCTGAACACCACGCTGACTAGATAGTAATTGCAGTAATTTTGCTTCTCATGTTGTAGAGAGACTTCACGAGCCTTAAGAGAAAACATCTCATGAAAACACTTTACGCCTCAGCAACTGGAACTAACCGGTAGGTGATGGAGAATGATGAGAGATCTCAAAAACTGGCAGCAAAACTTTAGTAAATCTAGAAACTCTGATTTCCAGACCTCTTCCCCACCCACTTGACTTTTGTACGTGCTTTGCAGTGCTTACTTGATTAATTCCACAGTTTCTGAATACATAGGGAACGGGGACTTGGATTCCTGAGCATTTTTCTCCAATGCATTCCCACACTCGATGAACGACACTACAGCATCTAGGTAGTACACAGCCTTCTCAAACCTGTCAGACTGAGGAGATTGGAAAAAACTTGTAATGACAAAAGACAAAGAGGAAATAGAAGAAAGCTCCAGTCCAGAAGGGCAGCAAAACGCCAAAAGCAGTAAACAAACCCCAAAACAATACACAAAGCGGGCGAGTATTGCAGATTTACTTACCAATGCATCTGCATTATGTTTTAACTTCTTTGCTTCTTGCAAATAATGATCGGCTGAGTAAGTCCTGTAACAGAAGACACAAACTTATGGACTCAGCCCCACCCAAACTGCAGATCCTTTGGTGACTGAAGTTTCTTAATGTTGCCAAATGTCATTTTTTTTGTGTCTAACTCGAGTCACAGGAGCTACGCTGTGATTAATCGTAAAAAGGTGATAAAATGGTTAACTAGTATGAGTAGTTACAGTACCATAAAACTGTTACGAATAGTTTAAATTTAGTTCTCTAGTTTCAGGTGCTCACTTCCAGAGTTCTTAACCAGGAAGTTACTTTTGCATTTGGTATAAAGATAATTTTATCTGTAAAATTAATTTAAACAACAACGAAGAGAAATGCTTTAGGAGCAAGCATTGCGCTGGGATTTGAGCTGCTACGAGCGAAACCTAAAGTCTGCACAAGACGGTAAAATATTTGTTTTTACTTTCTCCACATTTAACAACAGAACGACCCCGAGCTATTTAAGTGTACTGCGTGGTCCTTCCATGCGCGGCAGGAATGTTCAGGGCAGGCTGCAGTTCCTCCTCGAGGACTGTGAACTGCCTGCCAAGTGACCGGCCAGGGAGCAGCCAGGCAGCACAGCACCGCGCAGCGCTCCGGCTCCACTTCACAGCTTCTGTGAAGCAAAACCACAGCTCATCTCCGCAGGGAGCTGCCTGTGCCCCGGGACTCACAGCCCCGCAAAGGGAAAAGCACCTTTGGCTGTTCTTACCTATCGTCAAAAACAAGTTTTGCTCTTCTTGACTTTGAACTTTCCGTAGACTGGCCAGACGCGGGAGGGCAGTTTGATGAATTGTTCAGAATCTTTTCCTGAAAGGAAAATTGTTGCCAAATGATAAAGAACAGTTGAATCTTCTCTGCCTTCAAGAAAAGCATTTGTCTAAGTTTCTCCCATGACTTAGAGGCTCTGCAGCTCCTTTAGCTGCCATTCACCACAGAGTGTAACACAGCATCCACGAGGCTTTCACCTACTGCTGGCGCAGAGGAGGACGCAGAGGCTGTAATCAAGCTCCTCACTCTAATACTCTCCATTAGAGGAAAGAATGCGGCCAAGGCTTTCTAGACACACCCGGGTCCAGGAAATCCTTCCCTGAATCTCCCCCTGTCACTGTTTCTAATCCTGTTTTTCCACTCTAAAAAACAGATTATGAATGTTTTTATGATTTCTCATTTCTGTCAACAACACGCTCTGCTGAATGTCTTTGCCTTGGGGAAAAAAAAAAAAAATTGGAAGGATAAACATCAGGGAGAGAAACTGGCTGTCTTCACAAGACAGTGTCCTTGCTCCCCTAAAATGTAAATGGCTCAACATGGCACTTCGGGCTAAAGACTGGACACCACAAACACGCTGTGAAGCACAAACGAATCCATTTTTAGTAGCTAAACAGTATAAAACAGCTCCCCAGCTTCATCTCTGTCTTCCGCTCCTTGATTTATCGTGACCAAAGGCCACCTACAGAGATGCATTTCACAACCTACATTTATCAGGTTATTGCTAAGCGGGAGGATCCCGGAGTTGCAAGGCACCAGGTTTGCACAGCGATGTCCTATCTCCCGTTGTAACGCAGAAACAATAATAAAACACGCAGCACAAGGCAGGGAGAGCACAGAATACTTTGAGAAAGACAGGACTAAGCATACGTGAAGTATAAAATGATAAAGACCTCACAAATTAACAACTGGCTTAGGGACGTTTCTACGCTGATAAATAAAGAAAGGGCAAAGCCTCAGCCTGCAAGGTAAATTCACTATCTGCAGTTCCTGGAGATGTCTTTTGCAGCCACCGGCACACACAACCTGCCAGGCTTCTAAAACCTCCTGGTACTGGCCTCTGAACTAACACAGCACATCTCCCAGCTCAGATACTCATGAACTCCACCCTGATGACTAAGTTACTTTCTGCCCATTGCTAATGTCTATTTGCTCCTTTACTCCTCCCCAAATCAATTATCTTTCCCAATTATTTTTAGACTTTGCTTGTAAGGTTTTCAGAGGCTGTAAATCCAACTCCTGAGGTTCAGCAGCTGCTTAAACTGGAGTTTTCCATCGGAGGCTTTGGGGCTTTGCAGGCAGCCCCACCAGCACACTTGGAATCCCAAAGACAAAGGTGAAATCCCTCCCAGTGAAACGTATTGTACCCAACAACTGGCTGTACCATAAAATCTGCTCATCACAGGTATTCAACAACACTCTCTCAGATGTCCTCACAGGCTAATTTCTGTCCAGCAAGTCACATTTATATACTGATGAAAAAGCATATTAGAACTTGACTTGACTTACAAGTGTCATTTTCCTATAATATTTTTAAGTTTTGACATAGCTAAATATCCTTCTAACCTAAATACCTTAAAGACCATTTTCTGCACCATCTTTCTAACTCCACTCCAGCCACACAGAGCTCTGTACATTCCCAAACTGGAGTTAAAATAATCTTTCTGCAGTCCTACAGAGTCACAAAATGAGAGCTACAGCTTTGCATCCTAGCACTGAGCGGGGACACCGAGCTCCTGCTCTCCTTAAAAATCAGGACAAGATCTCTATCTTCTCTGATGAGACAAGAGTAACCTCATTGTTCCATCTCCTATTGTGCAAACAGCTTTCTAGTGACATTTCTTATTAACAAATTAAACTCTAAATAAGCAGCATCAGTAATCAGAAGACGACTAAACACATTTCACTAATTAACATAAGAATTTGGTAGGAATAAGCGTTAATATTCCACAATCCTTCCCAAGTTATTTTCTAATTTATAGACTTCCAAGGCACTTAAGCACTATGACATGAAAGAACACATATCTAAAACTAATTATGTTTTAGCTTGAACTGCAAATTCTTGTTTAGATCGCACTGAGCATGTCAAACTGCAAAGAAAACAGGCTTAAGGCATTTACAGAATAAGCCCTTTACCTTGGTTTCTTTAGCACTGCTAGAACCCTTCCCCTCCGTCTTCTTTTGTTTGGAAGATGAGCTGCTTTTACTGCCGCTGCCACTCTCCTTGCTAAGGTTGCTGCTGGACTTTAAGGACGACGACTGACTGACCGTCCTCTTCCGGGATCCATGTTCTTGCTTGACATCTTTCTGCAGGACTGGGGCAGCAGGAGATGGCAGTAAGTCCTTCTCTTTAACAGCACTTGGCTTTGAAGACCTGGAAAAAATTAACAAATTCAGGTTTGGGGTTTCTTTCCTTAAAAAAACCCAAAACCAAACCCAAAGAAAAAAAACAAAACACTACTATTTAAAAAAAATATATATATTTTTAAAAAAAACCCCAAGATTTTTATTGTTAGACCTAGCAAACTATATATGGAGAAAAAGAAAGAGAATAATCCTCTTGGTGAGTAGGTTTCTATGAAGCCAGATTGAACTCGTTTTCACCATTTTATTTGTTCTGACCTGAAAACACAGTAGGCAAGTTCTAACCATAAAACCACATCCCTACAACAGTTCTTAAAAAAAAAAACAAAACACCCTAAAACACTTACAACGTAAGAAATTAATGCCAACGTTAGCGCCAGCCTGTCTGTTGCAGACTAGTCAGCCTAACAGCTCAGAAAAAAAGATGGCCCAGATAAATGTTCTCTGGAACCCAGGAAACAGGAAAGCTTTTTCAGCGTGGCCTTTCAGTACACTCTTACCTTGGCTGCTCTCGGGCTATTTCTGGCTTCCCGTAATAATACTTTCTACACATTGCTTTTATAAAATCATACAGTTTCATTTAATTAAATATCCTTCAGATAACTGCACTGGCAATCAAGCAAATATCAGAAATAACAGGCAAAAAAAGCGCATAATCAAGCTAAAAATGCATCCATTCATTCTACATCTGTTTCCTAACAAATAATAAGACACTGTTTAATTCAGAATGTGCAAACAACTTTTCTAGCATCTGATGTGCTGCAGCTTCTCACATATTTGTAATTTGGCAATTACTCCACAGCAATATTTTCCATGACATAATTAGACTGGTTTTCAGTTGCTTGATCTGAAATAGCAGAGTTTTAAGAGGCAGTGGAAAAAAACCCTTACTCTTTCCTGGTGATCAACACTAACCAGGAAATAAATCAAATAAAAGTATAACAGCTCTCACAAAAAGCGTGGAAAATTACAGAAATAGCGTACAAGTAAAGGAGTATCAAACAGTGTTATTGATTTGCTCATTCTGTATCACTTTGCTTTTGTGTCACTCATGACACACCAACCCTTCACATGAGGGGTGACCTTACTTCTGGTAAGTAAAACAATTGTCCTTGGCCAACGTTTTTGGTTATGGAAATTAATTTCTACCAACTACTAGCCAAAACTCTGAAGTCAATCTGTCTGAAGGGTAAGAAAGAATGAGATTTTATTCACTGATTAATAATGAGGAAACATGTTGTTGGAGGGGGTGGGAGGGGGAGGAAGACAACACCCATCATCTCCTCCATCACCCTGAGCCTTCAGTGTTGACAACACAGCCAAGATACTCACTCCCTACTGCTGGAAGTCTTGTGTCCTGATGTAACTTTTTCTTCCAGTTTCGTTTTCTTGCTTTCGCTGGCTCTGTTTTCATCTTCATTCTGATTAAAGCAAACAAGAAATGCATCCACATTTATATCTTCCCTAAGAGGGGCAATCTTTCACATGAAGAGACTTAATTTAGCAGGTGCTTTGCAGTGTACAGAATAAGGTATGACAGACCACAAAATCATGTCCTACAGCATCTAGTCTGTATCAAATATTTGACCGGACCCTGATATAGGAACGTAAAGAAAAACAAAAGTCTGGCTTCTAAATTACTGATCTGCATAAAAAGTGTAGCAGCTAAGCTGTTCATTTTAGCACAAACATATATTATCACCATGAAATACCAGAAAAAAAATCTGTCAAAGGCTTCAATAAGAGATCAAGAGACATATTTTATGTTGTGGAGCCTAACAGAGGTTAGGCTAAAATGAATGCCAAAAAAAGGTAAAAATCTTGCAGAGATGCTGAAGACTTTAAATTCATAGAATTTAATCCTCAAGTCAAAAGGTGTTGAAGGTAAGTTTCTCAAGCTGCCTTCAGCAGGCACTGCAAGTATCGATACAGTGATTACAATGGAAAATAGGGCCTCGCAGAGTAAGTCATCTGGTGACACAACCCAGATTCAAACCCCAAAGGTTTCGCTTTTGTTACCCCGATGCTGCAGCCCCGAGCCTTGTGGTCAGGGAAGCACACGAGCAAGTAACGTGTAGAAATCACGTTGCAGTTGTGTGGGAAGCACTGGTAAACCTCCCAAGTGGAGGGGTGGGGGGAAACGGGGGTTTTTTTTCTTCAGTTGCCTCAGACAGGCTTGTATCTTCTCCAGCATGCACCAGTAAGCATTAGAGTAATCTGAGGATTTCAGACAATTAACAAGCAGAATGTTTGCTGGGATAAAGCCTAATTTTCATTGGTCTTACCAAAGCTTTCTGGTTTAGGTGTAAGAGCACAGATCTTTAATGCTGTAACTCCCGATGTGTACTGAAAGGCATAACTGGTCAAGGAATGGAAGTCAGGGTACTCAGAGACACTGGAGCACGTGAGCGCGTTCCCATGAACATTAGGATTTATACAGTAACGTGCAAAAAAATAACTAATCACTGTACTGGTCAGAGTTATTCTCATTTTACAAAAAAAGCTCCTACTTTCTCAATTTCCTTATGCAGCGAAAATAGGAATCAGTACAGGAGAAACTTGTGTTTGCAGTTACGTGTCAAGTCTCCTAGACGACACTAATTTCAGTAAGTGGTCAAGTTTACTGAGGTTGCTCAGTAGGAAAACTGGTTCAACTGAAATCATCTATCTCCTCTGAAGAGTCAAATCACTCTCCAAATGATATCATATAATCCTTTGATTCCACAAGTCAACGAAGTGTTACAACCGCTGCCAAATCCCCATCAAAATGAAATTTTCAGAAGGAAATCCGAAGTAGCGCAGCATTTTTGGAATCCCTGAACCAGGACTTCACAGTCCTAACTTCATGGAAACCAGAAACTTAAGAACACTCATTGCATCACTGACTCCATCTGACAGTCACAGGCTCACTCTTACAGACCGTTTTATGTTCTGAGGTTTGTGGAAGCAGTTTGAAATCACACCACCAACTACTTCTTACCATTCCCTCCTCTAAGAGTATTGGCTTCTCTTCAGGTCCCCCACTGACTCCTGTCCATTTTACTGCCCTCAGGCATTCCTGCTTTTTATTTACAGTTGAAAAGATGAAATGCTTTTTTGGAAAAGATTAAATATCATTATGGAAAGATCCCTCTGCTCCCAATAAAGCAGCATCCCCTTGAGATTAGGGTTTCTGCTGCTGCCATGCCCCAGGCCCATTTCTGCCCCATCCCTGGTCCTGACAATATGCAATTGCATGATTCACTGGTTCAAGGAGCTGAAGACTTTTTTTTTTTTTTTTTTTTTTGGATCAGCTGCCCGAGCTGGCCTGCGGTGCCAGAGGGAGCGGAGGCATGCGAGGGCAGGATGTGGTGCTCAGGGGAACAGAAGCTCCACGAGCTCCAGTGCTACCAGTCCTACAGGTGCAACCTTCTCCCCTCCCCTCTTCACTCCAAAAGAAAACCCCAGTAAGAGCACAGTGCTGATCAGCGTGTTCTACACAAAACAGCTCCCCAAAGTCAGCTCAGCTGCTGTCTCACTACAGCGGGGTATGGTCTGGGTTGCTGGGCTACACACACGACACCAGCAGCAACCCGCTAAGGGGCCGAGATAACAGGTAAATCTCTCTCTACAAAATTATCACCTGCTTATGTTTCCTTTTGCCTTTCGTAGAACTTTTGTCAGATGGCTGCTTCTGGGATTCTCTCGCGTGCTTCTCTGGCACATTTTTCTTTTCCACTTTGGGTGCATCAGCATCCTTGTAAGGCTTCCCTGGTATTCGTGATAAGAGGCTCAGGTCAATCTTCACAATAAGTGGGTACCTTTCGTCAGGATCACTGAGTGGTGAAAGAAGCTCTTTCTCTTCCATAGGAGAGAACATTCTTTGCCGAAAAAAGCTGTCATCCTCCTCCATGGAAGATTTAACAGGAGTCCTATTGCTCTCAGAGTATTTGGGTGTTTGTGATGAAGGAGGCAGGCTCTCATTTTCATCTGAATCAGAGGATGAGGTATCTGTTTCTATGAATTCCCTGGATTTCTGGGCAGATTTGCTCGAAGCCTTGTATTTCTTTTTCTCTGTGGTAGGCCGAGGGGAAGATTTGGGCTCTTTCTTTATATTGGGTTTTCTGGAGCCTTTTGTGGCTGCCTTATGCCTGTTTGAAGGTATATTTGTTGCCATGTCTACTGGGGTTTCACTTTCTATTTTAAGACCTCCTCTAGGCTCTTCAACTGCTGTCTTTTCTGCTTTCTTGGGCTGCTTTTTACCTACAGTCCTCCTCTGTGTTGAGCTGTCACTCTGGGCAGGTGATTTCTGCCTGCCACGACTGCTCTCTGAGCCCTTTTGGGTGGGTTTGGAATCTCGCCCCGGGGTAGATGAAATCGAATCCTTGGATCCACTTTGATCAGTGTACCCACTCCCTGTCCCCTGATCCCGGCCCTCTTTTTTGTAGCCTTGGGAAGATGGGATATTGCTGTCCACGGAAGAAGCTGGTGACACTTTATGTGAATTAACTTTGTTCAACCAGTTATCCAGTTGCCACTTGTTTGTTGGTGGTGGCTCTGGCTAAAAACAAATAAAAAACCAGCATTAGATAAAGTATTTCACATTCTTTCCATCTTTTCCACAGGACAGCTGTATTATGCTGCAGGCCAAAGCAACAGGTACACCAAAAAACCTGAGATCAATAATGAATTATATAAATTGATGAATACAGATACAAATAACAGCTCTCATTTTTCCTTCATCAGCAGCAGCTGCTATCAACAGGCAATATTTGCTGCCACAGCTTTCTAGACTAAAAGCCTGCGGTTTTTTAAGGTCCCGTTACCATATCTAACTTCTGCTCTCCAAGAGATAACTGGTGGTTAAAAATCACCTCAAATTCAAACATCAAGTGCACGCTTATACAGAGAATCGTTACCATATCCAATTACAGGTGCTTCAGCAAAAGAACAGTCCATCTTGGAAATGATCCCATGTTTGCCAGTTGATTTTTTAAAAAACACTTTGAGAATTTATTATTCTTTTCTGCTTTTAAAAGGCAGGATTAACGTCCAGCTAATGAAGACGGCCCAAACACATGTCAAATCCTACCTCGGGGGATGCACTCTGTGAGGGTTCGTTAGCTTCACTATCACTGGAACTGCTTTCACTTTCAGAGTCCGATCCTGAACTGCTTTCAGATCCACTGTGGCTGCTCGAGTCATCCCTCGAATTATCTGCTCCTTCACTGTTATGCTGTGAAGGTTCAGAATTACTGAAAACAAAAATGAGGAAAAATAAACAAACACTATCTAAGGCACAAATATATCCGAGAAGTGCTTTCATTAGAAAGAATAAAATCTTTTCATTAACATTTACTAGGAGGTTCAACACAACTGAACACAGTTCACACCCTGGAAGCAAACAGCCCTTGTTTTTTTTTCCCCCCCTCCCAAAGCGGTTAGTGCAATTTGCAGGATATACGGTATTTAATCACTGATTAACTTCTAATCACCTTTTGCTTCAACACAAAAGACAAACATAGAATTTTAGAAACAAGATCAAACCAAGAGTGCTGACTGGGCCAAATATCGCCACTCTACAGAGTCTGCCAGGAATGCCTACCTTCCAGGTGTGCTCCTTGGCACTGTCTTATCACAGTCCTGCAATTAAGAAAAAGAGCATGAAGCTTCTAGAAGTTACTTTGGGATCGTCTATACAATTAAATTGCAAAACATCAATTCAGAGCCTTTAAATTTTTAAAATTATGTAGCCCGAATAGCATCTTAATTCAGTACTTGCAGGAGTTTAAATTTATCTGTGTTTTCCTTAAACAGAAGTGAAAATAAATTCGAGTTTTCACCACAAACCTATTATCTCAGAGTCGTGCACACGCTGACTGCAGCTCTAGGAGTTCCTCCTTCCACCACTCGCTAATACTGCGTTTTCATCTTTTCGAAGCAGACAACTCTACATTTTACAATGCTATTCCTGAGATGCCCAGGGTATTAGGAGTTACCCAACTAAATGCACTCTCTCAAAGTTTTTAATATTAAAAAAAAATAAAAATCAATAACTAGAACTGGGGAGAGGAAGAAAAGCAACGAAAAAAAGGAGCGTGGATGCCTGCTGACAGCACAGACCCTACAGGTATTTTCAATTTCGCACGCTCGACGCTATTTCTGACAGAAGCTGCACAGAGTTAATATTGACAGAGAGGAAAACAGACTTTTGGACAAAGATAAAGGTGCTGCTACACTCCCAGTTACTGTATCCCTTATCAACCCAGATGCAGGCCCAAGCTACTAACGCACAGAGACATTCATGCCACGTACGCTTTAAGCGGAGGGGCAGAACGTGAAGGGCTCTATCTCTAAACGCCAGGCCGCTCCACATGTTTTCAATGACACTACTGCCCCTTCACATGCGGAGAAAGCCCACTTGAAATCAGTAAAACGAGATTTTTCTAGATAAAAGCACACCGTTTTCACAAAGCAGATCATTTTCCCCCCGTTTACCTTTAGGAATACCCAAAGTTTGTCTAAAAACATCCCGTCTGATTTTAGTTTCTGAACCACATACGTCATCTTAAGCTGCTCAGTTTGCTGTTGGAATACTGAGCACTGCTGAAGTACTGAACTACGAATGCATTTTTTACGTTCTTCTCAAACTCTGGTTTAACGGACATACCTGCTCTCCATCGCTGTCTTCACTACTGCTAAGTTTTAAGTCATCTTTCAACATACTAAGTAAAAAGGAGAAAGTGAGACAAGTTTTTCCACGTACTTTAATTACTTTCAAAGCATTCTTCTACATTTCAACATGCTGTTGTTTATACTATGAAGTAGGCTGCGTGGGTGAAATCCACCAAATGCCATTCTAACACTGGTGAGTTAAATCATTCTTTAGAGCAGAATAAGGATTCTAGTACTTTGAGTGCTTAGTCCATTCTGTTAAATTAAGAAAGGAAATTTGACACAATTTACTAACGTGGGAGCAGCTAACTTGTGTACGTTCAGCTTCTTACACACAATGGCCAAGAATACCCTTTTAAACAGAATCAAGAAAGCTAACACCAGTGGCTGTTTCCTGTCTCGTGGCAACAGTGCAACTGTTCTAAGCCATAATTATTTGATTATTATTCAAAGCCATAATTATTTGTGGCAGTCAGGCATACACACACTATTTCACAATACTGAAAATACACGAACACACTGAAAACACAGCAGGGTGCAGGGCCCTTGTGCTTATTGAAAAACACATTTGATTACAAAAAAAAAAAAAAATCAAAACATCTTACTCTGTCTGGTTCGATTCACATCTGGAGAAAGAAAAGGAGAAAGGATTAGAAGTCTAATAATTCCGAGTTTCATAGTATAGCTGTTCTACTGATGACAGCCTCCAGGATCTAGTTCCTGAAATATTTTTCATTTCTATCCTTTTACAAAAGGTGCATTTATCTCAGTTTTTATGCTTTTTGACCAGATTGCAATCACTTCTTAAAAAAAAAAAAAAAAATTATTTATAACTGTATTGTCACAGTAAACATTTTCTCAACTTTCTTCCGATGCATCCCAGTTCAACACATGTCTAGTGCCACCTCTTGTTCTCAGATGTTCTCCCATTCCCCAGCTTGGGAAACAGCACAGCTCCTCCTTGGCGGGCTGTGCCGCTATGACAAAAGGAAAGCCAAGCGGTGAACTTCCATTTCTACCTGCTGCATATGAGCATTGCCTTAAACTACTCATTTGGGGGAAACTGACTGTAAGACTTTCATAATTGCGGGGGTTTTCCTGTTGTTCTCTTCTCCTCCCATAGGTCAGGTGCTTTTTAACCCCGCTAACACCGTAACGTGCACAGACGAGCAGAAGAACTAGACTTCGTTTTGTGATTGCATCACAACAAATGTTAACTTCGAATAACAAGCTTTCAGAATCTACAACCGCTTTCATTTAACATACAATTAGCTGATAAACCTTTATTTTCAGGGACTTACGTGCTTGGAAACAATCTTTTAAGAGCATATAATTGATTTTCGGGTATGAGAAAGGTGGGCTACAGCCATCCAGAATATTCCAGTTGCTTTTTTTTTTTTTTTTTTCCAGTTGCACGACTGACAAAGGAAAACGTTGGGTCTGTGTGCCTAACTAATAGACACGTTTGTCAGTCAGTTAAGAGACTGAGCAAAACAAACTCGAGCAGGTCCCAAACAGAGTTTACTGTCTCCTCCAATACAGAACATTTCCCCATCGTGTCTCTTTGTGCAAGTGCTTCGAGCTGCCTCCAGCTGCCAGCTCTGCAATGCACACGTTTGGGAAGTCCCGTCCCATCCTGCCCATTCTTATACACCAACACCCTCCTGGTTTACAAGTCAGTTCCAAGGTCCAAACCCCTGCACCCCTATCCTGACAACTGACAAGAAACAGGGGAACAGAAAGGCAGCACAGGGTATTTGTGACTCACTCCAATGTGCCATAGTTGTCCGCTGTCCCAGAAAACAGCTGCTTAAAGATGATCCCTTTTTCCTGCCAGTCGAGGAGAAGTATGCTAAAGAGTCTGTGCCAGAACTGACAAATTCTAGTAAAAGAAACAGCTATTTCCCAAGCCTCTTAAAATTCGACTGTTATTTGAGAAACTTTTTCTCAACAGCCACTTACGATTTGGATTGATGACCGTTGGATGTTTTTGATGAAGGATTATATCGTTCTAGAAGAAGAAAAAAAAAAGAAATTCACAATTGAAAACTCAGCCAGAAAAATAAGTCACTCCCCAGTTGCCAGAAGTACAAAGTCTTAGATAAACCAAGAGTGGCTGAGTAGACAGGAGAAAAGTAATAACTAGCTGATGCCAGGTACAATCTCCCACAGGCTGAAGATGTGCATGGATGCAGAGACAAAATACTAAATACAGCAAGAAAACTGGAAAATTATTTAAATCATTTCTGTCTAAACCTATACGCAATTTATCATTAATGGGGTGACAAACTGTTTTGCTTCTATCAAGATTAATCTACTCTATTAACATGCAGGATATAAATCAGCCTGCCAAGCTCTGACTTGTTTCAGCATCCCGATGTAGTTTTTTAGGAAATGAGCAACCTTTAGATCCAGAAATCAAATTCAGAAACCAATTCTTACAATAGAAATACATACTGATACAAACTGCTTTTCAGTTTGTGGGGGGGTTTTCCTTCCCTTTTCTTTAATTCTGGCAGATTGCGTAGCTCAACCGAAACAAGAACTGAGGCTGTTAAAAGTTTCCCAGAAAATTCAAACAGGAGTTAAAAACTGGTTCTGTGTTTTGACTAACCTTGCCTCTTCGTTTACACACCTGAAGACCAGTTGCTCCTATGGTTCAGCATCATGGAATTAAGTTTTAATTTGTTTCCTTAATTCCCCACTGTATCAGCTGTTTAGATTAAGCTGCTTGTGAATATCTAAGAATAAACCGTTCTTCTTTTACTGTTAAGCACTTCAAGAGGGAGAGGAAAGACTTTTGGAAAGTCACAGCACAAATCAAAATAAATTCTACCTGGTATGTTACCTGTGTTAAAGTATTAATTTAAGTAATATCCAAAACAACAATACAGTTATAGAGAAATAAAAGCTGCTTTTGTCTAAAAATCTGAAAATGTGTTCGGGGACAAGAAATTCAAGGATATTGCTATGAGTTCTTGATCACTCTCTTGATTTTAAAATGACAAAGTGAAAACGAACAGTGAAATGGCAATGTGCTTTTTCTGTTGAAATATAAACATAAGCACTATTTTGGTTTCTAAGATGTCCCCCAGCAGGGATTTGGATTTTTTTAAGGGGTGTTTTGTTTTAGTTCTCGGCTATTTTCAATCAGATCAACCAGGAAGGCATTTTTTTTCAAGAATTAGCAACATGACGAACTACAATACATATTTTTTTTCCTAGAAGACAGCAACAGCCTTGCAACTGAATCATAACTTTCTAGAGCTCAACAAGAAACGCAAAAGAAAGAAAGTAATTGTTTTATAGGTTAAAACTTCAGAAAGTACAGAAAAATCTTAGCTTAGACTCTATCCTATAAGCAGTCTGGAAAATCTCCTTCTCTAAAAAGCGTGACATACTAAGAATACTGAATCACAATAAAAACATTAAACACATTACAGGAAGTTTAACATACTTACTCTGTTCTCCAGTGCCAAAACTGGACTGTTGAGACTCCTAAGGGAACAAAAGATCACAAATGTTTTTTTCACTGGGAATTTTAACATATTAAAAACCATGCTTTAAGCAAGATACTCTTTCCACTTAAAGATGGCACCTAACCTCTGAAAAATAAAAAAACCCCAACAGCAAAACAGAAAGAGTGATTCTTTGTCTGGGCCGTAACGGCACAGCCAGCACAGGGAAGGAATGCTCCGCACTCCTCTTCCTCAGCTCAGCTCTCCCACTTGCTTGGTTTTAAGCAAGGCCACGTGCAGCTGTACTACGTGATAGCTGAAACTCCAGAACCCCTACCTGACTTCCATAAACCCTATCTTCATGTACGTTTAACACGGAGAGGGATCTTCAGTATGTTTTTATCTTCCTTACGCACAGAAAAGCTGTGTTGCTAGTTTTATGTATTTTCATTCAAAGTCTTTTCTCTGCCTTTTTTTTTTTTTTTTTTTTTTTCCCCCAGACACACACAGCATCGTGGTGGACAAGCAATGAGTATAGTAACCCATCAGCTCAGCAAAAAAAAAAAAAAAAAATTAAAAAAATCTTTGGTACAAAGGAGCCCAAGAGAAAATGAAACTTAAAATCTGAAGAGATCTGCACACTCTGCCCCAAAACTCCTTCTCGCAGTGGCTCCGGGCGAGTCCCTGGTAAACAGCTGGCCAACACATCACCCCTCCCCAAGGAAGGCCAGATCTGCTCCAAAAGCCAATGAGCAATGCGATGGAATTTCCTTTGATACATAAAGTATCTGTTACCTATAAAGCTAGGCATGAAAGATGAAGCCTTGCAAATTTTAGTGTTTCTATGATCTTCAGTATTCCCATCCCAGAAAACCCAATTCTAACTCCCAAGACATAGTAGATTATAATTTATTTTTTTTTTTAAAGCCTACAATATTATTTTAACAAACAAATACACAGAGGATACCAAGTTACCGAAAACCTACTTCTAGGCTGGAGTGCCATTTTAAAATAGGACCTTCCCGACCTCATTTTAAAATGAGGACAAATGCTGGCCCCATAAATAAAAATTGAAAATATTTGACTCAATTCATAAAGTTATATACACACACATTTTACTTAAATGCTCTGGCAGTGGCAGACCAGAATTACAATTCAACAATGAATTCCAGGTTTTTGGGTGTAACTGTGAACCAGTCTCCACAAACAGCTAAGTCAGTGATGTGCAGCAGTTATATACTCCATTTAGAAAATTTAATTTTTTAATCACACAAAAGCTTTACACAGCAAAGCAGACTTAGATTATTTCCAATCTCCCTTAAATTTATTTCAAATGTGAAAGCAGCTGCAATAATGCACCAAGCAAGTATTTTGTTGATAGGGAACTTGATACGTAACTTTTCTTGTAAGGTGTTTCAAATGCCTCTAACCTTTACTAATTGAAAGAAAGGGACAATAAAAATAAAATTAACTTAGGTTTAAAGTCTAAAGCAAAGATGAAGTTGGAGAGGAGCCTTGTGACTTCAACAGAAAGCAACAGCTACACTTCCTTCAAAATAAAACCTGATTTTTATCTTTTATGTAGGTACGTGGAGCGCAAGCGTGATTCCCTGTCAGCTTAGAGAAGCTGACAAACTGTAAGTCAAAAAAGAAGTGAAGACCACACAGTAATCAAACACCACATCTACAGAGCGACTGCGTCGGGGTGAGCAGAAGATGAGGAACTGGCACCCCTTCTCACCAATCCACTATCCCAAATTGTGCAGAAAGCACCTGCCTCATCGCTCACTTCAGTCAACTTCCTATTTCTAAGGCACAGTGGAGTCTTTCAGCTAAGTGCACTTTAATGAGGTGCTATGTTTAAATGTGCAACTTTTTCCAACTCTCTTGCCATCTATTTTGTCTTTAAATGTGTATTTCTTTAAGAAACTCAGAGATTTAAAAATAAAAAGCTATACTTTCAACTCTGACATTATTTACAGCAGTGTAAGTCTAAAGGTCTCCTGCAGAAAGATGAAATTCAAAACAACTTAAAGGAAGGAAACCCTTTTAACCAAAGTATAATATAGACTGCTGAGGTTAGATAGTGAAGACACTTTAGCAGGAAACAAAATCGCAGCTTGTATTCAAACACAAAAACTGAGAGAGAAAACCACTCTCCAGCAGGACAGAAGGGCAGTTGGGTACCAGCTCTCGTTTGTAGGTTACCAGCTTGGCTGCAGTCCCGGTTGTGGGGATGGGACCCATTTCCACGTAACGTCTGAAATCTCAGGTCAGATCTCATTTTCATTTCTCAGAAGAAAGTTTCTGTATTACAGTGGATCAAGGGACCTGCATCCATAAAACTTCCCCTGACCTATTTTATCATCTGATTCAAAGACTTCCTGATAATTATTAGATATATTTATAGTAATGCAGAGAGGCCCCGGTCAGGAGTTTGTGTTCCTTCAAGCTACTCACTACCTACACACAGGGAAAAATCACCTTATCCCAACAGTCTTACAAACAAAATCAACTGGCCCACCAAAGGGAGCTTAATTTTACGTGTGCAGGCAAAACAAACAGAACTTCTGCACACAAGAGGAGTGCTGTGAAACACTGCAGCAGATCACTTGCAAATAAACTGAGCACAGTATTAAAGAGAACAAGCTTTCCTCGAACAGTACTCCTTGATTAAAGTAAACCACTGTTTTGTTTTGTTTTCTGAATTCTGCTCTGGGTCCAGACTGCACAAGCCTATGGCTCGCTAACTTGTTGGAATTCTGCAAAGATCTTGCTGCCAAGAATGACAGAGGGGAGAAGGCAGAGGAAATTATAGGCTTTGGATGCGGAGAGAGAGTTTGACAAAGTTCCATGGCTAAGATGTGCAGCCACAAAATAAAAAAGCTGGCAAAAAGTCAAAAGACTCAGAGCAGCCATAAATGGAATTTTTTGCAAACTGGGTGAAGAAACACAATCCAGGTTGACAGGTTCCAAAAAAACCACAACCTACCTTTTTTGTTCAAACATCAACAAGACTGTGCAATCTTACATAGTTTCTCTCTGCGTCACAAAGACACGTGTATCTCTGCACACCTTCTTCTTCCCAAACGGAGTCAAATACCAGAGAAATGCAGAAACAAGCAGTTCTACCAACCCCGCAATCAAGTGCGTTCAAAAGCGTGTGAAGGGAAAACATCTCCCCAAAGGTTTGGGAATAACTATTCAAAGCAGCGGAATAAGTACCTTTGTTGAAGAGGAAAGGTGGGGAATTTCTTTCTTTACCATAAAAGGTAAGAATTATTTCCAAGTTCACAGTTTTATATAACACAGCAAACAAACCCTGACTAAAAGCAATATATGCAAGATTAATATTGATCTAATGCTAAGAAAATAGCCGACAAGATTTATTTCTAGATACGCCTTCAAAAGTAAAGCTGAGAACTGTACAGTACGTTCTGCATTTTCAGCTCACTGGAGAGAAGCAAAAGCAAGACACAGTGAGCCCGGAACACGCCGCGCGGAAGGCGATGACAACAGGACTGCCCAGAGCTCCGGGACACCCAGCCAGCAGGAGAACCTGAACCGTCTAACTCTGCACCAGCCCAAGGAGTTCTGTGGATGTGCACTTACAACCCAGGACCTGGAACCTTTGGCCGAAAGAAGGTGATGTCAAAGCACTCACGCAAGACAATCGGTTTAGACAGATTACATTAGAGAGCGCAGTGAGAAAATCTTCTTAAATTACTTCACTGAACTGTTCTGCTTTGGGGAGCAGTTTGGATCAAACGGGAAATTTATAGCAGCAAGTGGTGCTCTAGAAGAGCAGCCTGGTCAGAAAAAAAGTGCTGTTTTAATTATTATGAAGGTAACCTTTAAAAGATGAACAGGGTAATTTCTTCACTTTGAAGTTATGCCAAATTAGGGGTGAAGTACCCCCAATCCGTATCAGAGATATGTGGAGTCTGGAGAAAAATTATACTGTCAAGGTAAACCTTTTACTGGTAATCAGTAGATACAGGAAACAAAATATGAATCCTTGAATGAGTCAGCTATCGCAAGCTGAACCGTATTTGCTAAAGTTGCTACCCACAGCTATCTACCCTGCCTATCTCCTCACTGCCTACCCCTCAGCTTCCAAGATACTGCGGATTGCAAAGCTGTATTTCAAGGCAAACAATCGCCAGTGCCAGTTTGCCTTAAAACCCTGCAGCTGGGGCTGCCAGATCCAGCCTCAGGGGAGGGAGCAAGCAGCTGGGAGCAAGACAACTCCTTCCTCAGAGGTGTCAGCTCAAGCAGGTCTCCTGGAAACGTGCCCTGTGCTGTCAACGGCAGCGAAGAGCGACTGATTTCTCTTTAGAATGAATAGCTTAAACACTTCAGTAGTTACTAAGTACACGGGAGGTTAGGAAGAGGATCTTTCAGAGTAAGTGATCCGAAAATTTCTTTAGCAAAACATCTAATTTTTAAAATTGTTTTCATTTTTTTTTTGTAATTGAAAATGTAAGAGCTAATACAGCTATTAATGGACTTCAAAATTATGAGGAAAAATCAATTTATGCAGAAAAGTACATTTAAATTTCTCAGCATTTACCAGCCAGCCTCCATTACTTTGTCTACTTTGTAGAATTGCTTGGTTCTACACAAAATGGTGCAGAGCTGTTTCCCTCACAGGGAAAAAGGCTCAATGGCATTTTGAAAGCTTCAGAAGTATTCTGTAGAAGGTTTAGATTTATGAAACAAAAATTTTAAAGTAAAAGGAAAGGTACGTTATAGACATCTTCGCAGACTGCTGTGTGTGTGTGTAAACCAGAGGAAAAACGATGCCATTCTTCATAAGGCTACTGCTGACAAATGTTGTTGTGAAGCAAGACAAAGCACCGAAACAATCCCAGAACTATACAGAATTGAATTTAAAAAAAGAGTTTCAAAATCCTGATCTTCAATAGGAGTTACTCTTTCAACAGCATTCAGTATTTGACTACAGCACTGACCTTTGTTGGAAAAGGAAATTTTGACGGTTCAGTTTTGCATGGCGTATGAATAGCAGTCAGTGGAGGAGGCCAAGAATGGCTCATCTCCTATAACCAGAACAAAAAAGGAAAGCTATTAACAAAATTAAAGCAAAGATTTCCAGTTAGTCTTGATTCAAATGGTAACCCTGTCTCTCAATTTTCAGTTCATCGTCCACACTTCCCTAAACTTTCTATTCAAATCTTAATTTCCCAAATGCGTAACAAAGATTTTGCACATAACCCTAAATCTTAAATCGTTACCCACGAGAACAGATAGTGAAGGCATAACAACAAGCAGAAAGGCAGAAATCCATAAAATTGGTTGGCCTGAACATAAACTGCAGTAGAAGTCAGTCTGATCGTTTCAGACTGTGAAGAGCACATGTAGGATACAGGGGTAGAAAGAAGAATCCTAGGAAAGGGAAGCCTATAAAGGGGAAAATCAAATGCCTGAAGCTGGAAAGAAAGTGCCTTGTATTCTCTCAGAGCATCTCCAAGGACCACGGAGTACTGCAGGTCAGAGCAAACGGTAAGCCATGGAAATGCTCAAGGGGAGTCTGATGATTCTTTTGTGATAGTAGACATTCGACCAGGGGAATCACATCGGGGGTAAAAAGACTTGAGAAAATAACCTAGGTAGAAGAGAAGGGAAAGCTCTGCCGTGGGGGTAGCAAAAAAATTACTATAATCTAAAAAGATATTGGAATGTAAGGACTGTATTTTGGTGGAAGAAATGGGTAATTCTGGTTAGGTTAACAGGGAGGTGGCCTAGAAGAACAGGAATGCAGCGAGGATACCCAGGAGATGATGTGCACACCCGGCAACGCCCAGCGCCCAGCTCACACACAGCTGCTTCCAGCCTTCCCCGGTCTGCCCGCGCTAGAGGAGGAACGGAGGAGCCCTCCTGTAACAACTTGCAGCCGAATCAATTTAAAAGGCACTAACCAACTGCAGAGTACTTTCCACCTCCTTAGTAATGTTTGCATTTTCAACAAATAAGTTATGAACAAAAGCACAGAGAACTTACTTTTAGAATTTCATCCACGCAGCTCGCATCACCAGATGCTGATGCCTACAAATCAAAACTCAAGATTAACGTCTCCTAAAGAAAATTTTCCTTATAAGATCCCAGGGGCTAGAAACGGTTAAAAATAAACTTAAACCCTTATCATGATTCATATGGACTCTATACAGGTACAAACAGACCTTGCTAATTCTGTTCAACAACATTAATTTTAATATCGGATAGGTCCGTATTTTTATGGTATGAGTCACATCAAGTTATGAAAAGCAAATACACGAGATCCATAAAACCGCAACAATAATCTCTTACTTTTCACTTGACAGTTAAAGTGATCACAGACAGTCAGTGATATTAAAAACTTGTAGAGAGAGATGAAAGAGAATCTTAGCTTTCAATCATTTCCTGGAAGAAGTCACTGGGTAATATCTGAATTCAAATGCATGACTGTGAATGCACAGTACTGACAAACTCCATTATGAAGTAAAACATACGTTACAGCAGGACTCTAGAAACAGCAATAATTAGGAAACTATGAATCTTCTACATCCCTGACTGCTACAAGCAGGAAGGATGCAAAGCCACTACACGATTCACTGCATCAGCATGTCGAGTCTTCACCAATAAGAAAATAATTAATTTTCTAATTTCCTTACCCGTGTCCTGGATCTTATTTTGCTATTTGCTGAAATCCCAGGAACAAAGGCTCTTCTTCTCTAGCTACCACTATTCAAGCAGTTAAACAGGAGATGCAATGACATTTATTAAGACAGGCACTCTCCTTCTAAGTGAGCTGTAGTCACAGCCTGTGCCTCAACAATCCAAGAATTACCAAACTACTAAAAGTTGTTAACCCAACAGTATTTTGTATCCAGCATAACTGATAAAAGTTCTGAACCCTGTTCAACTTGCTGTGCTTTAGAGTTAGCTTATTTTCCCTAGGTGAAGGCACAATAATCCCATCCAGTTAATTGCTACACACTTCAAAAGAAAATCTGACATATGCAGATAGTATCACTAGTCTAAGACAACGTGGCTCCCAGAAATAACAATATATATATAGCTTGTCAAAATATTTGTGAATATCCTACTATTTCACTAACTTCTGACTACAGAAATAGTCCACAAAAATTAAGTCTCTGTGGGTTAAACTAGCCATTCAATGTCTCATAGCCCATATTTAATAAAAATCACAGTATCCACACAGAAGCAGCAGAAGGAAAAAATAATTACTTTTGCACGTTCCCCGTTTAAAACACAGGTCTTCGCTGCGAAAGTTTAAGATGCTTTCCTTAACAAAAAACCCACAGTGTTTACTAAAAACTAGATTTTGGTTATGTAGATTGGGATTTTAAAGAAGCTGGAAAATCCCAGCCCAAAGGGACTTAGATTTAAGAAGCCAGGAAAGAGAGAGCAACTTACATCTAGTGGCTGGGAAGGTATTTTCAGCTTGGTGAGATGTGCTTTGCTGCTAGGCTTCAGCTCATTCACGCCGCTGCTGTGAGTCTGACTGCTGTAGTGTTCGGAGGATAACTTTGGTTCCATGGACTCCTGTCCATCCATTGGCCTTACGTACGCAGTGGGTTTCTGCAACATTGAACTGGACTTGGACATTAGTGAAGGTGGAAAAGACTGATTAGAGTGTTGTCCACTTGAAAATGAGGGTACACGGGAGGGAGAGTCCCAGTTGGCATCGGGATCCCGGGGAGATTTCGAACGTCGATGTTCTTTGCTGTGGTGATCATTTCCATGAGATCTTGAATGGCTGGAGCTCAACGAAGAAACAGCAGATGGTTTTCCAGGGCTGGAAGAACGGGGTTTGGAGTGTTCAGACCCATGCTGGCTTTTTTTGCGGCTGCTGCTGCTACTGTACGAGTCACGGTCATGCCTCTGGCCACTACTGCTAGTGTTATTGCCACTGCCACGCTGACTACTGTGTCCGCCCTGTAAACCCGAGGACCGTTTCTGAGATTGCGAGGAAGTGCTAGGTGCTGGTCCTACAGGAGTCCATTTGCTGCTCTGGTGAGAGCCAGCATTATGTCTCTGATCACCAAAGAAACTTTGGTTCGATTTTTCATCTGGTGTTGATGGTACGGTTGGCTCGGGAATTCCAACAAGCTTTTGTAGCGATCTATCTCCTATAAGATCCTTCATTTCATCATAATTACCAAGCATGCTCTGAATACGACTAGATAATTTGTCTTCTTTGCTGGTCTGTGAAAATAATTTAAAAAAATAATGCTTTAAAAACCACAACTTCGCTTTCAGTTAATTGACTTGACAACTACTTCAGTTAAGCTAAATTTCAAGACTAAGATCATGGCTAGCATCCATGTCTTTTTTGCCATTTCCCAATTTTAATTTTTAAAGCAGTAATTTAACCTGCTAAAGCATAAAGAAAAGATGTATTTCTGCAGCAGGAACAGTTGAAACAACACTAACCAGTGCTTCAAATGAGCTGGATGCATATTAAACATGGCAGAGGCCTACTGTCACCTTGAAGACTATTTCTCTAATACAGAATGTATTAGTACTAAAAGGTTTTAATTAACAGTAAAATAAAATCAGCTTAACCTCACCACTGTACGTAATTTTTAATTGGTATTTATACGGGCATAATTCTTGTTGCCAACAAGATTATATGTAAGAAAGGGTTCTTTCTTATGTAACCAGTTTGCTTTCAAATCACATGTGCCGTGTCATCCCAGCCAGCTTTAGTTAACTTCATACATGTGGGATTTGGTTATCAAGCACAGTAAAGTGATGGGAGAACAGGAATAAAAAACCCAAAACCATCTCTCAACTTCCCTCCTGCAGGACAGTTTTCAAACACAACATATTTCCTCTCACAAACCAACTTATCTTGAAATTGTGATAAGGGAACAGGTTTGCTTTCAAAGGGAGTTTTGAGCTACATAATGAAAATCTAAAATGGTGTTTTTGTAGCTCTCCCAGAATTAGGTTATTTTTTTCCAGTTCTGTTCAGCAAATCAAACCTGGTAGAAAACCTAGCACAGGTTTAAAGCTGTACAAGACCATAAACAGAGGCAACTCCTTTAAAACAAACAAAAAAAATCAGATACAAATAATTAGCATACTAGTTAAAGCTGACCATTCTATCATACTAGGCATTTCAACATTTAAAATTAACCTTCTATTAAAACATTCTCTTTCTGAACTTACCCAGGTCTGGATTAGATGGATTGAAGGTTAGAAAGTTTAGCAACGGGCTAAAGCACCCAAAAAAAGCAATCTGGCCCGTGTCGTGTTTAACCCCAGCTGGCAACTAAGCACCACACAGGGGCTTGCTCACTCCCCCCCTCCCAGTGGGACAGGGAAGAGAATAAAAAAAAAAAGAAGGGGGGGAAAAAAAAAAAAGTAAAACTCATCGGTTGAGACAACAGTTTAATAGGACAGAAAAGGAAGAAAATAATAATGCCGATGATAATACTAAAATGACAATAATCATAATAAAAGAAATAGAATGTACAAAACAAGTGATGCACAATGCAATTGCTCACCACTCGCCGACTGATGCCCAGTCAGCTCCCAAGCAGCAATCTGCCCTCCTGGCCAGCTCCCCCAGTTTATATACTGGGCATGATGTCATATGGTATGGAATATTCCTTTGGCCAGTTTGGGTCAGCTGGCTGAGTCCCCTCCCAGCTTCTTGTGCCCTTCCAGCTTTCTTGCTGGCAGGGCATGAGAAGCTGAAAAATCCTTGACTTAGTGTAAGCACTACTTAGCAACAACTGAAAACATCAGTGTGTTATCAACATTATTCTCATACTAAACCCAAAACACGGCAGTATCAGCCACTCGCAAGAAAATTAACTCTATCCCAGCTAAAACCAGGACAGCAGGACACAACGGACGGCTTGTTTTGAGCCACTGTAGCAAAAACAGAAGCAAGCCAAACAATTTTATGGTTCTATCATCCTTTTTCTCACTGCCTGCAAAGCAGCCCCTCCTTCGTAAGCATTATTATAAATCTGCCAGTAGAGCTGGTTGTAAGTGCCCGCCCTAATTTTCAAGCCCTGCTTAAATACTTGGTTTGACATAAGAGCTGTGGATCTAAAAGGAATGCAGATAAAACCAAATTTAAAATACGAATTTGCATACAACTTCTGCTATAAAAACTGCGTTTGTAAGAACTGCATAAACTCACAACTTTGTATGGTTCAGCAAAGAGAGGAGAGTTAGGTGGAAAGGCTTCTTCGCCCTGCTGAATTTCTTGATTTCGCCTTTCCCTTTCTTTCATACGCAGCACATTCCGGTCTTCACGGTTCATGTTGCTACGAACAAAAAAATAATTTCTGATCACAGAAGGAAACGAGGAGGGATGCAAGTGCACACAGTTAGCCCCTGTATCTGTTTTGCCAAAAGAATGATCTCGGTTAAGAAGCCCCAGCTGACCAGAACTCCTCAAAACGGAAAAGATGTTTGTCCAGTTTAAGACACCTGACACTCAGAAGAGCTCTAACCCACAATCTACAGCTAGCTGCTGCTTCTGACGGGGAAAGTTTATGCTGTAATAAAAAAAATGAAAAAAAAAATCCACAAAATCCTCAGGCAAGTAAGTATTTCAAACCATTTCACCTGCTTGAATCATTTAGCTATTTCAACCCTTGCTGTACATCTCTCATTCATTTCTAAAGTACTTTTTCTCCTCCACATCCCCCAAGTGTCATTCTGCAATTTTACTCTCTTATCCCCCCATCCAGTCAGTGCCCAACTTCTCCTGTAGATTTGGTGCTGATTCTCCCACATATTCTAACCTCAAGCTTTGATGTTGTTTCCAGGTCTCCCTTCCCCCCCCCGACCCCCAAAAGACACTTCTACTCAAAGAAGTAATTTCAGCAAAGTTCTGGCAATATTGCACCTTTTGCCTTAGACCATACAGTTTTCTCCTACTGCAAAAATGCAGATTAAAAACCTGCCAGTACCCCTCTTACAAATTTTATTCTGCAGTTTGGTCTTGCTGCTTGAGTTAACAGAAATACGTCAAATCGTTGCAACACACACAGGGAAAAAAAAAAAAAAAAGTTTGAAAAGATTCCTTTTGAGCTTGATAAAGCACTGGAACTTAAAGGAGTAAACAACACAGGATGATAAATAAGGTCACACTAACTCTTTTAACATGTACTATCCTTCATATCAAGTGATTTATAAATGTGCCTTACTGATCTGTAAAAACTATGGTAGGTGCTTCCAGGAAAGAAACAGATGTTCTTCCACATAATTTGCAGTCTAAAAGGAAAATGTCATCTGCTTACAAAATCATTATTTCATGTTTTTAGACAGCTGCCTGATTTATTTTTCTAAAAAAAAAAAAAAAAAACCAGCCATTCCACTCTAAACAAGAAGACTTTGACCTATCAGGTTTTTAAATATTAGTCTTTTCCCTTTAATAGTATTTTAGTCTCTTACAGCAATTTCTTAGTCATTTGGCTTCATTTTGTCTACTACTCTGAACACAGTGAAATCTAAGAGGATGGCAAAACCAGCATAAACCCACAATGTATGTTTATATCTTGATGTTTTTGAGGCAACAGGTTTGTTGTATTTCCCTGCACTGTAAACAAGATAAAAGCATTAGTATAATCCAACTTGGTGCTGATAAAGCCTATGAATATGATAACTTCTAAATAACCTGTGAAAAACAACTTTTTTTTCCCCCAGTTACTCTGTGACCAGCTGAACTGCAAGTGAACACCAAGGCTGCCTCGTGGGAGAGGGACCTGTACGCTGGAATGGGGCCAGCAAACTACTTGGATCATTTTGACATAAATGGCAAATCTGTTTCAGAAGTTTGAGGTTTAAAAGCATATTCTTCAGCCTGCAGCCCAAGTTCTTATACGTGTCGGATTTAAATAGAGACAAACATCGGATTTAATTATGGATAGTGATCGGTTCAAGCCAACTGGAACAGTCTAAATCTATGTCATTGTACTATTAAAGGCAAAATGTGAAGCAAGGAATAGGAGTACCCGAGCTTTGAGTAGTTCATTCACATCAATACACTACGATTGTGAATTATATACAGCTACACATTTAGATTATAATCTTAGCCAAGAATTTTACATCTACATTTTATAAATGAGGGTTAAATATTAACACAGACCTTTACTATTTTTTACAGAGACAAGCATCATCTTTCAATATTGTATCAACATTTACTCTAACTCTTGGGACTGAGGAAAAAAAACCAGCATTTGTACCAACACCGTCACATGAAAGGAACATTACAGCAAAGACTAACTTGAGATCAGAGCTGGAGGAAAACCAGAGTTGATCTGGCTATACCTGCCAGGTCAATGTAAAATTAGTCATCAGAAATACACCAGCTAATCACACTTTTTAGCACTCCTCCCCAATCTTTTGTAGTACAGTAACTGATAAACATCTTCAGGGGTAGTCATTCTGACTGCATGCGGACTGGGTTGAAGAGGGTTTTTTAATTCTTTTAAATTTTTTTATTAGTCAATACTCTGAACGCGATTCAAGCTAGACTTGTTTGTATCTAATCTTCTAAGTCTCTACGCAGAGATATTTTAAGTGCCTACAACATGTACTAAGCCATTAAAATCACACTAGCATTAAATGTGTAGATGAAGTTAGTGAGGCTTTCTTAACTCTGTACTTCAGACAACTTTCCAGTCAAATTCCTATCTTTCACAGCCACGAAATGACAGAAGATAAACTTGCCTGTGTTCAGGAGACGTAAGCAGCAGAGGTACTTTGAAAAGCAGAAGATGAAGGCATGCTTACTAAATCAACATTGCCAGCAATTAACCTCAGCATAAAGGAAATTGCAATACTCAGTTTTCAGGCTGCTGGCAATTGTAATAAAACTTTAAACTTCACTATCTAAAATTTACTACTGTGAGCAAAGTTCTGTACTATTTGCTGGTTCTCGGGTTTTTTTTTTCCCCCCAAGCCGGAGCAGACACCCACCCTGTCTCACGCCGGCACAAGAAGCTCCGTTCTCCCCCAGTTTTGGTGCTGACTGGTGGGAAGGATGCTCTGCCCTGCCACTGCAGACACGGTCAGAGCAGCGCGGAGGCGGAGCTGCTTCTCCCACATCCACACTCGCTCCCCAGATTTAAACCTTTGCCCAGACGATAAAACAGCTGGTGCAGCCGAGCTCCTGCCACCCCTACCCCAGCCTCTGGGCCAGAGGACAGCATCTCTGCTCCTCCCTCCCTGCACAACAGGCCTGGAAGCGGAAGATGGAGAACTTCTTGCCTTGTACTTGATGCTCTCAAGAGGATCCTGCCATAATTTCCCTTTCCCTCTTTCCCAGGAGGCCTGAGCGAAAGTGTGAACTCCTAGGAGGGGCAGAGCCAGGCTAAGGGAGACAAAACTAGTGTCCCTGCAGCAAGGACTGAAGTCACCTTAATTTCCACATCTGGAAAAAGAAAAGTTCAAAACTTAAATTCAAAACCAGGCCTAAAGCACGGCATAGTATATCCATTTTTAGGAAGTCTAATTCTAAATGGTTTGAGCCATTATTTGTGCACTGTTAGCCATGCTGTCCCATTAGGATGTGATTTCACTACACAGCTGACTGTTCAAACCTCATGCCTCTTCTCCAGCTCAGTACAAAGAGTTGAAAGAAAGAAGGAAATTCAGCAGGAAGTTCACAGACACTTCTGACACAGAATTCACTTGTGTGTACTCTTTAAGCACTGTTGACTGCTGCCCTGGACATACCGAGCACATGAACTAGTCGCGCGTCACTCGAATCATCCATAACAGGGACACAATTTTCATTTCTCCTTCCAACATCTTACTAAATCCTATTTGGTATTTCTGTTCATCCTTAATCCAAAAAGGGCACGGCTTTGGCTAGAGTTCACTTCAGCTGTCATCATCTTGGACTTTATAACCCGCATTACGAAACTGCAGCGTTGCTGCTGCTGCCTTCTGCTTCCCACCTCCCACCCACTCCGCTCTGGGGCAGGGGGACAGATCCCAGGACGGGGACTTTTGGACCACATTTTGAGTTTAAAAAAAAAAAACAACAAACCCCAACCCAAACCCAACACACCCACGTTGCCAAACTTTTACTGGCAGCACTGTTAAAGGAAAGAGGATCTTGGCCAGCCCCCGGGTAGAGGCATAGGGCTAAGAGCCTACTTCTCACCCTCCTGAACCACATCAGGCACCCAAGAGCCCATCCTCGCTCAAGTTCACCAGCACCCTCACCAGCAGCAGTATCGCTCCATCTCCCCACACACCGTAAGGCAAAACCATCAAAGGTGAAGGTCTGCCCGAGGAATCCTCCACACACAACCCAACAAAAAAACGATCCAAACCCACCACTTTTCAACCAGGCATCAGTGGAGCTTCAAAGCATGTTTACAACACCTTGACTTCCTTCAAGACATCCTCATTTAACTCAAGGGCTTTTTTTTCCATCTGAATTGGTTTCATAAGCAAGAGAAATCAAACAGTTCATTTATCCAGTGCCGGTTAATTGGCTGTGATGAAACACAAATTTTGTTTGACAACATTTGGCCATGAACGATAAACAGTCTTCAGAGAGAACACACAGTATCTAGTGCTTTGTGCAGGGAACACCCAGCTGTGGGAGGCACAGACAACTCAAATATATTTTTTTTTTACCTTTTTTTCTTTTTTTTTTTTAAAAAGGGAGAAAAAAAAAAGCTGGAAATCCTGCTTATAATAAAGAATATTATGTTTTCAGAAAGCATTTAAAAATATCATAAGCTGTCTCAGTGCTGTATCTAACTCCCTCCCAAAGATACCTGTTACTTATTTTCAAATATTTTTCTTACTCATACCATGAAAATAGCAAGGAGCATCTAAGGAGCTGACATGGCATGCTTAACTCACGCATTGAGTATGGCATCAATACTAACCCTGTCACTAGAAATCACGTACACAATCCTAAAACACTATTCTGTCAGCTTTTAATACAAATGCACTCATGAGAGCTGTTAAAAAAGGGAGAAATTAAAAAATAACTGCCCTGCAACATGAAAATTAACACAAACCCACTAACACACAAACCAGGAACGTGCTCTGGTGTCACCAAGAACTATTTAATACTCAATCACATAAAAGTGAATGTGTAGTCTTAACTTCTAGCTTCGTAAGTTATGGTAAAAAAAAAAAAAGCAGGAAAAAAACCCCACCAACATTTCCTATTAAAACGATAGAGCTTTGCAAAAAAGATTCAAACACTAGGCTTCTCCCGATAAAGTTTAAAGGATCAGCACAATGTTGCAAATACAAAAGTACTATGATCAAAGCCATCTTCACAGAGTTTTGTAACACTGAAATAAAGAACAAAACTAAGAACAAGAGTTTATTCAAATACTATTCGTATGTGTCAAGAAACAGGAAAAAACAACTTTTCAAAAGGACAAAGTATTCTGTTTTATTTCTCTCCCCTGCACCTTTTGACACAAAGGCTGCTGTTTTCCATCAGCTCGGGTTAATACCGCAGTGGTGTTCTCCGCCAAGGGAGGGGTATTTAGTTTGGGGTGGCTCCAACTGCAAATGCTATCTGCTCCACCAAAGCCAGCGTTGGTTATACCGGCAGTATACTTCAAATTTAACTCCGTATCAATCAACTCGCTGCTGGGCACAGCCACACAGCGAGATTGCGCATGTGAACGTAAGAAAGCTGGAGCCGTAATCTCATTTAGGTATCTGGATGAGAATGAACTCTTGCATAGCTCCATCTCTAGGGGAGAGCCATCCCTCTTCCCAAGGTTTCATTAGAAGGTCAGAACTATTGGCAATACAGTTGTACTGCTAATATAATACAAATACAAACCAGTGATTCACCACTGATATAAACAGAAACATCTCTCCTTTCTAGCATACAAACGCGACTGTTTCTATCCCACCCCTCATGTCAGACATTCCTTCTGCACATTCAACAGGGAGGTCATAAAGTTCCGTAAGAGCTGAATGTAAACACCTTTGTACCTACTGTGAGAGCTTTAAAAAAAAAAAAAATAATAAAAAAGTAAATTGGCCTAGGTCAGGTTAATGTTTGACAAGAACTAGCAGGGAGGGCAGAGCTACCGGCTTCCCCTTCCTACTCAGCTCTGAAACACTGCAGAAATCCCCAAGCAAGCACTATAGGCCCAGACTTGCTGCTGCTTCTCAGAAAAAATGAGCGCAAATCCCTCATCACCGTTAGTCGAGAAAAATTTCCCAGCACTTTTTATAAGAACATGTTAATTCCAGCGTCTCAGTCAAGTGATGATGCAAGTAATTACATCCTGCTCTTTAAGTTTTTACCTGCCAGATTGCCCCATCATCCCTCAAAACTCTATCGGGTTACCCAAGTATCAGCCAGGCAGCATCTCATACTTGAGAAGCCACCACACTGCAAGGATGGATAAAAGAATTATAGTGATCGTTTGTAACTCAACACTAACGACTGGAAAAGGACTCGAGGAGCCTTTCGAACTAAAGAGGCTCTCCAAGTGTAATGTTTCGTTAAACAAGTTCAGATGAGAAATGGGTCTATTATTCATCACACACGAGATTCAGCACATAGAAGCCAGGGCTGCATTTTGACTAAGGTAAAAAGTAACACCCAACAACTGGGTTTTAGAAGCCAAGTTAAGGAGGAAATTTCCAACTTCAGCAGTTGCAGTACAGCTCATTTAAAACCCAGTTTTAAGTCAATATCTAAAACATACTACTAAAATAGCTTCAAATTGCTTATATCCAGGAAGAATTTGCAAGACTGGTTTGATGTAATCTACTCAAGGGATCTTAAAAGATCCAAAACTACCCGTTCTTTAAAATGTTGTACTTTAGTGCAAAAGCATTACACAGTAAGGAAAACGTCTGGTTGCCCTCTCCCTCTGATTAATCTTACACAGAAACAAAGGTCCCAGCTCTTTTTCTTCCTCGAGGGCAGAGCTGCTTGCAGGACACCAACTGCAGTCCCTCCTCTTCCTCCCGTCTCTTTGGAAATGGTAGAGAAATAGGGAAGTCTAAGTGGCAGCACAACTCCCTGCTCTCTCCTCCTCTCTTGGTGGACACAAAGAGCAGCAGAAGGTTCGTTCCTCCATCGTCTGTCCCTCTGCCACCAAGCAAAGGCAGGCGCAGGCGTCACAGATCCCACAGAGCAACGACGTTGCTGACTCTCAAAGGAAAAGACTATCTCTAAGATCAAATGCTGCGATACCACAAAGCCATAATCTACTGAAATTTGTCATTTTCTGCACCTTCCACAATGCCAGGTCAGGCCTCCGAGTCAGGTAAGAGAGGAGCCTCAGTCTATTCTTGTTATCAATAACCAAGCCTGGGAGAGAAAAGTAAAGCTCCTTTCTGCTGTTAAGAGAAGCAGAATTTCAACACCACCTCTCTGCATTCCTATTTGCTTCACCTTGCAACACCTAAACTACTTCCAGGAATACGAGGCTTTCTTAACCAAGGCAATAATACTCTTTTTAACATCACCTTGAGCCCTGACATCCTAGAGCTCAGAAGATAACAAAACCAAAAGCACTACAGAGCAGACTGAACTCAGAGCTCCGCCACTGGGAACATAATTTTGTTTCTCACGCAAATCTAACTCAGCAAACTTCAGCCCAATTCAATCTCACACTCAAACAACAACATTCTCCTCATCCTTTCAATGCTCCATCCCTGGTAAATTCTGCAATTTGCACAGTGCAAAGATGGAGCATCACAAACACAAAATTTTGACATGCCGTCATTTCATGTCCACACAGGCTAACCAAAGCATATACTAATACTGTTTCCCAACCATATTCTGCAGTTTAATTGGGCAGAAACTTAATAACCAAATTCCTGTGCCTACATGTTCTTCTGTTTAAACTTTGAGCCAAGACAATTGGTGTTTAAATTTTATTAAGCAATAGTTATTCAGACATCCAACATTAATCTGGCTATTATAGTTCTGACTTCCTCACATTAATTTACTTTAATAAAAGACATCATTACACTTGAGTGTTATGAACTCCATGGCATTAGGATTAAGAAAGGACTCACTTCACAGAAATTCCCTGATAAATTTCCTCCGTACAAGATTTGAAACAGTAGACAATGTTTTAATGAGGTGCCATCTAAACCAAGAGAGTGAAAAGGCAAAAGGGAAAAATCACATTCGTTTCAAGGCTCATATCCTTTTCCTATCTTAACAGAACCACAAAAAAAGCAAGGAGAGAAAAAGTTTATCACATACATTACCCAGGTTTAACTGCCACTTCCTCCAGCCTTATTGAAAGATCATCTGTCTGCAGTGTCTCACAAGAGTTTATCTTGGGCTCCCTATCGTGATCAAGGTTCTCGCGTTCTGCTGCGTAACGTACTGCAGCGAACATCAGGGTCTGAGATAATAAGTTCTGCCACTGTATAAACTCCTTAGGTCTTTCCTAACCGCTCGCAGGAGTAAGGTCTCTTCCACATGACAACGCCGTATAAATACCGCCAGCCTCTCTGCCTCTTCCCTTTGCTCTTTCAAGCGCAGCTTATTTTCTAAACACAGCTTGTATTTGATGTGTCTTCATAACACAAGCATCAGGAATAAAATATTTTGGAGCTATTAATACAACCTGTGTTCAGCTCTACTTAAAGCAAAAGGCAATTTTTAAAATTTGAGAGTGCAGTACGGGTGTGGTTCCCAGGGCCTGGTCCAGGGCAGATGCCCAAAGCAGCTCCCACCCCGCACCACTGCTGACACAGCCATTTACTGGAGCTGGTTAAGCTGAATTTGGGAAATCTGTGCAGGTTCAAATTAGGTATTTTGGGGGCAGGGTTATTTTTAAACACAGATAAATTTGAACATTCTTTGGCCCCCAAAACAGTCACATCAGCATTAGAGAGCAGGAATAAGCAACCTGTTTAAAACAAAAAAAACCACCCAACAAATAAACAAAAAAAACCCAACCCCCCAAATCCACAGAAGTCTCATTAAATTACTGCTTATGTTTTTTGCATTGCAGTGCCATAGGTGGACTTTGCAACAGCTGACAAACAACGTGGTTGCGACCGACGAAGAGCAGGAGGATGTTGGAGAGCAGGTCGGCAGAGCAGCCAGAGTTAAGGAACTTCACCATTTGATGATTTAACTCTCTTCAGAAACACGGGAAAACACTTGAGGTATGCTACAGAACAGCTGAGTAACACAATAAAGTGAATTATGTTTCCAGACTGTTACCAGAACAACTGAAGGGGGTGGAAGGGAAGCATCTAAAAAGCCAACTGAGTTCATGTATGTCAGCGTGAACTCTCACAGCACCAACGGTCCCCGTTAGCACTGACGGTATTTCCAGGACTGCTTTGCATTTTGAAAACTGGAAGAGTTCAGACTTCTTAAAATCCACAATTTTGAGTGTCAGAAAAGAAAGAATAAGAATTTTAACTCTGACTCCCAGCTTTCAACCCTAACTTGTAGGCAAAACGTTCACCAAATTCATCACCATTTGCTACCGGTCTAAAACCTGCTATTAATATGTGAATGACATGACAGCTCTGAGACCTGGGATACTTTCTGATTTTTTCATTTTAAATTTAAATTTTAATTTTAAATTTAAGAACACTGAACATGATGAAAGCGCAGGTTAGTTAAACTTTGGAAAAACCCACTAGGGAAGAGGAGCATTTAAGATTTGTAAACAAAGCAAAAAAAATTATTCGGAAGCAAGAGGAAGGGACCAGAACTATCTACAGAGGTAAGCTGAAATTCAGCAGGAAAGCCACAGCTCTGATGTGCGGCGCTTCCAAACAAACACTAGTTTGAAAAGTTGGAAGGTTTCAACCTTTCATCCTACCCATTAAATCTCACCTGTGTTTTTATAATCCCTGTAAACAGATTGAGAAAAACATTAAAATTTCAGCAGCCACTGAGTAACAAGACATTTAGTGCAGTATCAATTACTGCAGGAAAACAGTTGATAAATGTTAATTTAGCTATCCAAACCCTTTTAATAAAATGACATTACCTTTTTTCCCCCCTGATGACACGAAGTTGGGTTGGTTTTCCCCCTCCCAAAGTTCTTATAGCTTTTTCTCACTTTTCGGGATGTGGTCTTAAAACAAAAGTCACGCTGTTCACGGGTCTATCAGACTGAAGCACCAAAACGAGGCTGAGCCACCCACGACACCCCGGACAGAACACCCCTTGTGCTGCTCCCAGGGACCCCGGGTCCCAGGTGGGGAGCCCGGGACTCAAACGGGGCTTTCGTGTCGTCCCTGTCGAGCACCAGCAGCGCTCCGGTGCAACCTGCTGTCACCCAAGGTCCGTGCAGTTACACCAGAGATGTGATACCTATAAACAGTGATAATTACGAAGCGTCCTCCACAGAAGACAGGTAAACAGTTTTTGGTCTACCCAGTCCGAAAACTTAACTTCTGCATTTGACAAACCAGCAAAGGTGTTGTGCAAGCTGGTTCCGAGCTGCTGTTCCTCACGTATTTTGAGCTATAAGCTAAAAGATTTGACAGAAGTGCAAAACACAGAATCACAACATATATAAAGCCAGCGAGATTCAATGAACCCTGCCGCTAGAAAAAAAAGAAAAGCTTTTTTCTTCTATGAAATTGAAGAAAACCACAAGCAACCTTGCAAAAGTCAAAATTCAGTTGAATTTCAAAACACTTAACGCACTAGGCCAGTGTGGCTCACGCAGAGCCTATCAGTGCGTCAGTTTGTTGCAAAGCTTAAACCTGATAACGTCCCTGCTAACAGATAAAACTGCTTTCGAGTGCTACAAAATTTACACCGCAAGAAGCATTTCTCACTGCTAAAGCTTCCAGGGATACAGTGGACAAACTAGCTTCGATTAAAGAGTTTTGCTGCTTTTCTTAGGGACCTGGCACGGACAGCAACTCCTTGGTGTTAGCTGAATTAACTGAATTCTACTAAGTACTAGCTAAGATTAATTTTTTTAAGGTATGATTCACTACTTACTTACACATAATAATTAAAAAAGTTGTATAATGGATTAAAATAAATGGTATAAATACAAAGCACACTCCCACTAGCAAGAAGTCACCCCATTATACCCACCAATGAGATTCAATTTTTATGCTCTTAAATAGAAACTAAGATTAAACCACACCCATTTTTTACCATCTTTACTTTTCGAGTCTGTCAGTAAATCATGACTGAGAGTATTTTAACATTCCTCTGAATAAAGACATGCTGGCACGTGCCACGTACAGCGAGCAGGAGAGCCACACAGGCAGTCACCAGTGCCCCCCTCTCCCTGCCCGTGCCCCCCCCCGCACGCTGCGCCGCTGCTCGGCGTCCGCAGGGCACATGGCAGCTGGATTTAAAAAAAAAAAACAAAAACCAGACTAACAAAAAAATCAACATAAGCTATTTGGGACAATTAGGTACGTGAAGAAGACACCGTGAAAACATCCTTAAATATCAATCCAGCATGGATCTTGCTTCGTGTGGCCACAGAAGAATGCAAGTTTTTCCTTAAAAAAATTGGAGTAAAAATGAAGAAAAAAAAAGGCAGATTTCAGAAGGTTATTGGTGATTAACAAATTTAAGCTGAAGCCTACTTGTTAAAAGTCTCTCCTAGTACAACATATTTCTGTTAATTACTGGCTAAGAACATGTCACAGTACAAACTTCTTACTGGTGTTTTTTCCTTGTTAAATATAATTGGTGCAGATATTTCAGCAGAAGCGATCGCTGCTCCAGGAAAAACCTTTTCACCCGTTATCATTTAAAGGCTATCTACAGCGTAGTTTTCACTGTATCAAATCAACATTTTAATACGATGCTCATTTATCCTATCAGCATCACAAGGACAAAATTAAATATAGCGGTTCTAAAATGTTACTGGTCAATTTAAAACAATATATCGAGCAGGTACAGCGACGTGGATCACAGTAGCTACCTACCAGCATCAGTCCCTGACATACAAACCACAAGTGAACTGGGAGGTTTAGTGGTAAATCTCAAACAAACAAACAGAAAAAACTCAGCACCAGCAGCCCCCCACCCACCCAAATATACAAAAACCTACTCGAAACACACAAACAAAACTATCAGGAAGCTCTTTTCCATACAGGACCACCCAGCACATCAAAAAAAGACACGAGATAAGATAAGATGGACTGATATTTTTCCTATCTGGCCAATCTTTATGCTTCAAGGCCCTTGAAGTTACAAGAATAAAACAGTATTAAGACATTCTTGTAAAATCCGGCATTTTTGAATCTCCCTTACATTACTATTCTTATTTATGCCAAACACGGTACAACTTGCTGAATTAAACTGACGTGTTCCTCCATTAAGTCTTTTAACCCAGTTCTCCACATACAGTTTTTTTTTCTGAAATCTTCATCTTAATGGCTCGATTTTTCAGATTTGGACTTTGACCAAGCAATTTTTTAATTATCTTTAAATAAGGAAATGCTTATGCTAATAGTAATGGAACACTGGAAAATGAGGTTGGCACATTTCTTGATTTTTTTTTTTTTTTTTTCCAGAAACTCTGGTTACTCCTCTGCCCACAAAATACATAACATCACACAAAAACTCAATTCCCATTTTGATGTGGCTTTTCTTGGTTTGATTTTACCCTCCCCTATAGGAAAAATATTCCCTTAGATGCTCTGCAGCAAAACTATACAAAGAGAACTGTGGACTTTTATCTCCTCATCCTACTCGCTTTAATGATCTGTGCACATCAAAGACTGATTAAAACCGTTTAAGCACTTCCATCACTGCAATCTCTTTAACGTCTTTTGGAAATTAAATTAAATACAGAAACAACAACAACAAAAAAAGATGGGAATGCACAAAGGTGTACAGCAACGATCAGCTACTGAGCTTTATAGCGATGTTAGTGTGGATGGTGACATACATGGAAATACACGTTTAGCGTTTCAAAGCATAATTTATAGAAAAACATTGCAGACAACCAAAATAAATATTAAATATTCGTTTAAAAACAAGAGGCTTGCAACAGGATCACGCTAAGGAAAGTGCATTCTGTATTTCTGACTGTTCCACGCAGCCCTAATTCTGACTGTTCCACACAGCCCTAAAGCACAAGAGGAAAAAAAAAAAACAAACACCGAATATAACTGCCTGCTAGGGTAAATAAAGCTATCACAAGTTGTTTCCAGATTTTCTGATGCTGGAGGACCAGTTACACTAACATTGCCTTATATGGCTTCAGGGCGGTTGCACAGTTATCTAGGAGTACGTGTCTATCTACGGGTAGGTACCTACTACCTCAGTATCTACACACTCCGTGCAGCTGGAAGGGCAACGAAACATCTGCTCTCATGTTCTCCTTCAGATTCATCTGGTTTCTCTATTTGAAACACACTTCCATTTCTCACACGGCTGCCCGATCGCGGCTCAGGATTCAGCTCTCGAAGGAAACACTCACATGTACCTGCTACACTTCAGTGAAAAGGTAGGAGAGACTGTTCCACGGTGGGAAATCTCAGAAGGAATCAAAACCGCTGAGTAAAGCATCATCTAATATGGAGCAATTTACTTTGGTGAAATCTTAGAATCCGAGCTAAGTGTAAGTTTACACAATTCCTTTTGTCTGAAGAGGTTTTTTTTAACTGGTCACTGGTTAGAAACACAATTTTCCCAATGTTTGGTTCTAAAAATTAAACATACTATTATTTTTTTCCTTAAAATTGGAAAACATATGTAAATAAAATGATGTATTCCTGGAGATTACAAGGTTACAAGACCTGGGTGCCTTCTCCTTGGAACACCATACGCAGTAAAAGTGACAGAATTTTACAGGCACTAAGCTTAGGGATTCACCTTGGTTTGACACACTCTCCAACACTCTTCCAACCCCAGCAGTCACCCCCCGAGAGCTTCAGGAGGGGCACAAGCACTTCCAGGGCTCAATTCTGCCCCTCCATGACTAAGCCACTAAATTTAAAAGCTGAGGAAAGTTTCAAATCCAGTCCAAAGGACAAGTATCTTAAAGCTACTCTTGGAAACTGCAGATAATGGGGGGAAACATCAATCCTCTGCAGGAAAATAATCACAGTGCTAACACTGAAGAGAACCGCACCATTATCCTGGCCTGTTGTCTCCTACGTCTGGTTTTTATGCCCCCAGTGCAGCACTGGGAATAAAAAGCAGGAAACTGCTGTGAGGCTGCAGAGGAGTACACCTATCCACAGGGAGAGATCTGGAATGATAAAACAGTCTCTCCTGAAAAATACGATCATTACAGGATCGCAATATTAGTAAAAGTACATTCCATATTTAATTATAAAACACGGAAAGCAACACGTTTAAGTAAGTTATCAATAATGCTACGATGAATAAAAACTAAGATGAACTAAGATCAATAAAAGGGGGCTATGAGCTGTCTAGTGAGGTATTGTTGGCACTGGCTACCACAGCTCAATAGAAAAGTGCAGGAAAACTTCTCTTAATGAGCTGTTAACAGAAGAAAATTAGTCCAAGACTTCGGGGCAAGAACTTCTCTTATTCAATGTTTGTACAGTACCCAGCACAAGGAGATTTTTTTTTTCCTTTTTCTCCTGTTGGTACCTGGTGCTACTGCCAGTTAATAATCCTGGTTTTACATTCATCAGCAAGAATTAATGAATCAAGTAATAACAAGAGACATGACAACTTGAAGAACTACAAGCTATTGCACTTGAGGAGAAAATACAGATCACTACATTAGGGAAAATAAAGGTCTGAAACACAAAGTTGGAGAAAGAAACTTGGAAAGTAGTAAGAATTTGAGAGCCTGGGGAGATGGCAGACACCAAATTAGCCACGAGTGCATGAGGCAAACAATATCACAGCTATGGGGAAAATGGAATTTTGGACGGCACGTACGAAGCTGGCACAGAACCAGACAAGGAAGCAAGCCGTGCTACGCTGCAGCTATGTGCTGTGCTAGGCACCTCTACAGAAGTCATCAACAACATCACATTTTTATTTCAGAGAGCACCAGTACAATTATTCGAAACGGGAAACCTTAATTCAACAGGAATACGGACATCTAGTTCAAGTATCTAAAACCAGAATAAACCTGGGTTCCCACAGGAGAAAAATACACAGAAAGAGAGCAGTACGACTTTAAAACTTCACACTGACTAAACTTACGAGAAAAGCTTTATGACAGGAAGGAACACGAGCCTGTGCAGTTACGTCTCTCCTAAGCAGTGACAGAACCCCTATCATTTCACAAGCTGGAGAGCATCTTTTTAGTCATTAGTAACTGCAGAGAAGGAACAACCCTGCAAGAGAAGAATAATTGCCAGATAAATTCTTTCATCTTTAGTTTTGCAATTCTATGAACTTGATTTCTTATTTTCTTATTTTAAACACAGTTAGCAATAGATTCTACACACATCTAATCCTGCTCTGAAGGTAATCTGTTAAAGTTTCCTGGCTTGTTTCCAGACATCCTATGGCCTCTCCATCTCCCCACAATTTGGGACGTTATTTCCTCACTGCTTAGCAAAGACAACATCAACATCATTTCCTTCTTAATACAAACTCCAAGGGAGACATTAAAAATCAAATGACAGGTGAACTCAAGTTTAGTTACTTCTTAACCTCTGTTGAAGGTAACCATGAGACTATAGTAACACTAGCAAAAGGAAATATGCCTGTAGAACAAACCACATGTGAGTAACAATCTGAAATTATGTGGCTGAGAACAATTACTGTAGCAGAAAAGAAACCTCAAAGTCACTAAAAATCTCAAGCCTATTCTTACACCCTCGGACTGACAGACCCCAAATACGACACTGCGTAAGGAACTTTCCTCCTGGCTCTACACAGACATCGCTGCTGGTAGGTGGCCTCTTTGAAAAGATGCTCGTACACTTTCCACGGCTCAACAAGGGCAAAACCTGCCTATAGGAGAGGTGCTCATTCCATGTCTCAACCCTCAAGATTCAACCAGGGTTAATACTTCTACCTTCAACATTGTAGATTTCTGTTGATCTGCAGCAAAGAGTGAGACTAGTAATGATTAAAACACTCACAAAGCAAGAGGATGAGCAGGAAGGAAAGGAAGGGAGGCATCGGAAGCGGTTATGATTACGGCAACTCTTATAAGCACTGAAAATGCAGACAGGGGACAGGAGCTTCACCATCACTTGGTCACAGAGTCCCCTCTCTGCTTCAAAAGACGCCGTGACCTGCCCCCTCCGTCAGTAACGCACAAGCCGTCCGCGTCTTTCGTCACATCCGACATCCAGCAGCAACCACGGTGGAAAACAAAGTGCAGCAGAACATCCTTGCCAGCTGCTGTGAGCTAGAAAAGGAAGAAGGAACTAGTGCGTACGTGCCAACTTATTATCTACCAACTGTAACATCAGGACAGATTTCTGCTGCAACTATTTTATCTACACAACCCGAACAATGCAAAGCGTATGGCGTTTGCAGATAAAATTCTGTGGCATCTTCTCATTAAATTGTTGGGTCATAGCCACGCAAAAAGCATTTCTACATTCCAGCTTACTAAAAAGACAACCTAGAAATCCAAGTGGTATTTCACTGAAGTTTCATCACGCTGTATCAAGCTCAGATCATTAATAACTGGGAAGAGAGCGATACACACAAACATGAACTACTTTTTTTGGTTGCCGTGTGCACCTTCTTGCACAAAAACCTACCCCAGGGGCTCAGTCTTGCTCTCTCCGTGTTTGAGAAAGGAGAAAAGTCATAAAATGAAGAGTGCAGAGATCTTTGTAGGAAATATTAGGGATCTGAAAGCGGTTTTGAGACTAGAGTTGAAATTCACTGTTTTCTTTCAGGATGGTTAAAACTTCAACAGAGAGCTGGCTCCTGCACCAAGCCGCAAATACGCTGTACAAGCAGTTAGGAAATCATAAAAAAATTAACATTGATACGTTAATAAAGCCAAGATATCAGTAACACCAAAGGGTAAAATCTTCTTTCTGGTTATTGACCAACAAGAACTGCATGATTACCATTACGAGCCACTGAACAATTCCAGTGTAATACCCATACACAGCACCTCTGTGACTAACATATATCACACCTTGCTGAGGCAGATGACACAACAGCAGCGCTCCGAGTTTAACAATGTTCCTCTCATTAGAGGAGATATCAAAATGACAAATCAAGTCTACAACCCCCCCTCCAAAGCACTTGACCAGAGCCTATTTTGCAATAACACCCCCAGGCTGCAGAGCACTGTGTTCCAGTGACTTACGAGAAGTATTCAGAAGTTCTAAATAAACGTAAGGAACCAGAAATACACCCATGAGGGGAGAGGTTCGGGAGCTAGAAGGGAGCTGGCAACAAGGTGACAAGCAAAAGCACAGACTTGAGCAGAACAAGTTAATTTCAAAGACGACTGATGCTGAGTAAGTGCCTGTTCAGCTCACACAGAGGCAAGTGGGAGGTCTGACTGACATCAGTGGAAACATGTGAACATTTAAAACCATCAGAGTTTTCGTAAGTAAATGATCAAACAAGCCTGTAATAAGCCGAGGAGACAGCCTTGTGAAATAGAGGGGTCTACACCGGCTCAGCGGAGCTCTCTTTTCACCGGCACATTATCTTTGCAGGCTGTGCTTGAGAGAGGGGTGTAAGCACTCCCAGTTTTCCCCCAAAATGAAATGAAGCACTTTCTCATTTCAAGAAGGGAATGAAAGACACAGCAAGTGGAAGCACTAATATCCGCATCACACATTTCAACACCTTCTCGCTTTGTTTTGTCCATCGGAAAAACAACAAAAAAAAACCCAACCAACACTTGTCAGCCCAAGTTCCAGAAACGCGAAACGATTGCTCCTTTGATTACGGAGTAGAACACAATCCTCATGGGGGCTGATGCTTTACGTAACAACTATCCAGTCACTCACCAGGAGGATGCGATTGCCCGTCAATAACCCCGCGAGTCTCCCTTCTCCTGACCTTCGGCAGCACCTACCTGAAGCCATTTCCTCTGACCACCCCGCACCCAGCAGCACCCAGCCCTGCCCGCTCCATCCCCAGAGCGGCTCAGGGCCTAAAACGCAGAGAGCAAAGGGGAAGGAACAAAGCCCTGACGTCAATTACTGGAAAAGGATTAACCCCCCGCCCCCCCCCGCCGCGGCTCACTTTTCGGGGAGCTTTCCCGGCCCGCC
>NW_020799117.1:1548354-1564327 GCF_003259725.1 Athene cunicularia | reverse complement strand
CTGCGACGCGAGGCGCAAGAATGAATTCACCGCGTCAAGCCGCCGTCAGTAGTCAGCTCCCCCTCCTTCCAGGGCAGGCTCAAGGCCGTTCCCGCTCCGCTCGGACACGCACAACCTGAACTCAGTTTCTCTACACAATTATTTCAGCGGCTCTGCCTGCTCCTACAAGCGCCCCCGAGCCCCAGCCACCCCCCGACGCCAGCTCCCGCCTCACGGGCCGATTTGTTTCTTCAAGCCGCTCCAACCTTCTCGTGCCGCTCACGGCTTCGCTTTATAATTCGTTTTTTTCATCTCAGCCGAGTGTCGCGTTGCCCCTTTTTGACCTAAACCGGCAGGTCAGAGCGTTCAGGGTGCCGCTTGACCCACGGAAGCACACGTCGCTTCAGTGGAAACCCTACATCAACCACCCCATCGCACTGGCAGCGTTACCAAAACTTCCAAAATCGGCTTTAAAAACAATCTCTGGAAGAGGATAGCTTTTAAAACACTTACAACTATACTACATATTTTTAATTTAAACAACAACATTGTCCACATAAACTGATTTTGAAACATGACGGAACACAGTTCTACTTTGGATTCATATTTTAAAAAGTAACGCTTCATGATTTATTTGAAATTTTTAAGTGCAGCAGAATGGTGCAAAACTCCTTCCTTTTTTTTTTTTTTTAATTTTAGCATAGCTGTAGCAAACTCCAGTATCTAAATCCTTTAAAAATATAGCCTCTGATACTATGATTGCAGAGACCCTTCCTGCAAAAACGCTGTAAAAAGACACAGCAATAGTTTTAAATCTAGAGCCAATCTGAAACGGTTCGTGACTATTTTAACTGGCTGTTAAATCTGAAGTTGGTTGTGACACCGAAATATGACCAACACCACAACAAAACATGATCAAATTGGGGTGGAACCCCAACCTACCTGAAATTTAAATGCGCCTAAAACCTCCCTCCTTTACATGAACGGGGAAGACACAGGCAACCTCTTTGCCAAAGCAACACTCTATTGTAAAGAACAGAAAATAAAAATGCCCTGTTCCTATCAGTTCCAATGATGTTTTTAAAATTAAGTCCTGCTAGTGACTTATTGGATATACCAAATCTCAAAAGTCATATTCTGGTATTATTTTTTATTACCCCCCCTTACACATATCTCAATTAACAACATCAGGCTGTGTGGATCTGCCTCAGACACAACTGATGGCTCACTGCCTGGTTAAAAATAATGTCACAAAGCAAGTTAAACCCAGGGGGGTTAAGGTATGTTGAACAGTTTCTTTATAAAGCAAATCCATTTGCTAGCAAGTGTTCTATTTATTAAGGACTCCTCCCTCAAAAAATAAATCAATGCATCAAGCCACAAGAGAGTGAATAATGCAATTCCATTGCGCACACCCAAAAAAACTGTTTCTGACTGACAGATGTTTGATTTAATAAAGACCCGGACTAGAAGATCAGGTTGTCTCTCCTTCCTTCTGCTCTCCCATCGGTTCGCAGTGTTTCTCCTTGAAACGTGATGCCTTTTCCCGAGGCTGTTTTTCTACTAGACTGCATCAATTGCTTCCCTTCAATTAGCAATGGCAGCTTTACTTGTAATTGGAAGGATTAAAACTGAGGCTGTTCAGAGCTACACCGGTCTCATGTCACTGCTTAGTAAATATAACCATTTCTACCCAGTGGCTTGGTTTTTGGTTTTTAATTTTTTTTTTTTTTTTAATAATGATCTTTTGTACTTAACCTAGAGCTTTGAAAGACAGTAATTAAAGAAATACCTTTCCTGTTGAAGAAAAATTGGAATCAAAGCATCCAGTAAGAAATCGGGGTGTGATCTAGTGAAAGATGAACTGGTAAGGCTCTTGAGAGGCTGGTGGGTTTTACTCTGTAAAATAAGAATATGTAGAGACAAATTAAACAGAAGGGCCAATTAAAAAAAACCAACAAAAACATTATATCTGAAATGTAGCTTTTTTTTTTTTTAAATCTGGGTATAGAGCGACTCATGGTTGGTCTCGAGCTTAATCAGCATTTGGCAACACTGGATGTCCAGGGAAAGCAGCAAGCCAGCTCTTTGAATCTCCACTCACGAGCCAACAGCAGATCAGAAATTAAATTAAGGTCCCCTTAGTATCATCTGTAATTATGCCACCTTATCTTAGCTCCTGCTGACAGGACCTAACATAGACAAGCATTTCCTTTTGTCTTTGTGAACAGGCCCAATCTGTCTAACTGTAAACAGACCTACGAAGAGACCAACCCTCTGGATTTAATGACGAGCTTTAGTACTTGGTGGCTGTCTAACAAACATCTCTTTTCTTGGCAGACACAACTTAATGGGGAGAAGCAACATACTGGTGGGAAGCGGCGTCCTTCTGACGAAACCATCTACACAGAACACCAGCAGCTTTACAGATAGGAACGTACAGCGTGGTTTTCACGGGATGGCAAAGGCAGCCGAGCCCTGACCCCCGTCCTGACCCTTCTGAGCGACCACCCGTTCCCCATCACAGCCATCCGTCATTCCCAGCCCAGGACCAACCAAACTCAAGCCTAAATTCTTCACAGCTGGGACGTCCCCTCTTCCAGCTGTGCCCACGAAGGGAGGGCGGCTGACAGCAAGCTGGCCACCACGCCTGCTCCAGCCAGCACGTGTGGCTCGCTGCAACGGCTGAGATGGCCCAAACCCCGCGATAAAGAACATCCCCTAGTCCAAAGGGCTTCCCCACACATCCAGAACTACTACGGTATCGCTTACACTCGGATTTGCAGTAAGCATGAACTTAGCAACTACTGTTTAATAATTTATTAAACTTTTCCCGTTAAATGGTACATTCACTCAAGAAGACTTGAACAATTTTCTCGTAATTTTATTTACAGTCTGCAGAGTGCTCTGTAAAACACGGTAATGATTACAGACTAAAAACACACAACATACATATTTTCAAACATTTAAATAAGCACAGTTTATTCAAAAGTAACTCTACACTACTTTTTCCATAAAAATATAAAAAATAGTTTAGTTACCATATTTTACCTAAACCAAGATATTTAGGAATTCTTCCACATGTAACGCCCCCTCCCCAAAAAGGACCACTCCAAGGATATGAAATTTAGGAAACTCCAGCACAAATTAAAAATACGAATGCCAACGGCCTCAATCCACCAAAAGAACAAATAACTTTCAGTTTGCAACCAGCAATGCTTGTTCTGCAGTATGTTTGGACTTTGCTTTTGTTGGGGTTTTGTTTTTAGGGGTTTTTTTGCACTAACTTGCTTCTCCCATGCCAGATGTTCACAGACACATACACACTATTACATAAAAATAATGGACTGATTGTACTGCAGACTATAATGCCAGTCACCATGTGCCCAACAACACGGATTGGTAATCTTGCATTACACGACAATTTTTTGCAAAAATATCAAAAGGGAAACACTTTCCTTTGGGACCTCTATTTAAAAGGCGACTCCTTTTTTTTAACTGAGCATCCAACGAAAATAGCCTTTCCCCCCCCCCATCTCCTTGAAAATAGTGCCCATTTTTGTTCGTTACTACTCTTTCTCTGGGTTTACTGACCATATTCTGTATGGAAAGCTAATGGGAGTTCTGAAAAACACCCACTCAAGCCCTTCTCTCACTAGGATACATTTAATTTACAAAAAAAGGCACAAAGATGAAACTCCTAAGCACCATCAGTCATAACTCTTCCACTGTGCACTGCTCCCCTTTCTTACACAGACACCGCTGCAAGAGACACTCCGTGTCTCACGAAATACTACAGAGACATGAGCTAAGGAAACAGGCAAGCTGAAAAGACTAAAGCCTCTGTACAGTACAAGTGGTATACTGATCATTAGCAAGTGAACACTAAAGTCTGATGTTGCAGTAACGACTCGACCTGGAAGCATCAGGAAAAGCCATCAGAAAGAAAGCTCAGCAGCATAGAATACGTTTGTTAACAGTGAGATGGAAGGCCCTCTGTGTGCAACACTGTGCATTCCCTTTCAACAATGGCTGTGCTCCACAGCCAGCAGCAAAAAAAAACCCTTCTGCTTCTGATACATTTAGAAAAATCCTCTCAACTAAGTGAAGCAGTCATAAACAGAGTTGTAGCATATGATGCACAGCATGATTTGCACTAAAAAGCTTTTGCTTTCCAGCATGTAAACATCCAGGTTACGGGGCCTTAGCTCATATAAACAAATCTGATGATAGATATTTGAACTAAAAAAGTAAAATTTTCCATAAAAGGATAAACCACAAAAATACTCTTTCAGTAAGTCTCACGTGCCATTTAATACCTTCCATGTCCTATGAACAACTATGCAAAACATTTAGAAAGTTTTAGCAGTAGAAACGTTGACCAGTTAAACTGTTTGGCAACCATGGGCTCAAAACATCTTTGAAGAGTGTTATCATTCACTAAACAACAGTTCTACACTGTACCACACTATTTCTTCTTCTTTTTCTTTGGTGGCTCATCGTCAGAACTACTGTCTGTGCTGCTGCTGCTACTGCTGGAGGAACTAGAATCCGATTCAAACTCTGAAGAAGAGGAAGTACTACTTGAGGATGGGGAAGATGAGGAAGTAGAGGAGCTCTCATCACTGTCACTATCCTCATCAGAAGATGAGGTAGAAGAATCTTCACTGTCAGATGAAGAATCACTAGCTGAACTGGCACTGCTACTGCTGCTGGAACTGGTCACGCTTTTAGATCTGAAAGAAAACAGATACACAGATGAGAACAGGCCTGACAGAGACAGCATACGCTATTCAGTGTTCTTCGTACTGTGTTGTAATCCAAAGATCAATTATTTGGTCTGAAAATTTCCAGGCCTGACAATCTAAGACAAATCCCCATGCTCCCCCCCCTTACTCCAATTCTGAACAGATGCATTTCGGCCATCTGAGCCATGGCAGGGTGATTTCATGTACATGAAATAAGTTAAAACAGGACTACAGAAAAAGGTTAAGTTTGGAAACTGGCAAGGGTCTTGTTCATAGTCATAACGAGTGTCTTTACTGGCTTGGTTAAATAGAAGAATGAGGCTGCAGGAGAAGCCATGTCCTGTACTACTAAAGCCTTGGGAAAAATTCTCAAAGATCAGTTTTCTAGGACACCACTGTATAAGGAGTAAAATTCTGGCAATGTAAAAGTTGGAAGTTTCATCAGTGATTTCACAAATGTCAGAATGGTACTCGAAGGAAACTTAGATTACACCTGGCAAAAGAACCCAAATTACCTGCTACTACAGGATGCTCATGCTTTCAAGGTGGAGGAGGAGGAGTGGAAACAGTCCAAGATAAAGCCAGAATTATGAACATAGCAAAGTGGATTTCAGTATCCTCTGCAATTTGGTTTTTTTCATGTTTAGCCCTTACTGAGGTGGCTGTTCTCAAAATCAAGGTCTTCAAGTAAGCCAATGTGAACACCAACAAAGTACAACTAAATTCTCCCACAGATCTTTCTTCAAACAAAGTGTAAAGGTACTAATCCTCTCCGCTTCCCACCAAGCCAACCAAACAGCATGCAAAAAGTGCTAGATATGACAACGCCGAAGCTACTTTCCATTAGAAAATTAATGTAGCAGGTTTTATCAGAGGGTTTGATTAAATGTAACAACTCAGGAAATGCCTGTGTTAAGGCTATTAGAGAAAGAGCAATGTTTTTCTCATCCTATCAGCCACAGTCATGTCAGCTGACAAGTGTGGACGCACACGTTAAGCTACGAACCACTGAAGTGTTTATAATACATCTGCAATCTGTTATCTCTGCGTACAGACACAATGGCTGTTTATTGAAGATAAATCCATAGGGGCTGGTTAAATATAGACCAGTTTGTGAAAAGCTAAGTCTTAAGATGAGAAAATTAAAACGAGAGACTAGTAGTTGTAATCTAAACAGTTTCATCAGATGCGCAGAACCATTTATATGGTCAAGAATCAGAGGATACCCTGAATGACCACTCTGAACTTTCTTTTCCTAATCACCTTTCACAGAATCCATAGCAGCTGTCCATGGGCCTCCAATACTTAGGTTATGACCTGAAGCCCACTTACAGAAACATCAGAATTTAACAATATTGCCTCTCCTAGAGGAAAGCAACAGCTAGATCTATGAGGGAACAAGCAAGCAGGTAGTTGTTCTCAGGTGGTGCAGTGTGGCCTGTTGGTCATTACAGGAGGACGGAGATGTGAGCAAGTAAAACTCACCGCTTCACCTTGTCCCGATTAGATAATGTGACAACCTAGATGCTCTAGGTTGGTAGATCCAAAATCTTCGGGTCCACTGTAAACGTACAAAATTTATCCAGCAGACAAGCACTCAATTCTCCTCAAAACAAGTTCATGAATGTTAATACCTTGCACCAACTGTGGAACAACTGCTGTCACCCCTCTCAAACTCTTTGTCCTTTCTAATTCTATTTCAATCATCTAACAACCCCAGGTGATATTAAACATGCTACTTAAAGCAAATCTACAATTTTGGGCACAATCACAGCCGGGTGCCTGAAGAAACAAGCGAACCAAGACACAAATGTACCTGTCTGAAGGGTAGAATCACACGTGATCCAAGTATAAAGTGGGCTTGCGGTTAGCAACCAAAGTATGCCGCGTGGGAACACTGAAGGCAACATGTGCCCAGAAGGTAGCTCTGTGTCACCTGAGGTCACAAGATTGTACAACAGCTGTTTCGCCTGTTCCTGTTTTTCTGGTTAAGCCTGTAGCTTACTTATTACTGCTTATATCAAAACAAACATACACTATGTAAAAGGTTAGTGCTCACTACTGCCAGAACCCTAACTTTTGCATTTTCTTTTAAATCCGGAACTTACATATTCAATGGCAACACTTTGTTGAATTTTCCACATTTAATTCTTCCTGTATCATAACAAAGATATAAGTAGCAAATGATCCGGAAAGGAATTTCTATGGATGCATTCAGGGCTTGCATAAAAACAGGGTAACAATTCAAACCTAGAAGAGTTTTAAAATTTTAAGGAAAAGTGACCAAACCACCCCCTCTCCCTTAAATCCTTTAGCTCTTTTCATTTTTGCCTTGGCTTAGAGCTCAAATACTCTGGGAATCCTTATGCCAGGACTGCAGCATCCGAGAAAGCTGAGGCCGAAAGAGGTCTGAGCTACCGCGCTCAGCAGTCAGTTCATTGCTGGTCTCACCAGTCCCAAGTAACTCCAGCAACAAACGGACCCCGCTGCGAAAGGAGCCTCTGAGCAAACCCCCTGTGGCGGCACAAGGGAGACACCAAGAACCGTTCCCATAAAGCCACGTTCCACCCGACAGCCTAAACTAAAGGCCTGTTCTAAAAAACTGCTGTGGCTTATTCCATAGCTGCCACACCAAGCGAAAGGCCTGGTCTGTCCAAATCTGCCAAAACCTGTTTTTCAAAGATCAGATTTAGAGACAGAGAACAGTCACTAGATGTGGAGAACAGTGAGGCCGTTCCTGCACAGACACCCCGTACGTAAAACTCACGCCAGGATCAGCAGGAGAGTTACAGCCGGGTTCTAGCTGGTCCTGAAACCACTTTGCTAACAAAGACAGCAGCAAATTCCCAGGCAAATGTTACTGCAAAGTGAAGTAGAAATAATGGCAAGAGAGTTCTTGGCTCAAATTAGCACTTGGGGTGGGGAAGAAGTTTATTTCCTGGATTTTGTGTTGGTCTGGGACTGAGGGGTTTTTTTGTTTGATTTTGGGGTTGGGTTTTTAGATGCTTTATTTCACTCTCTAGACAAAGCTTCAGAGACACCTGCTATGTGAAGGGAATGAAGACAACAAAAGGAAAAGCAAGGTGGGTAGGTGGAGCAATTACAGACTAGAAAACAGTATGCCATTCTTGCACAATGTTGAAAATACACTTGATGAACTTTGAGTTAGAAGTAGGAAGATTTTAATTATGAAAACAAGATCATGTAGTGATCAATATGGAGAAAAGCAGAAAACAAAGAATTTAGACTTTCTGGACAGGGAGGAGTAGAAATTCTGCAGATGTCTGACATACAAATGCCTGTAACAGGCTAAAAGCAGTAAAATCAAATCCGTATTTGCAGCGTTGACTTTCCACACACAACCCTTCCAAACTGCCTGCTGCAACACCCAGTGCAAGAAACAGCTGCACAACGTCAGCATCCAACACATACCTTTTTTTCTTGGTCTTCCTTTCTGCAGTACTTTCTCCAGCGCTAATTAAAGGGGAAAAAAAAAAACACACAATGGCTTTGATTAATGCAGTAGGAAAATTAAATAAATAGCAGCACAGCAGAGCTGAGTTAATATTAGAAAACTGGTATCCCACTGGCAGAGCGCCGCACCGCCCAAAGTTCATTCTGCATCTATTTTCAGTCCCTACTCAAACCAGAAAAACAACAATACCTACAAATCCAGAAAGAAAAAACAAAGCCTCAATTCACCTCTAATTTTCTGTGTTAAGAATGCTTTTCTTTACTCTTCATGTTATATAGACATCATTCTGGGATGGGAAGGGCGTAGGAGAAAAGGATACAAAAAAGGTCTGTATAATCATGTTTAGCAATAACTGAATGCTTGAAACAAAAGGTAAAATACTGAGTTAATCTGTAGCTTTCACCAAGCATTTGTTTCAAGTGAAAGATGACAAAGAACAATATTTATATTGATGCTTTTGCCTTTTCAGCTATTTGCCTTTTCAGGTGCCCCTGTCTACATACTACTGAAACTTTCCGTGAGTGTAAGTGACAAAGAATGAAGTTTCTTTTAACAAAACAATTTTTTTTTTTAAACCAGAAACCAGTCTTCACTTGTGCAATATTTTTTTTTAAATAAAATTCTAATAAAAGTCACCTATACCAGTCACATGCTGTTCTCAATCCACTGCAGATACATAGCACATAACTCAACCTGGAATGTCCACGTGTGATTAAAGTAGTCCCTCATGATATACTTACAACATGTTCAATGTGCCGCTGATATATGAAGGTTCTTTCATGTACCAGGATACTTTTTTCTCAACTGAAAGTTATTATTAGAAGCCATCTTAAATATACAATAACAAAAGTAAAAATGCATACATATTTCATTTAGAAATTAGATAGCAGTATGTGTTGATAAAGGCTCCAAAAAAGGGTAGGAAGAAGAAAGCATCAAGTGTAAACTATACTGTATTTCAATAAAAGGACTCAATGCCATTTGGATGTCAGGAAAGTAAGATTTGTTCAATTTTTCATTTTCGCACATATGGTATGAAAATACTATAAGTACATAGAAGAATTTTTCCACACTCCCCACCATCTCCTGTAGGCAAGAGGAAGATTCATTGATTGTCAAATTTCAAACCAGATTACAACCCCTCCTGTGTTGCTGAATGTTGTTAATATTTATATTCTTAAGGCCTTACACCCTTGCCCTAGGTAAGCAGGTGTTCCACAGTTAAGAGAAGTCACTGTGAGCAAACAGATCCCAAAGCACCTTTCAGAAGGGGGAACTAACTGAGTTGTAAGGCGGGCTGCCGTGGCACGGGTCTATGCCTCCCTCTAGTGTTTAACGTGTGGATAAGTGAAGGGGCTCACCACTGTGCAACCACAAACCGAGGGGGGCCGCCCCCCGCAGATCAGATCCGATCCGCTTCAGGACGCTCGGTCGTTTTCCCTGTGGCACCACACCGTCTTCAAAACCATAAATAAGACTCGGGCATCCTGATCTTGGCTCAACATAGTAACATCACCAAGGAATAAGGATTTTCTCGGTGTTCCTCCCCTCCCAACTCCTACTCTAGCCCAGGCAAGCAGCAGGATTTACTGGCACCACCATAAGGTCCATCAGTGGGGTCAACACTGGGCAAACAGAAGGATCCTGGAACAACTGCTGAAATGAGTTAATGCTGAAAAATCTTGTAGGTAGTTGTCATAAAGTAAATATTAACCTTATTAGACTATGTTTGCCTTCCGGTTAATGATTAATTAGATCTTTAAAGATGACAATACAAATAGTCGGAAGCAGACCTGTAGGAGACTTGACTTCTCTGCAGATAAGAAATAACCTTCCAAGCAAGCTATACAAAAAGTAAAAGTGTGGCCTAGGAAGCTGTTTTTTCCATGAGGAATAAGCTTCATCCTTAAAAGTGTAACACTGGCATCTGAAGAACTGGATACCTCATGGCACAGTTAAGGAGCTTCACAGAGCTTATGATTATATAACCACTGTGAATCCAGCCCAATTTAACCAGGATTAAAAACTGTTCCCATCCAAGGATTACTTGGTCTTCCTTTTATGAGACAGCTTTTCACTCCACATACACCTCACGCTACAGACTGTTAGACTTACAGCTCGAAAAACTCCACTCGTGACAGACACTGGACAGTCATGTAACTACTATATAAAATATCCTGTACACAGACTTGAGCAACAAGAAATTCCACCCTCAATTCACTATCCTCCAGTGTCAACCTGCAGAATTCAACAGAAATAGAGCAGAAAAGGAGCAAGGAAATAATTGAGTCTTAAACTCAATCTTTGCCTTACGTCTTGAGTGAAGAACTCTTCCAAACTGCCTCCACAGGGAGCAAGTTTTATGGCCTCAGCACTCCTGATTTCTTATCTACAATACTAGGGGATTACAACTGCTTTAGAATTACTCACTGGATCAAAATTCATTTCAAAAATCAAACATTTTACGTCACTCAACACAAGCTTCCACTGAAGTCAGTATTTCAGCACCGATTCATTCTGCTGCCCCAGTCAAACAGCTGACAAAGCCCCACCAGACCTCTCTGCCAGAGGGTACCACACATTTTGTTTCCCCAACAGGCAAAAAATGTGAACACTCCTCAGTAACTCACAGCTGGGCAGCAGCAACAACCTACAGCCAACACTGTGCTGCCAGTGGCAGCGGGTACGTTTCCAAATCCTCACCAATTCTAGCTGTAAATGATACCGTCCCTCGGGGGGGCTGAGGCAACAACCCTCCAGCCACCATAACTAAATCTGAGTTGCAATGGCAGAACAGAGACCCTCATACATAGGAATTGCATGGAAAAATAATGTGCTACATTTGTTTTCTCTTTGTCACCTCGAGCTGCTTGTTAAAACAACTATTAAAGTTGGGGAAAGCATTAAAGACTACTCACAGAGCAAAGTGGAAAGGAAATCACATTATACATGCAGTTTTGCTTGCATTTTTCTGCTTAGCTGCAGGTATCTTTCACTTTCTCAGATGTCAAAAAGGGAAATAATTAATGCACTTCAGTGAGCTATCTCTACTTTATGCTTGAGGGTTAAACACACCCAATAAACCAACTCTCATTCACCTGTTTAACCATTACAGCTCATCGTGAGCAATACAGGAGCTGTGCTGGCACAAGTCCGCTGTCAGGTTGTATCCAGAAGACCAGGTTTTAATTGCACAGTCTAACAGCAAACCTAAACACAGGTGAAAGAATTGCTTCTTTGTAAGAAACACATTTACAGTCTTCACACCAACCTGCTTGTACTAGCACATAGACACCTGAAACCGAGGAATTCAGGAAACAGTATTCCATTAGAAAAAAAAAAAAGGCTCCAACTATTTTAACTTTACCTTAGTGCACTTTTTTGTTTCAGATAAGCAGGTATTAACGAACAACGTTAATTCGGTGGGACCTGAGTGTACACATTCCACCTAACACACAAGACAGTTCCAGTATTAAGCAAGCATCACACAGCCCAGAGCAAAGGATGACAACGAAAGGTCTAGAACACCGTCTTTCCCACCCACATACAAAATTATATTTTCATTAATAAACTAGACATTTTCATTCTGCTAATCTTACCTTTGTTGCAGTAATAGTCGCTTTTCTTTTTCTTTAAGAATCTTTGCTAATTGAGCTGTCCTCGAAGGTCTATGCAGGTATTTTCTCTTCCCTGTACATTCATACGTCCAATGTCCAAACTCTAAACATTTTTGACATCGTACATGCTGCTTGTTTGCCTCCCTACAAAAATGCAGAATTGCTTAAGTGACTGATTCCAAATCTGTTCTACCTATTGAAAAAAATTTTTTTTTTCTTTTAAATCAGACAGATTCTTAACAGCATATGTAGTTATGATTAAACCAAACTGACATTCATGGATGCTTTAACAATCATTCATCTTAAATCAGCACAACAACATTAACAGAATTTAGGCAAATAACATTCCTTTTCATTAAAACATTCTCATATCAACTATTTATGAAAGAGAACAAAGAGACTTTTGCTCTATTGCAGAGCTTCTGCCAGTTAGCAAATGCAGAGCTACTGACATCAGCTGTCAACAAGCTCATCAGCTGCACCACAATTTCACTTTTAGTTTTACACTAGCTGCCGGTTACTCTGCCTTGCAGTCTTCCCCCACTCTTAAAATTCCATGATTTCCCACCCTTTCAACTACCATAAACAACTTAAACATTTTGGAAATGCTCCTAGGACCATTCTCTGTCAGTGAACAACAATTAATCCCACCACCAAAATCCTATTTTGGTCAACCTAATTGGCAGATCTTTTAGCATTACAGGATATAATTGTGCAACGGTTATTGGAAATTATTACCCCACATACAATTTGTTGCTATCCAATAATTTGCACACGGTTGGTTGTAGCTTGTTTTAGATAAGTAGTTGACATTATTTTTTTAGAACATTTTTAGCAAAAAGCAGGCAGCTTCCTTCCTAAATCTTAGAATTTAACGCAAGTACCAAACTGCCAAATTCTCACAGACAGCCTAGGATTCTGAACAAGTAGAACAGAGAGGATCTTAGTTGTAGCTTATTTGAACTTACTAAGATTCATTAAAGGCTGGCAGAAAGTTTATCATAAGAATAATCAAGCAAGACTTCACTTACTACTGTGTACCACCCAAATACCCGAAGTATTTAGTGAGCATTTTACATTCACATTTCAGTTTTTACACTGTGGCAAAATCCTTTGGGCATTTTTAGAAGCCAGTTACGGGAGAAAACCCCTATTTTCATATTCTAGCTCTTACTCCGCTATTCTGAAGCTTTGCAAAAACTGTTTTGCTGCCTTCTCACAGACACTCCCCTTCCTGCTCTACAAATAAGGAAACTCGTACAGCAGTCAAAGGACTCACTCAAGGTCAGGATCATGACAAACTAGTTTTAGGGCCAGTACTAAAATTCAGGACTTTGTAGCTCCCATACAGTTCGTTGCAACTGCAATAACTTATTTCTACTTTTTATCGTTTTTTTCCAAACACCACAATACTAACTTTTCAATGCCAGCTCATCTAAACTATCTGAATGTAACAGCCCTGGCTTAAATAGGAGGCTCCTTGACTGTTCATTCAGAATTTAGAGAATTCTGAAAAATTAAGAAAATAATTTAAAATAAAATTTAAAAAAAAATAGCATGAAGTGACAGACCAGCAGCAATCGCTGATTTTCAAGGCAAGGTGTGAATTGCTTCTCCTTCAACAACAGCCATCACCTTTTGTGACAGTCCTACTGTACCTTGAAGGGAATCTTGTTCTGAACATCCATTACTTTTTCAAAGTAAAGAGTATTTGGCTTCAGAGTCTAGCCTTAGAAATTCTCATCTAAATCAGCAACAGAAAACTAATTAAACTGGCAACCGAGACTGCACAATTAACCCAGGCTCGAACACAAAGCAGTATGTCTAGTAACGAACAAAAAAAATCCCAGTGTCTTTGTCTTGCCTTGGACTTCTGGCTCTGCCACAGGAGTTACATATCAGCAGGGTACTCCCCCCTCCTCTTCATCATACAAAACCAAAGGAGTGACTGTTTTTCTATCCCAAACTAGCTCAGACCTGTCTTCACAGGAACAGAATGGAAGTTTAAAGCAACAATAACATCATTTCCAGGGCTTTAGTGCTATACACGTGACCAGAGAAAATGATTCTATGCAAGCTAAAAAGATAAGGATCAAACTCTAAAAGCCATATAAGTATTTAGAAGGAAAACAGATAAAAATAGCTCAGCAACTACAGATCTATAAATACCGCATCAGCACTAACAAGCTTTAAACACTAATGAAAAGCACAAGACTGAAATAAACTTTTACCAGAGATTAATAACCACCCTAGAAGGAAAGGCTGGCAGATGTACAGTTCAGCATACACCCATTAAGCACACTGAGACATAGCAAGAAATGGGAGAAATCGTTCCTTGACTCATATAAAACAGCAACTTAAAAAAACGAGTATTCCATGAGTACTTTGACATTTCAAGTTACTATACACTGGAAAATAGGAAAGTTACACTAAATAAAAAAAAGGAAAGAGAACGCAGAAGTCACCCATATTCTATCCAACTTTTACCATCAGGCAAAAAACCCAAATACACTCTAAAAATTGAAACAGAATAAATTAAGAAAAAACACTCCAAAACAATTAAACCCCAGTGCAAGTAACACATGAGAATGGAACGCAGCTATTTGCTGTACTCAGCATAAACAAGGAAAAATGTTGGCTTTTTCTCATTTCAGTGTTTTGCAACCAGCTCCCTTGGGTACTGAGAGAATTACTTGAATGCGATACCCTGATCTGCGTAAAGGTCACTTTTAGTTTTGGCTCCTCTTTTAGAGTTCTGTAAACACACTGCAACATGAAGCTAGAACTTAGTCAGTTGGAAGTCCATGATGAAGATCCGCAAACACCTGCATCCCAAGACCTTACACATTTCACCTTTTCCCAAAACGCCACTAACTAGTGTTAACACCAAAAGCGACAGCTTGAAGACCTCCTCCCCTTTTCCACAATCCTGCTTTCCTTCTCGTCATTTCACCGCAACGATGTCACTGACCGGCTCACCGCAGCCGCATTTTGGAGCGGTTTCCCCACAGAGGAGCAGCACTCCGCCGCGGATGCAGAGCGCCTCCGAGGAGAGGGCTCTGTGCCCTCAGAAAGCGCTCGGACCCACAGCCCCCACTCCCGGGGGACACCCCGGGCTCTGCCCCGGCCCCGCTGCTCCGGGGCCCGCAGCCGGCCCTCCGCAGCCCCTTCCCCGCAACCGACTGCCTCAGCCCGCTGCCCGGCGCCCCCCCTCCAAAGCACTTGACCAGAGCCTATTTTGCAATAACACCCCCAGGCTGCAGAGCACTGTGTTCCAGTGACTTACGAGAAGTATTCAGAAGTTCTAAATAAACGTAAGGAACCAGAAATACACCCATGAGGGGAGAGGTTCGGGAGCTAGAAGGGAGCTGGCAACAAGGTGACAAGCAAAAGCACAGACTTGAGCAGAACAAGTTAATTTCAAAGACGACTGATGCTGAGTAAGTGCCTGTTCAGCTCACACAGAGGCAAGTGGGAGGTCTGACTGACATCAGTGGAAACATGTGAACATTTAAAACCATCAGAGTTTTCGTAAGTAAATGATCAAACAAGCCTGTAATAAGCCGAGGAGACAGCCTTGTGAAATAGAGGGGTCTACACCGGCTCAGCGGAGCTCTCTTTTCACCGGCACATTATCTTTGCAGGCTGTGCTTGAGAGAGGGGTGTAAGCACTCCCAGTTTTCCCCCAAAATGAAATGAAGCACTTTCTCATTTCAAGAAGGGAATGAAAGACACAGCAAGTGGAAGCACTAATATCCGCATCACACATTTCAACACCTTCTCGCTTTGTTTTGTCCATCGGAAAAACAACAAAAAAAAACCCAACCAACACTTGTCAGCCCAAGTTCCAGAAACGCGAAACGATTGCTCCTTTGATTACGGAGTAGAACACAATCCTCATGGGGGCTGATGCTTTACGTAACAACTATCCAGTCACTCACCAGGAGGATGCGATTGCCCGTCAATAACCCCGCGAGTCTCCCTTCTCCTGACCTTCGGCAGCACCTACCTGAAGCCATTTCCTCTGACCACCCCGCACCCAGCAGCACCCAGCCCTGCCCGCTCCATCCCCAGAGCGGCTCAGGGCCTAAAACGCAGAGAGCAAAGGGGAAGGAACAAAGCCCTGACGTCAATTACTGGAAAAGGATTAACCC
>NW_020799117.1:1536432-1548304 GCF_003259725.1 Athene cunicularia | reverse complement strand
CAGAATCCCAGAACCATCTGGGTTGGAAAAACCCTTGCAGCTCCTCCAGCCCCACCATGACCCTCCCACTGACCCTTCCCAACGCCCCCAGACCCCTCAGCGCTGGCTCAGCCCGACTCTTCAACCCCTCCAGGGATCCCGGGGACTCCCCCCTGCCCTGGGCAGCCCATCCCAACGCCCAACAGCCCCTTCTGCACAGAAATCCTTCCTCAGAGCCAGCCTGACCCTGCCCTGGGCAGCTTGAGGCCATTCCCTCGGGGCCTGGCGCTGGGGCCTTGGCTCCAGAGACTCATCCCCCCTCTCTGCCCCCTCCTGGCAGGGAGTTGCCGAGGGCCAGGAGGTCTCCCCTCAGCCTCCTCTTCTCCAGACTAAACTCCCCAGTTCCCCCAGCCGCTCCCCAGCAGCCCTGTGCTCCAGACCCTGCCCCAGCTCCGTTGCCGTTCTCTGGCCACGCTCGAGTCATTCAATGGCCTTTTTGGGGTGAGGGGCCCAGAACTGAACCCAGGAATCAAGGTGCTGTCAGTGCCTAACTGCTGCTTCTCTCTCCTGTCAGTGCAAGTCTCACAGGAACCTGCCTCTCACTTAAAAACTGACAATTTCTCCTCGATGTGTTTTAAAGCAGAATGGACTGTAACAGACACCTGACTGCGTGTGGCTGGGGGAAGCCAAGGCAGCCCGCAGAAGGTGGCATGCAGTGGAGGTGAGGAAGAGGAGGGTTATTGATCCAGGCCTCTCCTGCCAGCAGGCATCACCTCCGAGTTGCTCCAGCCAGCCAGCAGGGTGACCTTGGGATCATTTCACCTTCCTGAGGCCACATGAATAATTCAACATAGTTGCAGGTAGCCTGCTACAGCTTCTCAGGAGCATTCAGCTATGCAACAAGTTGGGAAGCGTAATAGCTCTCAGGTGATAACATGAAGGCTCCAAGAAAGCGTCAGAGAGAGCTAGATCTCAGAAAGGCATCATTTAACTCATTATCACTCCTAAAAAGTTGCAAACATTTACTAACATTAATTTTTAGCAGGTCAGATTTTTATGCCCCACACTGTCAGGAAAAGAAATCTCAGTATTTGATGGCTCATTAATCGAACAATCTCAGGGCCTGAGGATACTGAGCAGTCGCATTTGTGTTGACCCAATGTATTCTATGCTTGATTGTGAGGAAATACAGTTCAGATATATCTAGGAATCATAAGGCAAATTCTTTCTTCCACTCCATTCAGCCCAGGAGACTGTTGTCCCCCAGTTATGCCAACAGCAGCTCGTATTTTTGGCTCCTACATCATCCCCTTGTAGTCCTTGGCATGGGAGGAGAGGTCTAGGCACAGAAAAGAAGAGTAGCAGCGGCTGGAGCCTTCTGACAGCACATACCTGGCAGGCAGCGCCTTGGGGATCTTTGCCAGCTGGCAGAAGTAGAGCAGCCAATATCCTGGATTCGGGGAAGCAAGGAAAGCGGCTTTATCAAAACACATCGGAATGGGATCGGTTTTAAAATGGTTATCTTAAATTTCCTGACAAAAATCCCGCAAGAAAACATTGTGTAATGCTGAATTGCAATTACTCCTGCTATTAGTATCCTGGAGGTGCTTTATATCCAACCATTTTCAGTATTAATTCAGAACTATCCTGTCATAGGGACAACTGATAGGCAATAAATCAGCATTCTACTGAACAATTTACATTTAGGGAAACAGATTAACTGTTATAGATTTTTAGCAGTTTAGTATCAGCTATGTAGCTCTTTAAAAATGCGTGTCCTGTGAGTCGGTGGTATTAATTTATTATATAATATAAAAATATATATTTTCTTAAGTTCAGTAGAATTCGGCTGTACTAGATGGATCAGGGCCTTGCTGTGTGAGGAACTGTACCGACAGGGTCAAAGGCCGCCCTTGCTGAGAAAAGCTCACACCGACCTCAAGGCAAGATTCAAGGTGGGAACACGGAACAACAGTGTTTGTGGGGAGAAAATACAGGAATGTAACAGTCGGGAGAACAGATGGCTATACAAGTGTATATTTGAAGCAATTAATAGATGTATAAAAATGAAATATATTTATGTCACATGCAATACAGCAATAAAAATCAGATGCTTTCAGGCGATGAGTATCCCAGGTCCTGAATTAGAGGCGTGTGGCACAGAGGTGTTTCACCTCTGGCGGTGCACGATCAAGTCAGAGCCAGGAGATACCAGAGCCAGAACGTCCTGCTGTGTCTCACAGAATATTTCTAATAACAGGGAAGGTAACAACGTCTGCTGGGTACAATGGCACCAATTAAATATCACACTGGGAAGGTCAGATACTGAGGGATTCTCTTAGACATAAACAATTCCACCTCATCAGGATTAATTACCATGTGACTAATTGTTGAATATTCTCATAGCTCCTGTCTCCAAGCTCTGTAATCGTAACATCTAAGACTAGCAGCTGTTCCTGTGTGTGTCATGCATTCTCCTCTCTCTGGCACGTCTTGCAGTGTCTAGTCATTGTCCTGTTTCAGATGATGCTCCGCGATAACCTGTGGTTAACCATATCTGGCACCTTAGCTAAATTCTGATGTGTGATGCCTGGTGATGTTATAAACACGGCAGAGTTTGGCCCAAATATTTGAATTTTGATGTCTGGCATCTCACTTCTAATGCAGAACGTCGGACAGAAGAATTTCCTATTTTAAGACTGACTAAGAAATTTTCTTTAAAATATAAAATAACTAAGAACTATTGCAAATAATCCATGCTCTATAATAAATTCCTGTCTGCTGATCCCTTTTTTACCTCAGTAACACAGGGAGTAAATTACACCCCGATAGCAATATCTGCTTAACAACTTCTGGTGCTTCTAGCACCTGTGCATCTCTCCCAATGTTAATGCAGCAGAACTACAGTTTTCTTGAACTGGCCAATATAGCAGGATTTCTCACAGATGCCAGATGACCCCATGGAGTGGATGGGCTTTTTTCTTTACAGATGTACCTTTTGTGAGAACAACCCACTTTAAATCCTTCTACTTGAGGTGTTTGAAAGTGTTCTTGTGAGTTCAAGTCCGCAGGCTCCTCCAGCCTGAAATCTCTGTTTCTCAGCCGCTCTGTCATTCGGCCGTAATTCGGGGGGGGGGGCCGAGGAGTGCACCGGAGGGTGCGACTCCGAGACTCTCCAGACTAAATGTGCAGAGTCATTGCACGGCGCTGGCTTCGCTCTCGGGGAGACGGTTCCAGGGACCTGCTGCTGCTCAATGAACCGACTGCGCCCATAAATCCTGCCTTTGCACATTAGGTTGCTATTTAAAGTTGCAGTGTCATTAACCTATTTCTAAATGTGCTGGGCAGGGAAATTACTTTCCAAAACGTACCCCTCTCTAGGCAGGAAAGGGAAGAGGTATGCAGGCAATGCAGGAGAAAAAAAAAAAAACAGGGAAAATACTGAAGGATCAGTGACACCAACGCTGAGTTGCGTGTGTCAGCTCCTCAGACACCCTTCTCACTATGTTCCCACCCCCCAGCACTTTCCTGTGCAGACTTACTGCTTAAGAAACGAAGGTGTGACACTATTTGTTAAGGTCTGTACGTGAAACAGGGAAAATCTTGTCAGAGCTTTCTTCCCGTGGCACGTGAAGAACCAAGACCATGAGTAAACGGTTAAACCTCCATGGCCAAGAGTGCTGGCTGCTAGTGCCAGTTGCTCAAAACTCTGATCAGTCTTCCAAAATGATTAGCAATTAAGTAGCTGGCAGTGCTAACGCTGGACAATAATCAGGATAAACCGGGAGCACTAGAGACGGCGTCACCTGGCATTTTTTAAATGTGCGTTTTACTTTTTTCCCCTAGTTCTCTTGCGGAATGTATCCGAAGAGAAGTGAGTCACATCATGTATTCTGCACTGAAAACAAAAATTCAAATGAAAACGCGATGAAAATTGGATATGGAAGTAATAGTAATTAAAAAACCCGCCAACCAACCAACCAACCAAACCAAAAAAAAAAACCCACAACAAGAAAACCCAACTAAAAAAACCCCAAACCGAAACAACCAACCCGCACTGGCTGCCGGATTCCCGTGTGTAGAGCTGTCAGCATTTCCTGCCACAAAGCAAATGAAAAGTGAGAGACGGAAACCCAGAAGGTCCTTGTTCAGGCAAAGCTGTAGGCTGGGGAAAAAACCCTCAGCGATAAGGAATATAGTCAATAGATTTGAATCGCTCCCTGCGGAGGATTTCCTGCCTCCACTCCGTTGTACCTTTGGTAACTACAAGTTTACACGTGGTAGTACCTTAAGGTAACACATTAGAGTTGGACAGCTCGCTTTGCCTCTCTGCAGAGGAAACAAGCTCACGTGAAACTCCAGGGTCCTACTTTTGGGGACACAAACCAGTTCTTTTAAATTTGGCTCCGTTGTTTCTGACCAGCACTACAGCCGCGGCGTGGGCACAGCCTGAGATACTGGAAAGTCTTTGTGCTGTTTTCAGCGTTTTCTAATTCAGAACAAAACGTGAAAAGTTTGACACTGCTTATGAAATAAAATCTCTGAAAAAAAACGAAGCAATCTGACCCAAACGCGTTTTATTTCTCTAATTAAAGCTTCTCCTGATGTAATTCTTTGGCCAGCGCATCTGCAGCTTGAATTTCCAGGTGATAACCTGATTTTTCTGAAGGAACGATGCCACACCCGTAGGACAGCTCCAGACTGGAATCTGAGAGCAGGGCAGGGGCTCCGGGGTGGCAGAGCTTTACATCAGCACCTGGCAGAAAGCGGTTTACTGGAGAGTCTGGATCGGCGCTGGGCTGGGTCTGAATCCACCTGCGGTTACCGAATCGAGTATTTTAAAAATGCAAAGGAGGGTTTTCTCAAAGCTTTTCTACCTTTTCCAAGCACTGGTTGACCTAATGGAAAATACTGTCTCGACTGACAGAGCTTTCCTTATCAAACCTGAAATGAAGAAAATTCAAATGCTTCTCCTCATCGCAAAAGCAAAACCAGAACAGCCAAGTGAAACAAGCAGTGAACCCCGAGCACGAGCATGGCATCCTGCTGGTGGCATAAAGAACAAAACTCCTGTTTCCCACCAGAGCATGGCCTGTACGCTACATTTATATGATGGTTTTCTCGCGCTGTGCCAACGTGGATTTCAGCGAACCCGACCTCATCACAGCGTGTTTTAGCACGTCAGGGTGGGGAACCCCAGGTGAGACTCCATCTGTTGGGATATCTCAGATGACTTGCTTGTGAGAAGCAGAAATATGGGTAAACCCTTCCTAGGCATAACAGAAAGCAACACGAGCTCCAAATCTTTCCCTTGTTTCTCTGTCTCACAACTTCCCAAGCAAGATGGGTTCCCTGGTTCCCTCTGCGGTACGCTTTCCTTGCAGTATGAATTGCTGAACATACTATAACATGTTACTTACAGGCTGAAAAGTGTCTCCTCTTCCAGCAGACTCACAAAAAGTATTTGTTTTGGCTACTTAACAGGTAATGGAAGATCTGGCAGAATTATTCTTGATATATATATACAGTTAATACCAGCATAGATGTAGGTCAGTTCCAGTAAAATCCTTGTAGAAGCTCAATATTTATATCGGTAACTAAGAGCAGAGCCTGGCTCTATGTATTAGAATTCCAGGCTTGAATAATATCAGACACCTTTGGTACCCACTATATAAACAGACAATGAGAGGAGAGCACAGAAAGCCGAAAGAAAAAGGATAGAAATGCCAGTCTGAATTGTGACTTGACACTCACATGAAGGAATCTTCTTGAGCCTCAAATCAGCTTAGTCTTGTAAAAATACACTAAAGAGGGGTACTGCCCCCCCAAATCTGTAAGCTATACGGATAGTCAACCACAGCTCCCACAGAAATAGAAAGTAAAAAATAGGCTTTGTTATTAGAAAGCATTTAAATGAACTTGATTTACGATCTGTGAGCCTGAGGTGAACAGCCCTTTTCTAGAGGGGGTAGCAGTGCTGTAGCGTTGCCATGGGGCTGTGGGGTTATTCTGACTGTACCCTCAGCCAGTGCCTGCCGGGGGACCGTTCCCCGCTCCAGCCTAGAGAGCTCTGTCCTATTTTTAGATCCTCAGCTCACACTTCAGCGATCGCTAAGTGCCTCTGCGTGTCAACACATCCCAAACGTCTCCCGACGGAGCGTAAAGCATCTCGACGTAGCGGGGACGTCATTTGTGTGTGCGGGTTGTGGAGGCTTACGTCATGAAGCGTGTCACTGGAATGTATTCAGTGGATTTAGAACAAATTCAGATGCTTTTCTCTCCTGGGCAGCCAGCCAGCGGGCTGCGGCGTACAAGGGAGCGGCAGGCGGCGGGTCCGGGGGAAGCCTGGCTGCCACTGCGAACCCGAGCGGGACGAGAGGGGAGGGCTGTCCCCTGCACCCAACGGGTGTGCGCGTCATGCAAAAAGAGGGAACCTTTAGGAGGTTTGTGCGTTGTCTGGATGGAGAGAGCAGGGGCTGAGGTCCTGCCCGGTGGCCAGCCACAGCCCTTTGCCCTTCGAGCCAGGCTCACGGGCCCCAGCTCCGGGATCTGTAAAAGCTGGAGCGCAGGTGCCATGGGGAAGGGTGTGACAAGGAGTGACTGTAGCCTCAGTCCTCGAGGTTTTAGCACTCGTGTGCTTTGGGCTTACAGAGTTACTGGGTACCGCCGCTGCTTCCAGTTCTTGTGGGAACCATTCCACAGAATCCCATCTACACACTTGGGCTGCTTCATCTTTAAAGCTGTTTTCTTCCTCCCAGCTCTCTTCAGCAGGCTTTTCAAAGCTTGACTGCTCCGACTGCTCCAGGATCCCCAATTTCTGAGCTGATTTATTGGTGATCAGTGTATCCATTTGTTCACGTCAGCTGTTCTTGAGTTTAAGGACTTCCATCCCCGCTGTGCCTACAGGCAGGGGCTGTTTCCCCTCCTGTATTCATTCCAGTCTCCATCTGTAGTGCCCATTCCCCTGACCATCGCAGGGTCCCTTCTAGCATCTTTTCAATGCTTTGGAATGACAGAATGCCACTAACACTCTCCTGTCTCAGCTGGAGATGCCTCATGCATCTTGAGATACTTTCTCCTTCATATCTGCACGATGCTTTCCACCCACAGCCATCCTCTGACCAGCCAGGTTAGATGCAAATCATTCTCCTCTGCCATGATTTCCTGCTGATGTGCTTCTAACAGATTTTTTTTTGCTCCTAGTTCATGTGTACGTGACCTTAATCTTTGCACCATACAGTTTCATTCCAGTCTTACTACTCCAGCCCCTGGGATCATGCAGTTTTTCATTGATGATGCCTCCTAATTTGACGTCACATCAAAAAACTTAATCACCATGTTTGAATTTCTCCCCTAAAGCCTTGCATTCTGTGAACGGAGGTACGCTTCCATGTAGCATTTGTAATTTTTTTTTTTCTTTAACACAGCCACTGTTTCATATTTTGAAATCATATGACACCATCCTTACTTTATCAATACGACAAATTTTCTGTCTGCTGGACTTGCGGCTCGGTTCAGGGCCTCCAGACTTCAGTGGCGAGGCTGACACAGTAATTACAACCTGTCCGAATAACGCCTCTCGCATTTTCCTGCCACGTTTCGTGGACCAACACGCTGAGAAGTATCTGCCATGGTTAAAATCATGTGGGCAGGCTGCCCCCAGGCACTAATTTCCAGTGTTAGGAAACAGCAAAACTATGAACTAACCTTAATTATACAACTATGATGTGGGTGTTAATATGCAACATCCAGGAGAAAATAATTGTTTCAGGAAATATTTGTGTATTCTTGACACTTACACATATGTTGCTACAGTGTAATATAACTTTCCGTTGTTTTTCTTGTGTCTGTTTTTCCTCCTTTTTTTTTTTTTTTAATTTGCTTTTATTATGTTTCTTTGGGAAGTTGTTGGTGTTTTTCTCGTGTCTGTTTTTCATCCTTTTTTTCTATTTGCTTTTATTATGTTCCTTTGGGAAATTTTCGGTTGTTTGGTTTGGGTTTTGTTTGGCAGGCAATCACCCAGCTCTGATACGTCAGGAGCTGTGACGGCTTCATTGCTAAACACATGAAACGTAATTATCTCTCAAGTCTGATGGAAAACGATGGAAATCACAACAAGAGGGAGATTTATCCTCCCAAGGCTTATTTCACTGAAAATTCTCGGGATAACCGAAGTGGTAAAAACGGCTCCCGAGTAACTTTTACGTAGCACAGAGGTAGGATTTTCTGAGAACTGTGTTATATGCGGTACAATTCGTAGCAGAGGTCGGGGCAACATGATACTCCAGATACCCTCAGCTGAGGAGACTGCAAAGCCCATTTCGATCTGGATATCCCAGAATAGCAGGATGAACCGTACATTAGATGACATGCAATGACTATTTACAGCAGCCCAAAGAATAGCCTGTGACAGCTACCAGCTAGGACTTATTTTAAGGCCGTATTCACTTTCCTGTTTGGCTGGCATTAATGAATTGCAAGACATGCCCCTGTAAACAGAGACTGAAGAGGCTGGGCACCCGCCGCGCCACACCATAGTGGCAGATTTGTAGTATGGAAGCCCTTCCACTGGAATCGTACCTCTATTGTGCATACAGATAACAGAAAAAGGAGGATGCTTGATCTGCCAGGCAAGGATTTATCTGTGAGGCGCCCTGGAGGAGTAACTCTGGGGAAAGCCTGGGGGCTGCAGACTGAGACCGGGACTGACTCCGGCACTGATGAAGTAAACCACTGGCTGAAAGCACCATGAGGATACTTTGAGGAACGGACAAAATCACCCGTAGTGTACAAATTAACATAGATGCATCAGTCTTTTCCCCATTTTTTTTATACCCACGGTTTCTGAGGATTACATATTTGTCACGCCGGCCACGCTACAGAAGACCCATCTGCAGCTCAGAGCAGTGAAAGGGTGTTAAGTGTATCAACAGCAAATGATTCCTTCTTTAAAAGGCAGCCGTGAGGCTTAGGCCACGTTATCATCACATTTTGAATACATTCTCTGACTCCTACGCAGCAGTAGTCCATCAAATAAATGTAACTGAATTCTGAAAGTCCTGAGCGCGTCGTGTGATTATATGAAACTTCAAAGCTTTTGCTGTTTTGTTTACATTATCTGCAAAAGTCTCAGAATTCCTGAGATGCTTTGTGCTTAGAATAGCTGCCATCTATTTTAAAAGAGTCAAGCTGCATCTTCAACAGCCCTTTTTTTTTTTAATGATTCTTCTTCTGTGTTTTTCTCCTTAATTTAAAATAAAATCACTCAGTGTGATAACAAGAGGGAACAAAAAGTATTCAGCTATTTATCAGTTTCCTGAGAAGCAACAAAGCAGCAACATACACAAGACATTCCAAATTACAAACACCGTGTGTTCAAATGAGGAATATTTATGACTGATAGGAATTCACAGATGCTGTATTTAAGTGCATAAGACAAAGAGAAGTTACTTGCTTGGAAGAAGACAAAGTCTGCCTTGATGTAAGAAATGAAATTACCCCCTTAAATTGATGTGTCAAGGTGCTCTGCTACCTCATAGTTGATTTTTTGCCTTGATATTTCTTAATGTACTGAGACATTTCTTCTAGTCAGAGATCTCCGGTAGAAGCGAATGTTATCAGTGCTGTAAACCCAGTTTGAAAATGTTCTAGAAAGCTTGTGAAAACAACGATAAACTTGCAGGTTTCTCCCCATAATTTCTGGCATGTCAGGTTGATTTCTTCTTGATCTTCATGGCCCAGGTCTTCCGAAATAATTAGATCCCGTGACACAGTTCTAAAAATATAATATAATAAATACCTCTATTAATTAAAAGTTTAAAACTTCAAATTCACTGACCAGTGAATTCCAGACCGGTAATAACTCAGTTTCAAAAGCAAGTGGGCAGTTTAACAGAGGAAAGCTTAACCCCCAGGAGGACTTGGGTGCCCACCCGAGCAGGGGACACATCTGTGGGCCACCACAAAACAAATCCCAGCGTTCAAGGTAATTGAAGCGAATGTGCAATGCTCCGGACACGCTTCCTAAGCGCCCGCAGAGAACCGCAGCAAATTTTCTGCCTCTATACTGCATCCAAGAGTTTGTATTTGTTTGCCAGGGGAGGGAGCGCGGGGCAGCAGAGTCAGCAGGACATTTGGGCTAAGCAGGACCGGGAGGCGCATCCGTGTCCTTCCAGGGATCCGGCCAAACGTCCTCGGCCCGAGCCCTGCAGCGCCGTGGGTGGAGGGTATCAAACCCGTACCACAGAGGATATAAAAGGTAACGGGACTTGTGTCTCTTCTTTCTTTAGTGCCTTACCATTGCCCTGGGGAATGGACAGAAATGCAGTTGAAGAATGTGCTTTCAGATCAGGCTGCCCATTATTCCAGACATTTTTTTTCTGCCTACTCTTTGTTTCTCTTTTTTTTCCCCTCACTTCTCCTTCCTTCTCTACACATTTTACCCACCACATTGGCATCGTCAGGCTTCATCTCCCGGTATATTTTCCATGCAAGCATAAGCAATAAAGAAATTAAGGCTTACCTTTTGAGTATGGTTTGTCTTTAGATTGCTCCTCTGATTGTCACTCCCTGACAGCAAATTGTTTCAGGCTGTTACCAATTTAGGAAACAACAAACACTGGTTTATTCTGAACTCCCACCTGGAAAGATCACTGCCACCCTGCCGGCTAGAAATATTGCCCAAGGCCTGATCTCAGTGAGCGCATCTACACTGGAGATGGGCCTCAGCTAAGACAAAGACGCTTTTGTTACTCCAATTCCTTTCCACGTCTGTCAGGCATGTCTAGCTGGTTGAACACAACCTGGGTCCCCCACGGGGAGGGTGAACCGTGTGGGAGCAGAAGAGCGAAGGCTGCCCACAGCGCTCCCCAGGCTGCAGAGGAAGGCACCCGGACCATTGGGGAGGTGGGTCCCAGCACCGTTCCCCAAACCGTCCACCCGTGTGGCTTCCTTCAGGCTTCGCCATGCTGACACCCCAAAAAAGGGGACGCTCGCCAAATTCAGTATAAATGCCTTGGTACTGGGTGACACGTGGGGTTTTCCGTAGGATTCTCCATGCCCTCAGCGATAACTGTGTTTTTATAACATGCTGAAAGTGAAAAATCTGTGGCAAAAGGAACAGGCAGTCTGGATTCAAACAGGATTCATCAGAAGTTATAGGAGGGGGGAAAAATATCCAAAAAAGCACATACAGAATAAACCCCCCACATATGTAGAATCAGCTACTTATCATGCCTTCGAAAGTCAAGCACTTGCGGGTAAAATCCAGTAAGTTGAGTTATCCCAAGAGATATTTTGCTGTTTCATTTTACAGTCGCTCCACTGAAAATTAGTCTTAATCAGGGAAGAAATGATAAAGCCTTACTAAAGAATATATGTTACAAGAGTTCAGGATAATCCTATTTTTTCCTTAGAACTATTTATTACAGTCTTTTCATGTTTTTACATCCAAAGTCTCACTTTTTACAAGCAAAAAACACTCAGAAAACAGAGGAGAGTAGGGAGAATCATGGAATCTGTTCCACTTCAGGTGACTACATCATGACAACTCAGGTTTGGGGTTGGTTTATTTATTTTTCTCCCAGCCAGGGGGGTTGTATGTGGTGAGCAGAACCGCCTGTTTGGGCTGGCGGGGTCCCTCTTGCCGACCTTCCTCCCGTCCCGGGGGGCAGCATCCCTGGTGAGGTCCCCAGCCCGTGCCTAGCCCAGGGTCAGCAGTCAGTGGCAGGGAGCTGGTGGGAGCCCCCGGGGATCCGGGGCTCCAGGCACTCTGACACTGAACCCCTCTGATGCCAGGCCCTCCGCTGGCAGAGCCTCTGCTTTTAGGAAACAAGGTTAACAACAACAACAACAACAACAAAAAAAAAAAAAAAAAAAAAAAAAAAAAAAAAAA
>NW_020799117.1:1525039-1536382 GCF_003259725.1 Athene cunicularia | reverse complement strand
GAGCCCAGCCGGGGCCGGGGTGCCGCCTTCCCCCCGGGGCAGCGGGCTCGGTGGAGAAACGCTTCGAGAAAGGCCGGGTGCGGGCGGGGGGGGTAGGACCAGCCTGTCCTCCCTGAGCCGGGGCTGTGCGCTTACAGGGGCTGCGAATGTAAGCAAAAGTCCTGGACTGCTGGACGTAACAAAGCTTAATTTCCTATAAATTTGTACGCCGCGTTCTGGCGCGTCTGTTTCTTCTCCTGCAGCTCAAGTGCTGTTTCCCCCAGCGCGGCCGGACGGGTGGAGAACGCTGAGCTGGTGCTTAGCTCTGTGCGATGGGGCAAAGCTTAGGAAAGCTGCTTAGCAGCCTTCCCTTCAGGCTGTGTGTTTCTTTGTTCGACGAGGGTTCTCGAAAAAGTCGCGCTTGTTTTGAGTGTTGGGTCTTGGAGAGTCTCACTTGAAGGTGGCCACCAGGTTAAAAGTGGAGGTGGAATGTGAGTAGACAGTGCGGAGTCAGGCACCTGCCCCCCGGCGAAGGGATCCGCCGTGCGGTGCGGTGGGCTGGTGAGCTTGGACCTAAGCACGTTACACTTGACAGCGTGTACAGTGTACTCTAACTCTGTTTATAGAAATAGGCCTCTCGACACACTTCTCAAGAACGGTGTGCATTGCCTGTTTTTAATAAGAAACTTGCTAAGAAGGAGAGGGAGAACTGGGGTAAAACTCGTCTAAGAATGAATTGCAAAATAAAGGTGAAAGAGGAACTTCTAGTGCATCAGAGCTGGAGGGGAGCTGTTTAAAAGTGGCCTTAAAATATTTCTATAGCTTGCTGTATGTTGTGGTATAGCTTTATTTTAAGAATATACTAAATAGCTGTCTTGGTGAGACAATTGCATCTAGGTTGGGGTTTTTTTTAGATCCCTCACATCTCTTTAAAAAGACCTAGGACCATAAATCACCTTTTGTCTCATTAGCCAGTACCTCAGCTCTGTTTGCCTGTTACTGTCTCTAAGCAATGAGTAAACGGAAAAGGAAGTTTTTAATTCAGGACATGTGCTAGAGTAAGGACTTGTCAAGTATTTTCGATAATATGTAAGTGTAAAGGTTAGATGTATTAGAAAAATATTTCATGTAAAGAATTTCAAAACCGTCTAATAGCTCTAAGTATCTGGTCCTCAGGGAGTTGGAAGTTCAGCTTATAGTTGAGATCACAGATCTCGCTCATCGCAGGAGATAAGCTATATAAAATCTGACATGATGCATCTTTCAGGAAATGATTCTGTTACAAAAGGCTAAAGTGAAACTGGTAAAAATTAGCGTAATAAAAATGATAGTTTTTAACAAGACTTCATCTCCGAGTACTGTTTGGAGGGAATGCAGAAAACTGCTCTGTAAGCAAACACCTCTGTTAGAAGAAATTATTAATAACTTCTAAGTGTCTGCCTTGGAAACAGAAAGCCTGGTTCGGAAGGTCAGTGCTTAGCATTTCTTTAGAGTGAGCTCTGGGGGTGGTTGTTCAAGGTGTTGTGACAGATTTCCTCCGGGATGGGCTCATGGTCAGAGTTAGACGCTGTTTTCTACGATGACATCCACGTTTTGGGAAGGATTAGCAGGTCTGTGTCACTGATCGTTTGTATTGGGAAAGTAAACCCTTCTGAATATATTGTACTTGGTTCAGCGGCACGGATGACGTTCTCACCCAGTCTGCTTCCAGCTCTGTGCTTGGATTCTTCCAGAATCCTGTAAAACTTGAACTTGTCTATCCAAAAGCAGTGCAAAGCATGTTTTTCTCTTGAATAAGGTACTCTTAAAATGGAAAGGTTGGTAGAGAAAGTGAGTAACCAATGAGAAGAAAAAAAGTAAGATAATGAAACTATCTCCTTAAGGACAAAGGGACTTGGATTAAGCACAACAGTTGTAACGTCTTCGGAATCCTGTGCTGCTCTCAGTGTGGGGGAAGTGTGCTGTCGGGACGGGGGTGTCCTCCAGGGAGGTGAAGGTGGGTGGGAGGGTACCTGGGGGTGAAGTAGTGCCTGCAGGTGTGTTAGGGAAGTTCACAGCTCTGTTTAAGTTGCTTCATTAGGCCTCTGACCTTCCCTGTGATTATGCTTCTACTTAAAATGCTCTGGTTAGTTATTCAGTGTCCAGTAAATTGTGTAATAGTATAATTTGTCTTTAATGAGTTAACCCTGGTTCCTATGGTGAACTCATGTGGGGAATGGGACTGGCTGAAAATTCTTCCTTCCTTCCCTCTTCCCCCTTGAGCTTACCTCTGCGCTGGGTCCCTGTGCAGCCTCCCAAGGCTCGGCTGGAGCCAGGCCTAACTCGGGAGAAGGGTTGGGATGGGTGGAAAGGGACGGAGTGGAGCCGAGTTAGAGCCACCCCATCTGTCCAGCTGCAGCTCCTCGGGGAAGCTTGCCTGTGCATGAAGCCAAGCAGGGGACAAGTGTGATCGGGAAGAACGTAGGCACTTAAGGGTTTTAATCCTAGTGTGTAATATGGAAACCTGTATTTTTGATTACTGTACTCTGTCCTTCTGTTGAGACAGGCTTCTATCTTGAGGTTTTAGTCTGACAGATTTAAAGAGTTCTATAAATTAATGGACTTGTGAATGGAGGCTGATGGCTTGCGAATTTAGCAGTGAAGTGACTGCATATGGTGGTTTTCTCGTCTGTGAGAAAAATGACAATTCATGTTCATGTCTTAACTCCTTTCTGGAGAGCAGAGTGAATTAATAACTAGCTTTCTGCTCAGGACTTGTTTAGATTTTTAGCTGTACGCTCGGGCTCCTGCTCCCTTAGGGTCAGTGTAGCACAGAACTTGCCCAAATTTTGTTAAAACCCTTGAATAGTTGTTTCAAATAATAACAGATTTGTTCAGAAACATTAATTCTGTTGCAATGCTTTAGAGTGGGCCTTGTTTAATTTGTTAAGTTATTAATGAATTGGAAGAAGATACAAACCCAGTGCAATTATATCAGTCTGGTCTTCAGTACTGGTTTTGACAGTTTGTGTTTGGAAGATCGATCCTAAACCTCAGGCTGAGCTGGAATGTGTTTCTTGTGGCAGCCGTATGGCATAACCCTGCTGTAAAGCAGATTCTTGACCTGCTACATAGAGCAGCTTCGTTATGCTGTTAGTGTGTTGGGTGAAGAGTAAAGATCCATTTGACTAATAGCAATTTTTTTCCCCCTGGTAAGTTTACCTCAGTGCTATGAGGAACTTGGATTAGAGGGCTGGATTTAATTTTTAGGGCTTCCACAGTATGCTGAATATTTAAATCAAGAGGCTTAATAGGACTAGGAATTTCTCCAAAAAGAATTTTTAAAATGCTCCTGTCTTTTCAGAACTCCAAGCTGTCACAAAGTAGTTTTGAGTAAAGTATGATTTTTAGTTTAGCGAGTACAGATTAAATTCATAAACATCAGTCTGTCTTTAAGAGCAGAAATAAACCTGCAGAGGTTGCTTTAAAACTAGAAAGCTTAGTTAGCATTTGGTACAGACGTGTAGGAATGATTTCCTTGCTATCTGATTTAATTTGTGTATTTCTTCTGAACAGTTGAATGTTTCCTGTATTACTTACCTTTGAGTGACTTAGGTGTATGAGTAATTACTGAGATAAAGGGTGTCTACCCAATTACTACTTAGATGTGAAACTTGAGGTAGCATGAATAAGTTTGGTTTTAGCGCTGTTCCGCAGCGGAGCGTTGCTGTTTGAACTCAACTCAGAGTGCCCATTTCCAGAGTTCACAGAACGTTCCATGTGTGTATTGCAGCGAGTGGCCAGCTTAATGAACCAAAGACTGTTTAAAATATCTCTGGTCTTAATTATCAACGCTTTTAAAGAAAAATGTGCAGTGCCATTCTATGAATCACTAACTGGAAATCTTTCTTCTCATTATAGATCATGTATAGCCTTTGGACCCAAGAATCGCTCAATTGGTGCTGCAGCAAAAAGCCAGGTGAGCGTGTAGTTTGGGTAAAAGCAACGTCAGTAGTCTAAAATCAGAGCAGCAGAATGTATTTTTTTATCACTGAAGATTACAAATGTCTCTGAGCTGGTGTCCCAGTGTCTCTTTAACTGTAACGAACAGCTGAGCTTAATTCAGCTGTTCAGCATGTGATGCTGCTTTGTCCTCTGGGTGGAAATCTCAGGGTTGATCGCTGCACATAGTGAAATGTACAAAAAAACCCCAGTCTTTGCCTCTTAAATTCTGATAAATACCATTATTTTTTTTTTCAGGTTGCAAATGTAAATTCTAAGCTAAGCAGTAGTGTTTCATCCTACTTGAGCTTGTTCCAGTTCGTTTGCTTTTAATTTAATAGCTTTTAATGATGTGACTCCATTCTGTAAAATTCCATTAAGTGCATAATTCTGGCAGAAAGGGGACGTACTTGACTGTAAATAGATCCAGCTTTCTGGATTCTCTGGTTGAATTGCAACCTAAATATCTCTTAGATGCTCTTGCCATACTTTGAGTTTCTGTTAGTGTAGGTAGGTAAATATGATTTAAGGACTGAGAAGAAGTTAAGCTGACTGGTCCTGCTGTATCATATCTTGTGTTGCTGTGAAACCCCTATAAAACGTGATTTTTCTTTTGAAGTCCTCTACAGGAAGTGACTATTCAAACACTTGGTTTTTCTTAGCCTAAAATACCTAGAGATGTGTGAAGATTCATTATCTAGAATACAAAAATGACTGGACACAGCCATGTTACTCAAGAACAGAAGAACTGTACTAGAACTAAATACAGATGTTTTTTCTGGAATTGAGTGTCTGCTTAGCTTAAGGAAATTCATTGGTACAGAGATCCAGTAGAGATGAGGTATGTTCTGCAGAAAATAACCTTACAGAGAATCAAAACCAGGTTACTTAGGAGATAGCCACTTGACTGAAACTGAATCCCAGGTAAATATGAAATGGTAGAGTGCTTGTCTGCTTTGTCAATTACTATATTTTTTTTTAGAATGTGTCTTGCTCTAATGTAAATGAAAGAATTAAACAAATTTACTTTCACTATGTGAGAACAAGCTATAATGATTTTTCACTTCTCCGTTTGTGCTGATCTCTGCTATTAATAAAAGACAGTCTACCTTTTGTCAGTCAAATCAAGTTGACAGTGTCACCTTGGGGCCCTCCTGACTTTTTAAAGCTTCATGACAAGGTCCTTGAGCTGTTTTGTGAGAATATCTGTGTATTGACTGTCACATGCGTGTGATGAACCTGAACTGGAGTTTACATCAGTATGCTTGTTATGTTTGTGAAATTACTGGCTGCAGCGCCATAGAAAGGTAGGGTGGTAGGAAACAGGTAAACGGGAGAGGCACTTTGCTAACATTTGTAGTGTCCTGCACATACACTATAGCAATTGAGTGCTGTTTTAATCAGTTTTTGATAGTCTTGGCTCTATTTTCTAGCATACGTTTCATTTTAAATCTGAAATTCCTGTAGGTTACCTCAGCAATCTGAGGGAAGTTGCCTTCTAGCAACTGCCTTGATACTATTAAGACATAAACAACAAAAATATTCTGGCAAGAGAAGCATGAGAACAAAACTCTGTCTTCTGTTTGAAATTCAGATGTTCCCCTGACATGCTGTATTAAAGATTTCTTTTCCTCTAGGTTATTTCAAATGCAAAGAATACAGTACAAAGTTTTAAAAGATTTCATGGTCGTGCATTCTCAGATCCCTTTGTTCAAGCTGAAAAAGCAAGCCTTGCGTATGAACTTGTCCAGCTGCCAACGGGCTCAACTGGCATCAAGGTAAGTCTGGCATAGTTGAACAAGAGCCAGAGGAGGAAACTGATAAAGTTTCCTTTTATCTCTTTGTTTTGAATCTGCTTGCTGTAGTTCCCATTCTCCTGTGAATGGAAAGCTTTAAATAGGGAATAAAGGGCTACTAACAGGGATAGTCTCTCCAGGCGTTAGGTGGGACTGATTTTACAGTTAGACGGTTTCTCTGCCTTGCAGAGCCAGTCCCACACAAACTGTTTTAGCAGTGCTATTTTCCTTCACTCCCTGGTGAATTTGGAAGACGAGCTGTGTCACCAGTGTACTTATTTAGCTGCTGTCCTGATACTGCAAGAGTGTGAGATGGCAGCTTAGTACTTTGGGTAAAATGGTAAAAATTTGCCTTTTCCAGCAATGGCTGAAATTGGATTTTAGCAATAACTACCTTAGTCCAGACCAGCAGGGAGGAAGGCATCCTAGGCATTGTCAAGCAGTTGGGAGCTAAAAAACCCAAACTGCATCCAGAGCAGCTTTGTGTATGTGAATTCTTAAACGTGCATTCCAGTGTTTGTGTATTATCTCCTCCCAGCCGCTGTGCAGGAGCTAGGCTAGCGGAGAGGCTCTCTGGGCCTGCGTTCCTGTTTAAGCTGCTCTTTAGGAAGGGCTTTCTTGCATGTCTTATGTTTGTAGTGTGTGGTTTTTACTGTGGTGTAACACGTGTGTACACAACTTTTTTATTTGAAGGCCATGTATATGGAAGAAGAAAGAAACTTTACTATTGAACAGGTGACAGGAATGCTTCTTACCAAATTAAAAGAGACCGCTGAGAATGCGCTTAAGAAGCCTGTAGTTGACTGTGTTGTTTCTGTAAGTATGGGATAGTAAGTAAGTCTTACATATTTGGTATCAAACTGAAATGATTGCAGCGTTAAATTGTCCATTAAACTCGAATATTCAGGTACTTATTTTCTGTTTAGAACTGAATCTTACATCTCTTCAAAACTAGACTTCATTAATGGTAAAATGTCTTAAATTGCTGCTAATGAGCAGCACAAATAACAGATGCTTGTTTCTGGTCCTTTGCTCTTAGAGTGGCTTGTGAGATAGAATGGAAAAAGATTCACAAAAAGTACCTTGGTCTTCATGTAATGTTTTCTTTGCTTTTTCTCTGTTGCAACTGAAATGATCACAAATTTGAAAGATACCTCGGCTGTGCTCTGTGCTGACTCTGTACACACCTGTAACTCTTGGCTGAAGATGGCTCTTCTAAAGGTTCATATTGGCTGTCTGATTTTTCTTTCAGGTTCCTTCTTTCTACACAGATGCAGAAAGGAGATCTGTGATGGATGCTACACAAATTGCTGGTCTCAACTGTCTGAGACTAATAAATGAAACAACTGCAGGTAATACCTCCCTCACTTAGCGTTGTAGTTTTATTAAATAAAAGGAGTTTTAATCTGCCACTGATCCATGCACTCTGGAATTACTGCTGGTTTTTAAGCTTAAAATAGATTAGTTGATCATAAAGCTTCTTAAGATCTGGTCTGGTTTTTTTTCTTTCATTGCTTTAGAGGCATAAAGGTATTTCTTGAATACCTGTTCTATTGCAGCTGCTAGGAGGGACTGATACTGTTTAATGTTCTTCAATGTTCATTGGCACTGGGAATTATTTTAACGAGGTATCCATTTCTGTAGCTTGAAAAGTAAGATGAAATGTTAATGCTGTTTACTGATGTACCATTTATTTCTTAAAGCATTGCAAAACTGAACCTCCTAACTACACTTTGACTCTTGTCTCTGTAGTTGCCCTTGCATATGGAATCTATAAGCAAGACCTGCCTGCCTTGGAAGAGAAGCCACGGAACGTTGTGTTTGTGGATATGGGGCACTCTGCATATCAAGTTTCTGTTTGTGCATTCAACAAAGGAAAACTGAAAGTAAACAATCTGTTATGCATCCATTTTAATTACCAGTAGAAATATTCACCAGTACATACATGGCCTGTGACAGGCGAGCCTGTCTGTTTTTCCATAAGTGTATCCAGACAGCTCAATTCATATTCTTAAAATTGCACTTGGTCTGGAGTTAAAAGTAGGGCAGGGAACTAGAGAGCTGCTAAGTGGTATGTGGAGGAGACAAACATGCCTTAATCAGCAGACTTTGGCAGAGAATAAAAACCCTGGAATAAATGATCGGTTCAGAAATTATCATATCTGACTGGACGCTGCTTTCAAAACATACTCTAGTTCAGCTGTGAGATCTAGCATTAAACCAGGAATTCCTAGAATGGTATAACTGACGCATTATTTTTCTAACACTGTGGTGCTTGTGTTAAAAAAAAAAAAAAAAAAAAAAAAAAAAAAAAAAAAAAAAAAAAAAAAAAAAAAAAAAAAATTAAAAAAAAGGCATTCTTATTTACTTTAAGCTGCAAACAGAAGATAAGTGAGTTAGTGTACTTCTAAGTGTAAGTTGCCAAAACATTACTGTTTTCCAGCAAATACTAACATTTCTTAGTTGACTTTCTTAAGATTACAGTCTGGACTTTTGCAGTTCCAAGGACTTTGTTTCTCTAGCAGATTAAAAGACAACACAAATTTTAAAGCATGGGATAGCGAAATGAGGAGAAGGCAAGAGTTGTGACAACGCTACTTCTGTTGTAGTTATGTTTCCTCTTGCGAGGAAATACAACCTGCTTTCTGTTTTTCTCAGATTTGTCTTTTAACCTTTGAAGCCATAGAAGTAGTGAAGGGATGCTTTTGAGTGTAGAACGGAGAGCTGGCCCGCAAGGCAGTTAAACCAGTGTGGAGACCAAACCTAGCTTGAAAGAATATTGAGAAAGAATAATGTGATACTTTTGGGTTTTCCTAAAAAAAGTACACAGTGTGTTTAAAGAGAAGAATCAGCTGAGGTGGATGGGCTACAGATACTCTTTGCAGATGATTCCCTCATGAGCACCTATTTGCGAGAGTTAGTAACACTTAACTCTCTTCGTGTTTTATTTTTAGCTTGGTGTAAGCATGTTCCACCCTTATGAGGCATCAAATATTAAGCCGGGACATAATTCAAACTGACAGTGGCTAAGCAGAATTTGGAAACTCTGATGGTCTGCCTCCAGCACAAGTTACTGAACACATTGTGTTGCTAAGCCTTGCCCTATCTTCCCAAATTTCTTTTTAAAGTTGTCACCTCATTACAGGAAGGCTGGGTGCCCAAGGCTGCTTTTTAGTGTTAGAGAAATTTATTTTTTTTCCTCCTGGAGCTTGTAGCTACTGCATGTATGTGCTGCAATTCTTGTGAGTTCCCATTCAGAGGGGTCTGATATTTGTGTAGCTGCTGGAATTTGTCAGTTGTATTGATGGTTCTTTCTCCAACAGCATTTTGAATGTATCTACTGTCAGCTACAAAAGGCACAGTATAGTCATGGTTTAGACTTGGTAGGCTTTAAAAAAAAAAGGCATCCCTTAAGATATGTGTGGTTATTTCTGCACTTGCAATCCACATAAACTATCAGATGTTAGTGATGCAATTGCTACTTAGATTGCCCTGAAATATAAGAGAATGACTAAATTGTTGCCAGCAGCATCCACAAAAGATGGAAGATGAGTATGGGAGATGGCTTTACTGTTTGGGATGGGTTAGGCTTCTAGATGGGGCTTATCAAAAGAAATTCATCGTTTGCTGGTGATGACAAGGGCAGGATAAAAATTAACTGTACTGGATTTCTTCTGTTGTGGTTGCACCGGACTAATTCTTCCTCCGTAATAATTTTGCGATACTTGCTTTGATTCAGACTATATTTGAAACAAAGAAATGCTTTGATTTTTAACTGCTAATAGGTTTCACTGAAGTAATGACAAATTGTGCTGTTACTGAAGAGTTCAATTTTTTTAAGGTTCTTGCTACATCATTTGATACAACACTTGGAGGCAGGAAGTTTGATGAGATGTTAGTTGAATACTTTTGTGAAGAATTTGGAAAGAAATATAAACTAGACATAAAGTCAAAGATTCGTGCGTTGTTGAGGCTATACCAGGAATGTGAAAAACTGAAAAAATTGATGAGTGCTAATGCCTCTGATCTCCCGATGAACATAGAATGCTTCATGAATGACATAGATGTCTCTGGAACAATGAACAGGTAATGCTTATACTTTTATAAAAATAAGCTTTAGAGTACCCTTCATTCAACTTCCTTCAGTCCAGAAAGAAATTCAGTGTAAAGTACCAGTTCTTAGGGCTGGAGGGAGGTGGGAAATGTAAGAACAAGATGTGCAGGGCTGCTGCTCAAAACGATGGTGTTTGGGCAGTGGCCTGGAGTTAGTGGGGAGTGCTGGGATGTTGCAAATGTGCCTGGATTACTAGAGCCAAGCTTGTCTGGGAGAATAACCTAAATAAGTATAAAACTAGGATACTAAATAGGTATAAAACTGGGGCTGGGGGAGAGAAAACCCTGCAGTACGTAGTTAAAATGGCATTCTTTCAATTTTGGCATTCTGTTGTGTTTGCAGTATTAACATGCTTATGGTACGTTATAGCTTTATTTATGGCTTCTTCCAACAGAAGCAAATTTTTAGAGATGTGTGATGGGCTCCTTGCAAGAGTGGAACCACCCCTTCGCAGTGTGCTCGAGCAAGCCAGTAAGTGTAACGTGGTCTGTGTTCTGCAGACAGAGAAGATGAATCTTACTTAATTGCAACCCTTTTTTCACTATTAAAGTGAAAGCAAAGTTTGGGTAGTTATATTTCATCCTAATCATTCTTGGAAGTCTACATCAAACATGTCCAATGCCATTAGAAGGAGAGAAAACATCAAGAGACACATTTGTATTCTAACATAAAAATGTAACTTCAAAAGCATACTTCCTCTACAAAGGTGTTTATTAAATGTCAAAACCAGAGCTCAATGGGTTATCCTTTACTCCAGATCAATATTTCTCCCTATACAAACACTTCTAAAGAGATCTCCCAAGCAGTTCATCACATCCCCTTACTCGTTACTCTCTACTCTGCTCCTACCATTATGCAGATCTAAACACAATGTTTTCCTGAAAGCTATAGTCATCAAAAAGACTGCAGAGAAACACCCTTATTTTTGCTTCCTTTCTGAAAATTTATATCCTGTTTCAAAGTTTATGACTCCCGGTGTTTGTCAACCTTTTTATTATTCTTGACAATGTGTCATATGGTACTTTGCCTTCATGCATGGATCACCCAGTGACTTGCTTGTGCTGTGGTAGTTTATACTGATCATACAAATAAGAATTAAGGTGTAGAAAATAGAGATTTCTGCTTTAAATTGAGAAAGTCAGTTCTCAGGATCTGTGCTAGATCCTTGCTTGCTCTACTTTTTAGTTAATAAAATAAACATTTTCTGTGTTCATGAAGATTTACACACAGTTCCCAAAAAAAGTATATGCTAGGACATTTAAAATATTAAACACTGCAAATACTCAGAGCAGATTTTGTCTTCTGTATGGTATTTCTGACTGTGCAACAGCAGAATGTGATATTAAGTGACTTATGACTCAGACACAATTCCTTTATTTGTATTTCTTATTGGTTTTCTCTAAAAGAAACAAATCATTTGTGACTATTAACAAAGGGTGGATAACACAGTCAATCAGATTGAGCCTTGAGGCT
>NW_020799117.1:1517026-1524989 GCF_003259725.1 Athene cunicularia | reverse complement strand
AGAGACCCCCCCCCCCCCCAACCTTCCTTTGGGTGTTGACAGAACGGACAGATGGATTTAGCACAGCTAACAATTTCTTGCTTAGCGGTCGCGAGCTTTTTAAAACTTTCTCACACAAGCTAAGATCTGAAGTTCTTAGTGCTTAGAAACACGAGAAACAGCTTAAAATAACAGTTGGTCTAGTGAAACTTTTGGTTGACAATGTCAGCATATTAATGTGAAACATTTAATCTATAAAAACTAATGTCTGACTCCTTTCTAGAGTTAAAGAAGGAGGATATTTATGCAGTAGAGATAATTGGTGGTACCACAAGAATCCCTGCTGTTAAAGAGAAGATCAGTAAATTTTTTGGCAAAGAAGTCAGTACCACTTTGAATGCAGATGAGGCTGTTGCTCGAGGTTGTGCACTGCAGGTAAAAAGTGCTGTTTGTTTTAGCTGTGAGTATTTTTCACTGAAATCTGTGAATATTTGAGCCAGAGTCTGCAGGTAATGGGAGAGATACTTCATGTGTATCACAGAATAGATAAGCTTCGAGGGAGCAGTTAGAAGAAAGGAAAATAGCAGCTTTAAGGGGTTGCTCTGTGGTGTTTGTCTAAGCCGGATCAGTGTAGCGTGTTGAAGTGAACTGCGTACTCTGCTTCTGCTGTGCCTGGAAGCTGGGACTGATAAAGCTCGTGGTGTTTTCACTTCAAGGCTCCTTTGGGTGCCTAGATGAAACAGGGGGGGGAAAAAGATTTTTATAGAACTACTGATAAACAGTGATTGCTTGAAAACTGAAAGATTAGGTTCTTGCTAATGGAAATCTGACTTCAGCTGGGACCAGTCACTGCTGAAAGGCTTAAGCAGTAGTAAATACTCTATAGTTACTAGTGCTGCTATCTTTTAAATGCATTTTAACTTCGCTCTGATCATCTCGAGTCTCTCTTCAGATGTTTAATATGTGCTTACAGTTCTATCGGTGGTACAAACTAGCTATTGGAATCTGCTTAAAAAGATAATTTTGTGTTATGATACACAAAACCCCTGGTACTATGTCACTCCAGAGAGTAACTTTGAGGTGTTTTCTTATCTTGGCACCAAAACCAACTCAGTAGCTTAACCATAGCAAACCAGACAACACAATGACTCCAAAACTCATGTATTTCCACTTTCAGTGTGATCAGATCATGGCACCCTCCTGAAAAGGCCACGTAGGAGCTGCAAGTGCTTATTACACAGGTTCCAAGTCCACCAGTATTGGTCTCCTTTCAGCTAGAGTAAATCTACATATTAAGCAGCATAAATAGCTACTTGCTAAATTAAACTACCGTTCACCTGAAGTTTGAATGTTTGTAATATGGCTCTTGTGCTCTTTTCAGTGTGCTATTTTATCCCCGGCGTTCAAAGTGAGAGAATTTTCTATCACAGATTTGATACCGTATCCTATTTCCTTACGATGGAATTCACCAGCAGAGGAAGGGTTAAGGTAAAAAAAACCAACTTCTTGCACAATTACTAAATGATGACAAGTAAATAACACTTCTAGAGCAGTGCCCATCTGACAACTCGAATTTTGATACTTTTTCTGAAGTTAATGACAGTAGGAAACAGAAGCAAGGATGGGTGGCACTTGAGCACTTCCTACATGGCTATTGGTCTTGCTTTAACCTAAAAGGTTAGGAGTCTGTTTTGTCACCTCTTAGAGAAGCTTTTCCTTAAGGTAGAAGAGTATCTAGAAAAGTTTCATTAACTGTCTCGGGTGCATCATCCCACAGACCAAACAAATGCTCTGTTTTGTCTTACAGTGACTGCGAGGTCTTTCCCAAGAACCATGCTGCTCCATTTTCTAAGGTCCTCACATTCTACAGAAAGGAACCTTTTACTCTCGAGGCCTACTACAGTTCTCCCAAGGAGCTGCCTTACCCAGATCCTGCTATAGGTTAAGACCATTTTGTTGCTTCAAGCTTTATTAAGCCTTGTACATGTTTCAGGACTACTCTGACTAACTCTGTAGTCTGGAAAGTGCAAGTCACTACAAATGCTTAGGGACAGGTTTCCAAAGTCATGGATCTACAGTAAAATGATTGGGGTAACATGAAGTTCATGGACAAACAGGCTAAATAAAAAGCATCCTGATGTGGGAGCAAATTTGAAAGGCACCTGCTCAGCACTGTGCAGTCTTACTTTGATACAAGTAACACCAGTTTTTACAGCATACTGCAGAGAATTTCTGATAGCTGTGTGTCCTAGCATTGCTGAGTAAAAAATTGAATCGTTGGACTCGTAGAATTTGATACCCTCTGAGTGCGTTGCAGTGATCCATTGTCAGCAACAGTCAGGTTTTTCTTTCAGTGATTACATCAATAAAATGGTAATTTTTTTTTCTCTCTGGGACTGTTTAGCTCACTTCTTGGTTCAGAAGGTCACTCCTCAAACAGATGGATCCAGTTCGAAAGTGAAAGTCAAAGTTAGAGTCAATATCCACGGCATCTTCAGTGTTTCAAGTGCATCTTTAGTGGAGGTTCATAAATCTGATGAGAATGAAGAGCCTATGGAAACAGATCAGCATGCAAAAGAGGAAGAGGTAATAGACTTCATTGCTTTTGGCGACTTAGAAAACCAGTGAAGTGCAGTTGGCCAAGTTCTGGGAAAGTTCCAAGCCTTGTGTGAGGATTTAGTAAACGTATCCAGCAACTAAAATACAAAGATGTGATTAAGCACTAATTGAAGTGTGTTACACCAGTGACAGATCTGTCAGGGCTGTGAGGTATAGATGAAATTCTTCATTGTGCTAGGAGTGTTGCTTGCCTAAGCAGAGGCTAGAAGCTTATAATTTATGGACTGAGGCTCTACTTGGGTTTTTGTTCCATTTCTTGTGCCTAAAGAGCGTTAGGTGTAAGTGAAGTAATCAGCCTAAGAACTGAAGCAGTGATCTGTATGTGCATCCTTTAATTAATGTCAACTTGGATTTCTGAATTTCAGAAGATGCAAGTAGACCAGGAAGAGCAACAAAAGACTGAAGAACAACAGCAGGCCCAACCTGAAAATAAGGCAGAGTCTGAAGAAATGGAGGTAACATGAACATCTGAGACTTCTATTGTTTTGTAGGATACTTCCAGAAGATTCATGAGAATATGTAGTGTGTGAGAGCATCTGCTGCCTTTGGCAGCTCCGGATGCTGAATTTTGATTGGAATCTATTGGTGGTCTGTGTTGTGATTAGAGCTTTTCAAGTACACAAATTGTGTGGAAATCACAGACCTCAAGTGACCTAGTACTGATAAAATGGGTGAACTCTCCTCTTTGTGGAAGAAATAAGTTACTGAAAAATAAATTACTAAATACTAGTAGAGTGGCCTGCTGGAAGCACCATCATCCCCGTGGATGTATACTCTGTGCCCAGAAAAGGGCAGAAATTCCATTAATAATCTCTGACTTCAGCAGCTGAAGTGTCAGTGACAGGTAATACGTAGTTCTGATGTTGAGGTGCACTGACTCAGTAATACTTTTTCTACTGTAAATCCTGAATACTTGAACTGTCTGGTGATGCTGTGTTCACTTCGAATGTATTTGTTCAATGCAGACTTCTCAGGCTGAGTCAAAAGACAAGAAAGTGGATCAGCCACCTCAAGCCAAGAAGGCTAAAGTCAAGACTACCACAGTGGACCTCCCCATTGAGAACCAGCTGGTGTGGCAGATAGGGAAAGACATGCTGAACTTGTTCATTGAGAACGAGGTAAGCTCTCACTTGCCCAAGCTAAAAATGTCGCTAGTCAATCCCCAGAAATGTTGTTGTTCATTAAACATGGTTAATGGGTAAGGGTGGTCAAGAAAAATGCAAAGGAAGAAAACACGCAGTTTTTCTGAGGTGAGCAGTGCCCCGTGGAGCCGAGATCCATTCTTCCTGTGAACACTGACTTACTGAGGAGGTGTTCTGGAGGAAGGCTGGTTCACAGGGTGATTACTTCCAAACTCCCCTGCAGTTAGAAGGTATTCAGTGGCTGCTGCCATCAGGGTGAAGGTTCCTCAGCTGGAGCAAGATTGTTCCACCCTGTATTGGATATTTCCCCCCTCCCAAACTGAAATTAGGCTTTATTCCTGTGCTGTGTTTAGAACAAGTCTGTAAACCATGGAATTTCAAAATCTTTGGTCAAATGTCAGCTTTTGCTAACAAGGTATCCTGGTGATAAATGTTAAATAACTGGCTCTTCAGCCAACTAACGTGACAACTTGTTCACAGGGTAAAATGATAATGCAGGATAAACTGGAGAAAGAGAGGAATGATGCCAAGAATGCAGTGGAAGAGTACGTGTATGATATGAGAGACAAACTCTGCAGTGTTTATGAGAAATTCGTTAGTGAAGATGTAAGTATTGCTGGCTTGGTTGTCTCCTAATGTATTTTGTTACAATCAGCAGTTGTATTTTACTAACCTTTGACCCGTATCAGATACTCTGTTTACTTAGACTGTATTTTCAGGCTGTAAATTTGGAGAGGTAGCTTTTAATCTCTCTGCTTGTGAAGATAAACTTCTCAATGTGGCCCAAGTACAAGCAGATGGTGCTCGGGATATATTGTGTGTTCTTCTCTGAAACAGTTGTAGCAATTAAGATCTAATCAGAGCGTGTGTTTTCAGACTGAAACAGGCTAGGAGCACTTGCACACTAAAGTCATTTTAAGGCAACCTATTCTATTTTGGCTCTTTGTCAATATTTAGGAATAGTTTAAAAAAAAAAAAAAATAAAGAACAGCCCTACCTAGGAACAGGGTAGGTGGAATTAGTTTGACTAAATGTGGGTACCTGTATCTGTACAGGTTGCCTAAAAATCTCTTGGTAGTATTAATTAGCTTTCCCTGTTGTACTAAAGGAGCTTGGTGTGTAATTAATGTAATTGTATGTTAGAGGACTATGTTAGTCAGACAGATCACTCCAGCTCCTGCCTGGATCTGCACTGATGGCACTGGGAGCCTTGCCAGCAGGGTGTGGGCAGAGCCTCTGTACCTCCATCAGAGCTGAAACTGGGACGAGTCAAGTGGGATTCATGGCACCTCTGCCAAAGATCGGTTTAGCTTTTCTCAGGCTTGCTCGTACAGTGATGATGAAAATGTGAAGAAAAATTTAAAAGGGGGAAAAAAACAGGCTTTTATGCAACAGTATTGACTGGTGGGTGTCTAGATGGTTCTTCCTTAGGCCTGGTCTCCACCATGAAGCAACACTGAAGAATATCTTATTTTTCACTAAAATAAGATGAAGTGTTTCAGAGAGAGTACTTTACATTCTAAAAATGTAACCCTTCCAGAAAGGTTCCAAGCATCCTTTAATGCTATCTGCCATCTCATAAGAGTTACCTCACCTACCTATTTTGTATGGATTGCTTCAGGATCGGAATAGCTTCACGCTGAAGCTGGAAGATACAGAAAACTGGCTTTATGAAGATGGTGAAGACCAACCCAAACAAGTTTACATTGATAAACTGATGGAGTTGAAGGTAAGTGGTTCTTTCATTCCCCCTGGAATTTGCTGAATCTAGAGAACTTTGATCAAGCAGGGAGCTGTGTTAGGTCGTCTGATTCAGAGCTCAGCCCTGGTAACAAACGTCTTAATCTTCTCATCAAGGACACGAGGAGCAGAGCCCCAAGGGCCCTGTGACAATATGAGGTTGAGGGACACTCAGACTTTCCTGTGAGTGGAGGGAAGAGCGAAAGTTCCACAGGAGTTCAGAAATGTGGATGTACCCTGTGAGATCTTGCAGGATCTTAGTGCGGTGCTGTATTGTCTTTATCTGTATTTTGTTTCAGACTCTGGGTCAACCTATTCAGGCAAGATTTCAGGAATCGGAGGAAAGACCAAAAGCATTTGAGGACTTAGGGAAGCAAATTCAACAGTACATGAAAACTGTTCATGCATTCAAAGCAAAGGTATTTGGATACTTCATTTCTAGTAAATGCGGAAAAGTGATAGAAATCTTTCCCGAATCTTAAGGTCCTTTTAAACAAAAAGCTGGTACAACCTCCTGCCGAGATTGAGTTCTTTATACTTCCCGTATTTTCAGAACGGAATGTTGGTTTGAAAACCTGACGGTCTTAAGCAGGTGCTTAATTCCTCATGGAGGGGAAAATACCAGCAGCAGTAGAACTCTGGCTCTCTGGTTGGAGCTGTGGGTGATCAGTTTAATTGCTCTGCTAACCAGCCTTCTGGCTAAATGCTCTTTCTAGTATTTTGGAGCTAAAAGTTTGAAGAGCTAAGCATGCAGTTTAGCTGTTCCAAACATACCTGCGCAGCTACTACTCATCTGGCTGTTTCAGGATGAACAATACGACCATCTAGATGAAGCAGATGTAGCGAAAGTGGAGAAGAGCGCGAACGAAGCTATGGAGTGGATGAACAATAAACTTAATCTACAGAACAAGAGAAGTCTTACTTTGGACCCGGTTATCAAAGCTAAAGATATACAAGCTAAAACTAAAGTAAGTCTTTTGTGGAAATACAGTGAATTAGGCAGAACTTTTCTTGGCCTGGTTGTGCTTAGAGGAGAACTCTGAGGTGAGAAATCTGTGCTAGAAGGACAGTGATGGGTATTAACCTGTTAAATGTGTGCTGGAACATCAGCTCTTGCCTTGAGCAACCTTCTGGTGGTGCCAAAAGTTAGATTTGGGCAGCAGGTTGAAGTATGACTGGTGGTAGATAAAAACATTTCTAACTGTTCTATTTCTCCGTTTTTCTAGGAATTGACAAGTATCTGTAATCCTATAGTCACCAAACCCAAACCCAAAGTGGAACTCCCCAAGGAGGAGCAGAAACCGACCGAACCCAACGGACCAGTAGAAGGGCAGGGGGAGGCCAACAGCGAGTGCCCCCAGGGTGAGCAGAGTGCTGCCCCCCCCCCAGACAAGAAGCTTCCAGAAATGGACATTGACTGAATTTTTGGCACTTGTTTATATTATTGCAAACTCCAATAAAGCTTTAAGTTGTCGACTTTGTATGTTCTGAATACAAACTGAAGCAAGTGAATACCGCAGCACTCTTAGTAACTTTTGGAGAGGTTTGGTCAATGCATCAAGTCAGAAACACTTAGGTAGCTAATCCCTTGGTCAAATAAGCAGTATTTCCTGCTGTTATGATTGTATTTAGAAGTTTTGGTGATATTACTAGACCTACAGAAACAGCCCTAAGCTGGTTCTCCATTTTTAAATGTCAATCTTTAAATTGTGCTCTCGCACTACTTTCAAAGTCTAACTTGGCTCACTCCGCTTTCCCCTGAGGACTGTGTTACCCCATCGCTGCTGGGGCTGCAGGAAGCCCAGAGCCTGTTGCAGCCCAATCTTTCATCTGCTCACCTGCATCTAGCCCTTAATTTAGTGTTAATGCACTACTCTAGATTTTACTTTGAGTTACACAAGGTTTGCAAGGCAGGGTCTATAGTATCTAGGCGGGGAAGTGCGGAGGGTCAGCCCTGACTCAGAATCCTTTACAAAAAAGGGGCAACTGTCAGACTAAGACTGTGCTCACAGACACACACGTTTAGTCCTGGCCAACTCCCCAGCTAATTAAACCATGTAAACTTTTTTGTCTCTAGTTCAATTAGCTGGTTGTAGAAAGAATGGATACTGGTATTTCAGCTGCCTGCACTGAGAGTTGAACTTTTTCTGAAGGGGGTATGCTTGCTTCCACGAGGCCTTTGTTTGGAATGCTTGGGCTTTTGTTTTGTTTGGTTGTTTGTTTTGTTTGTTGGTTTTTGGGTTTTTTTTTTTCCCCAGGAAAAAGACCTGACCCATTTGGCATTTCTTTTTTTCTATGAGCTTTATACAATGATTTGCTTCTAGTACTGATTGTCATTAAATTTGCGAACATGAATTTGTACGTGTTTCAAATCCAAAGCTGCAACACCCGTTCAGATATTGCAAGAAATAAATGCACTGGATTCTACTGGATCATCTTCTCCACCTGTTGATTGCAAGGAAAATTAAAACTGGGGGGGGGGT
>NW_020799117.1:1502139-1516976 GCF_003259725.1 Athene cunicularia | reverse complement strand
CTTGGGGGGGGGTGTGGGGTGTGTGTGCTGCTTCTGCTCTTTAACAGCGAAAAATGTCCCTGAATGGCGGGGGGGGAGCAGCAGGGGGGGATTTTCCTGCGTCCAGCGGGGCCCTGACCAGGCTCCCGAGTTAGTCCCGGTAACGACCGCAGCACGGAAAAGGCGTTACAGCTCTCGCAGCTTAAAAAAAAAAAAAAATTCTGAATTATTGAGTGCGCCTGCTCGAATGAAATGCTTGTTATCGTTCATAGTGACAGTGTTGAGAGGACTTCAGTCCCTCTGGGTGTTTGTTTTTGGGGCTACAGGCAGCTCGGAAGTACCGGTCCGTAACCGTATGCACTTTGATGACAAAAGTCGACAGTTTTCATGAGAAAACGCCTGTGACCTCCGGTTCTGCGAGAGGAATGATCAGGGGCTCTGCTCCGGCCCCGCTCCCGCGCCTGCCCTTGGTCAGAAACCGCTACCTACAACTTTGCCACTGCACAGTTGTGAATAAAAAGGTAATTCATGACGTGTAGCTTTATTTCCCCAAAATCTAGAACTGAAATGGGACGGGAGCGCACCCGCAAGGTGCCTGCGGAGGGTTTGAAGCCTCTTACAGGTACCTTCAGTAACTTTAAACATAAATGGGGCCGTTTGCTTTGGTTTTGAACCCTGGATGAGAGATACTGCTACTAATTCATCTCTTGGTTTTTTGGTCTGTTTTCCCTTTCAAACGTTGATGAAATGTCCCTGTGTCACTTTTGCCAATGGTGTATTTCGCTATTTTTCCCCCCTTACACCTGTCTTGAGCTACTAACACTTACAGACAGTTTGCTTTTTGCCTTTTCAATGTTCTGTTAAGGTGGGATTTTCTATTTTATAAAGCTATAAGTAGTTCTTTCAACCTGTAAAAAAGTTCAATTATATTTTACTTTGGTTTATATCAGTTACTTGGGTTTCTGAGTCCTATAGTAGTATAAAATAGATACCCCAAATTAGTAATTTGAATAGGATGTGTTAACTCAGTTGATCTTCTAGAGTGGTGTTAATTTAACTCCACAGAAAATTTAAATGTCTTCAGAAGACAAAGAGGCTCAGGAGGATGAGCTGCTGGCCTTGGCTAGCATTTATGATGAAGATGAGTTTAAGAGAGCCGAGTCTGCCCAAGGAGGAGAAACAAGAATTTGTCTGGAGTTGCCTCAAAACTTCAAAATTTTTGTGAGTGGTGAGTTCAGATGTTTTGTGTTATCCTCAGATCAGGTTTTCCCCAGCTGATTCGCTGGTACGTGCTCGTTGGTCGCTGCTCGAGCGACCCGCAGGAACATGGACCAGAGAAAGCCATGACTGACCCTGTGCTCGTGGCGTGGTCGGGGTTTGTATCCGAGTAGGTGATTTCATCCTCATCCATAGAATCTCTTTAGTGAACTGTAAAATTAGAGATGAGTAATAGTATTTCTTAGGATTTTTTTTTTTTTCCCTTGAGGACATGGCTTTCCGGGCTCTTGGTTTGTGCAGGAGCTGCTATTTCACAGTACTGATATTTACTGATTTAACCCTATATATATACACACAGCCCCGTGAAATTTTAGTGCGCTGAGCAGTTTTGTTATCTAGGGTTGAAAAAATAATTTAAACCCCATAAATTAATCCAATGAAAAGAGATATGCTGGGTGCTATCATAAGCAGTTGAAGTTGATTAGTTTTCATTTTCTTACTCTTTTTCAAACTGCCTCAATTGTCGTTGGTTCAGGCAGTTCCACGGAGAGCCTCCGGAACAACGGATTTGAATACACCGTTTGCTTTCTGCCTCCCCTCGTGCTGAATTTTGAACTCCCACCAGACTACCCCTCAACGTCCCCACCGGCGTTTACCCTCAGTGGGAAATGGCTCTCCCAAGCCCAGGTTTGCAAAATAGTTTTACCGTTCTAGCAGAGCTTTTGTGATCACGAGTAAGTTGATAATGAACAGTGCTCTGGGGTCTGTCAATGCAGGAGATGAAGGTAAAATTAAGACATAAATCATTGGGTTGCTCTTTCAGTTGGCTCCTGTTTCCTACTTATTTGGTCACCGTTCTGAGGAATGAAAGCTGGCATCCATGAGCATTACTTTTATATGTATGTATATATAACAAATATAGAATAGCCAGTTATAGATTGTATATTAAAAATACAGATTTTATATTAAAAATAGAGAACGGTAGATGATTCTGTGAACTCCAGGATCTGGAATCCAAGTGTGCTGTAAGGAGGACTGTGGGAGAGGAAAACAGTAACGAGTTGTCAGAACTTACCGAAATCTGCACTTGGGGTTTTTTTTTTCCCAGCTCAGTGCTCTTTGCAAACACTTGGACAACGTATGGGAAGAGAATCGAGGCTGTGTGGTCTTATTTGCCTGGATGCAGTTTCTGAAGGAAGAAACGCTGAGTTACCTGAATATTTCCTCCCCATATGAGCTGAAAATGTGCCACCAAGGGAGCAGGCAGAGTAAAACACCTTTGGTCCCTCTCGATGCTGAGAAGGATTGTGGGGGTGCAGCGGGCTCTGCCGCAGCCGAAGAGGAAACGATCGATGCAAGAGCTGTGCAGGATGTGGAATCGCTGTCGAGTCTGATTCGGGAAATCTTGGACTTTGATCAGGCTCAGAGGAGGAAGTGCTTCAACAGTAAGATGTACTTGTGCAATATCTGCTTCTGTGAGAAGCTGGGCAGTGACTGCATGCACTTCATGGACTGCAGCCACGTGTACTGCAAGGCCTGCCTGAAGGACTACTTCGAGATACAGATCAGGGATGGGCAGGTCCACTGCCTCAACTGCCCCGAGCCCAAGTGTTCTTCTGTCGCTACTCCTGGCCAGGTGAGAGAAGTGTGCAGGCAGTGCTGGTAGAGTTCTGCTGACTGACAACCCTCACAGAGCTGGGGTGTGGCTTTTCCCGGTGCGCCTGGTGAATATACCCGGGGAAATGTTCTCTCTTAAAACCGGATCACTCGGCCTGTGGTTCGCCCGCTGCGTTCGGACTGGCATTGCTCAGAGGCCTGAATTAACATCCCATTGCATTTGACGCTGCGTGCTTTTCATCTGGTTGTTATTAAAATAGCATTGGGAGTGTTGAGTGTGAGGAGGAGGAGGCTGAGGGGAGCCCTCATCCCTCTCTGCAGCTCCTGACAGGACGTTGCAGAGAGGCTGGGGCTGGGCTCTGCTCCCAGGGGATCAGGGACAGGACAACAGGGAACGGCTGGAAACTGCCCCAGGGAAGGGTCAGGCTGGGCAGGAGGAGAAAATGTTTCAGAGAAAGAGCGGTCCGAGAGTGGAACAGGCTGCCCGGGGAGGGGGCAGTCCCCATCCCTGGGGGGTTTCAGGGCCATTGGGATGAGCTGTGGGGGATGTGGGGTAGGGGAGAGCTTTGTAGAGTCGGGCTGAGGGTTGGACTCACTGATCCCGAGGGGCTTTTCCAACCCGAGTGATTCTGGGAGAATTTCCATAGCCTCTTACCAAACATAAAGTGGATGCATCCCATCTGTAGGTCCTTTTTCACTGATTTACAGTTCTTTTGCTGAAGCCAGCAGGCTCGGAGTGTGTAATCTTTCTCTGATCTTTGTTTAGGTTAAAGAGTTGGTTGGAGAGCAACTGTTTGCACGTTACGACCGCCTGCTGCTGCAGTCCACCTTGAACCTGATGGCAGATGTGGTGTATTGCCCTCGCCCGGGCTGTCAGACGCCGGTCATGCAAGAACCGGGTTGCACCATGGGCATATGTTCCTGCTGCAACTACGCTTTTTGTACTCTCTGTAAAATGACGTACCACGGGGTGTCTCCGTGTAAAGTCACTGCGGGTGAGTCACCGTATTGTGGAAATGGATCAAGGAGCAATAAAGTCTTGTGGGAAAAAGGCTGCAGGTCAGAAATGAAGTGAGGAAACTCAGCGCTGGGTGACTTTTCTAAAAGAGCAGACAGATTCATTTGGAGTAGGTCTGGCGCTGGCAATTAAAAAGTATTCCTTTGATGACACTCCACAGCTCAGGATGTCCCTAAACTGCTGACTGCCAAATTCTGAGAGGCCATTGCAGGGGACAAATAATTTTACGTGTGCCTTTTTTTTACCCTTTCCTGTGAATCCACTCCTTTCTGTTGTCAGAGTTGATAGTGGAATCAGGTGGATGCTTCTCCATCTGTTTGGCTTCAAAAGCATGTGCCCAAGTTTCATTAAATGTATGTTCAGAAAAAATATTTCCATTTTTCAGTTTACTTTACATTACAGATTTGATCTAATTCCATTGACTGATCTCTTTTATAACGAAACAGTGTAAAAATGTTGAATTTTGAGGTAGAGGGGTTTTAATATTCTCATGTTTTTCTTGTGTTTTCTAATGTTTCACTTTTTAATTAATGATATTAATTGCCTTTGAGAATATGCTGTTATTAGCTGAACTTCTTTATGTACTATATTACAAAAGCTGTTTTGTTTGGGGTTTGTTTTTTTTGGTTCCCCAGAGAAATTAACGGATTTGCGAAATGAATATTTAGAAGCAGATGAGGCAACTAAAAGATTTTTGGAACAACGCTATGGCAAACGAGTGATTGAGAAAGCCCTGGAGGAGATGGAGAGTAAAGAATGGCTAGAAAAGAACTCCAAGTCCTGTCCTCGCTGTGGTACTCACATAGAGGTAAGCACGGAGGGGAAAGGCTGGAGAATCGTAGTAACGCTTAACAAAAACTAATCTAAATTGAGTCAGTTCTGTATTTAGGCTGGAGCAGAGGTGTATTTGTAGCCTCCAAGTTCACCAGGGAAGGTGAATTTCTAAGAAATGGTAAGAGAACTTTGCATTTCTGGCTGCGTTCTGTAGGAGAGGAGGTGATGTTTCTGGAGCTCAGGGACTTGAGTAAACACAGCAACTGGTATTGTTCAGGCTCCGGCACTGAAAAGATGGAGGTTGACTATGGATCTGTATGAATCCCTTTGTTTTCCAGGTGTTGCAGGCTACTGCTCTTTCTGGCTACAGCCAAGAAATAAAACTAGCTTCAGAAAAATCTTAATTTTCAGTATTATTAGCATTACAGCCAATTTACAGTTATGCGATTCTAGTTGTCCTGAAGAGTGAAAAAGTATGAGTGCTAAGACAGAGTCAAGGTAAAAATGTATTTCTCAGTGGACATGGTTTTGAGGACTGTTACACAGAGACAGGCCCGAAGACTGACATGGTCAGATTTTTTGTCACTGCTATCTTGTTTTTTTTTCCCCTCAGAAACTTGATGGTTGTAACAAAATGACGTGTTCGGGCTGCATGCGGTATTTCTGCTGGCTCTGCATGGGCCTGCTCTCAAGGGTGAACCCCTACCGCCACTTCAATGACCCGTCGTCCCCGTGCTTCAACAGGTTGGTGTTGACTGCGTTTCTTCTAGTGCTGTAGCTCTTTGTTTACTTTTTTCTGACAGTCTCTCCCAGATTATTCTTACCTTGAAATTTGTAGCTACGCAGTTTAAGGCAGAGTTGTTTCTCTCAAATATTTATGCTTACAAGAGCCTGACACTAACGATAAAAAAAAAAAAACAGGAGTGATTCAGGATACGATTTTGGTTTTTAAGAGTTTTTGTTTTAAAATCCTGGAGAAACCTTCTGGGCCTATTCGTGACGCTTTCCTTGCTGCCTCTGACCGAGACAGCCTGTAATGAAATGTTTCCTTGCAGATGCTCAGGTACGTGGGAGCGCAACACAAGGTTTGGGGTAAAAAAAGCTGCTTCTACAAAGCTGCAGACTTGCCTTACATCACCACTCTTAGGGACGTATCGGGAGACAAAGGGTGCTGCTGCTGCCTGGACAGACGAAAGGGCAGGTGGCTCAGGGAGGGGGCTAACAGCAGCCCCTGAGCTCCGTGTACCCCACTGGGTCATGAGCCCCTCGAGCCCGTCGCCGTGACAGACGCTGCCTGGATACAAAAGTCAAAATACCAGCAGTTCTCTCATCCCCCACCGTCTGTAACAGATGCAGCTGACAGGATTTAGTTTTCCCTTGTTCTTGGCCCTCCTTTTTCAGCATTCCCTCTTCTCCCAACACTAATTTTTTCACTTCCTACCCTGTTTTCCTTTCTGTTTTCCGTCTGGTGTTCTTTTTTCTTTTAGTTTAGTTTAACTTCTACCTATCTTGACTAAGCTCACCTGTTATATATAAAAAAAAACATTTTCCCACCCCACCCCACCCCTTGATGTTTCTATGTTCTAGTTGTTTGCTCAGCTCTGTGTTGCCTGATTGTAAAGTAATGGAGCAGGCAGGCTTGGCTGGTGATTATACACTGCTTAAGGACCAGCAGCATGCTAGGTAACGTTTGATATGTTTTGGATTATTCATGTTTTCAGGGATTTCTTGAGATCTCATGTTTGTAAGGCACTGCAAAGCTTCCTGGTGTCACGTGCTTTAGAAGTGCAGAGTGACTTATTTTAATGGACTTTGAGGACTGCAGCATGAGTGGCTTATGATACCAAAAAAATAGTGCAGTTTGCTGCTCTTGTGGGTTTTGTCACATTTAGATTGATTTTTTTTTTTTGGGGGGGGGGGTTTTGCATCCTGATGGTAAATTATTTGCTGTCCTGCAGATTGTTCCAAGCCGTGCATATTGATGGTGACTTCCTGGAGGATGAAGACGAAGACTAGTAGCTTTCTCTAGCAACAAAAGCTGAACAAACCAGAGACAGATGCTTTCCATTTCTGTGTCGAGTTTGCTTTTCACTTCCATTACGTGATAGACAAATGATAACTACCTTGCACTGCAGGATACTCACGCTTCAGAGGCTGTTGCCAAAACCAAAGGAGACTGTTTTACCCATCCCGTGACCAGGATCACCACGGAAGGCCCTCACAATCACAGCGACTGCTGAAGGCAGATACAACCACTCAGAAGTTGGAAGACTGCTGGGAAAATACATACTAAGAGGTGCCCTTTTTTGAAAAAGCAAACAAAACTGAAGCTCCAAATCTCAGAAATGTTTGGGGGTTTTCTTTAGGGGGACTGACTTTTCGAGGATCTCGGCTCATGTCCGTTGGGGGTTTTCAGGCAGTTTCACGGTAGCTGTAGTGCTCTTTCTGGAGCTGTTCAGGGGTGCTGCTTGGACAGGGAAAGGTTTCTGATACAATGCAGAAAATTTCTTCTGTATTCAGCACCTGAGCTTATTGCTTCTTTAGCATTTCCTGACCCGTTTCTCTGGAAAGCCACTGATCGCTCTGTCAGTGATACTTTCTAATGATGGTAATGCTAATTATCCCTACACCCCGTACTGGCTGTGCTGCCTGGGTCTTGGCATTACCGAGTGCTTTGGCAGAAAACGACCAGCGGCCATTTCCAGAAATTTGAATCTGCTTGATGACTCATCTCGGTGTTGCTGTTGTATTCACTCACGTTGCTGCTCCTTATTTTGACAGTGGTGAGCGCTAAGGCAGCGACCCCAGTATGGGGCCAGTGAGAGGATGAAAAGTATCAGTCAGCTGTTGAAACAAATTGTTGTGGATACAATAGTTGAGATTAACTTGAATTCTTCAACATAACCGAAAATTAACTTGTTTTCTCAGATGATGAAGTAATTTATTTTTTACTAACATTTGATTAGTTGATAGTTTTGCTTCTGGACTAGATACCTTGTTTCTACTGTCCCTGCACTTCAAATTATTTCAAAACCAAATTGTTCCCCCTAAAAGCTCAGTAAGTAGTTTTGCGAGCGTGAAAGTTATTACTGGAGGGAACCATTAATTTTTTAGAAGTTTTTCCACTTGCAGAATGGTCTAAAATTTATTTTGAAATTAAAACTGCATGTGCTGTGTTCAAAACAATTAGCAGGGACTGGATGGATAGCTCAGGAGCTGGAAGACACTTCAGAAACTCAAGGTGAACACCTCTCAGTTTCAGCTGTTAGTAAATAAATTTATACTTGGGTATCTGGCCAGAATGAGTGCTGATTTAGTTACTTTCCCCGGGGATGGAAGTCTCTATTATTAGAGTTGGCAGCGATTAAACAGATAAGAGAGGTTAAGGGTGGATCTCGTGTCTTGGTTTAGAGTATAGGGTAGTGTGTAGGGAAAGTTTACATTGTTTATGGTTTAAATTGTATTTCCTGCACCTTTCACATGCACTAAATTCACTTTAAGACAGTAAACAGAGTTGTCTCCCTGCTTGTGTTCATTCTGGTGTGTACGTGGCAGCACAGGTCAGCGTATGGGACCGAGCTCTGTTCTGGGTGTTGCGGGGTTGTCTGTAGAGCGGCACAGAGCAGAGCCGGGCTGGCACCAGGCTCCCAGGTGAAGCTGGCACAGGATCTGTTCAGCTGATAAAAGGCTGGATGGTTCCATACACAGCGTGTCCTCGCACCCGAGGAGCCCCGGCTTTCTCGCGGAGATACAAGCCCCTGGTACGTGGTGGTGTTGCGCCACCGCTCGGGGATCGCTGCGTTGGACGGAGCCAGCGCCGAGCTGCATTTCCCCCCCACAGGAGTTTCCACAAAGGGTGTGTTGGGATGAGAAGGGCTGTCTGCCAGAGCTACCCGAGCAGAGCGCTGTGTGCAGCAGCTGAAGGTGTTGCAGTGAACCACCTCCGCTCCCAAGAACTTTGTGCGGAGGGAGGAGGAACGAGGACGTCGTCACCACTGTGTCCATGAATTTGGGGCTCCCGTGGACCCCTGGGCTGGAGCTCCCACACTCTGCAGCACGGTGCGGGAGGACAGACCCTCCGAGGAGAGGACAAGCAGGTGACTGCACTCGTGGGACAGAGAACAGCAGGACATGCCTCCACGCAGAGAGAGCAAGGCAGCGACTCTGGTAACGCGGCGCAGTTTCATCCTCAGTGTCTACGTTTTCCTCTTGTGGCCCCTTCTCCGCTTCTGTGCGTGCACAGAATGAGCAATGGATTATTTGCAGACATTCTGTGGTAAAAGGTGGAGAACTCTGACCTCTTCTCTCCTTGAAAGATTCCCCCCTTTTGCTGCTGCCTGGCAGGACAGAACTGCAGCAGGTGTTTGGTGGAAACCTGCCAGCAAACACTGGGCAAGGGGGGAGCTCCTGCAGTAGGGAGCAGCAGTGGCTATTTCTACCAAACTGCTTTCACTAGAGCTTTGGTTCTAGGTTGATAGAGAAATCTTGTGCAAAATAACAAGTCTTTCTCATGCTTCAAAGGTTTTGTTCTGTTCAAACCTGTTCAGTCACATAAACTGTCCCATGCTTCACTGGCACAGCGAGACTGAGCACCAGATACAGTCACTGTATTCACTTAGAAAAAAATCAGGACATTTACCTGAGAAAGTTACATTACAGATCAACAGCATCCAAAGTTTCTGCATAAAGAAAAGGAATGCTCCCCAGTTTGCCTTGCCCTCGTGTGATAGCATTTGATAGGAAACCCAGGAATCAAGTTTCAGAATGGGTGGGGTCTTGCCAGTACAGGCAGCTGTTCAAAACCAAACAAAATCCAGGAAACAAACCTTCCCCCCTGCCCCAAGTGCTAATTTGAGCCAAGAACTCTCTTGCCATTATTTCTACTTCACTTTGCAGTAACATTTGCCTGGGAATTTGCTGCTGTCTTTGTTAGCAAAGTGGTTTCAGGACCAGCTAGAACCCGGCTGTAACTCTCCTGCTGATCCTGGTGTGAGTTTTACGTACGGGGTGTCTGTGCAGGAACGGCCTCACTGTTCTCCACATCTAGTGACTGTTCTCTGTCTCTAAATCTGATCTTTGAAAAACAGGTTTTGGCAGTTTTGGACAGCCCGGGCCTTTTGCTTGGTGTGGCAGCCATGGAATAAGCCACAGCAGTTTTTTAGAACAGGCCTTTAGTTTAGGCTGTCGGGTGGAACGTGGCTTTATGGGAACGGTTCTTGGTGTCTCCCTTGTGCCGCCACAGGGGGTTTGCTCAGAGGCTCCTTTCGCAGCGGGGTCCGTTTGTTGCTGGAGTTACTTGGGACTGGTGAGACCAGCAATGAACTGACTGCTGAGCGCGGTAGCTCAGACCTCTTTCGGCCTCAGCTTTCTCAGATGCTGCAGTCCTGGCATAAGGATTCCCAGAGTATTTGAGCTCTAAGCCAAGGCAAAAATGAAAATAGCAAAAGGATTTAAGGGAGAGGGGGTGGTTTGGTCACTTTTCCTTAGAATTTTAAAACTCTTTTAGGTTTGAATTGTTACCCTGTTTTTATGCAAGCCCTGAATCCATCCATAGAAATTCCTTTCCGGATCATTTGCTGTTCTGTAATTAAACATAGGCTGGGGCCAGAGGGACTGGAGTGTCTCCTCTGGGGCTTATGTGGCATCCCCTTGTAGCAAGGGAAAGGACAGGAAGGAGGGAGAGAGAACTTACTGCTGCAGGCTGACACAAGTAACAGAGGGCCAAGCAGTGCAGAGGAGTCATTTATGCTTAATCCCAGCAAATCTGCGCTCTTGGCGTACATCGTAAAGCACCAGGGCATATAAAATTATACAATGAAAACGAACATGTCAGGCTTCTTGTGTGACAACAAATAAAATCCTACAGATGCATAAACCTCGTTATTAACACAGTGCTGGCAAGTGGTGCCGGCGGTCTCTCTTTTGCCGAGCTGGGCTCAAGTCCAACGTCCAGCTCAAAGGCAGGTTCAGCCAGGGCTTTATCCAGTCAGGCCTTGAAAAACTCTGAAGGATGGAGTCTGCACCTCTCCGGGGAACCTGCCCCACAGGTTGACTGTCCTCGGGGGTAGTTTTTTTTCCCCGTATATCCAGTCTAAGTACCTGGTCCCAACTCGAGCTCCATGGTCTCTTCTCTGCCTTGCCCGTGCCCTGCCCGGTTGAGCCTGGCTTGATCTTCTCTCTGACCGCCTTGCAGCTGCACAGCGCCTTACTACTGGCTCACGCTGAAGCTTTCCCTGCCCCAGGCTGAACAAGCCCCATTCCCATTTTAAATGACTCTAACGTTAGAGTGTATTGTGGAGAGGGAGCAACACAAGAGATACTTGTCCTAACTGCAGGGAATACACCCCAAAGGGATTACCCCCTTGGTTTCTACAACATTGTACTTTCACGCAGCTTCCCATTTCAGCTTTGGGGCCTTTAGTCCATGTGATTACAGTCGTTTCATAGGTTAAACAACTCATTCTCCATTGACTTTACCTTCAGAGAACAAGTTAGTGGCAGAATTTTGTGGAACACAGCACACTGGATCCCATCCTCATTTGGTTAATTAAGGCAGGTGTTTGGCATCTGTCTTTTTAATGGAAGGAAGCAAGCACATAATCATTTTGCTAATTTAAGAACAAATCTGAGTTTCTGCAGCAATTCCCTTTCTTCACAGCTGGTTTTCAACAGAAAGGCTGGTTCAGCACTATGAGCAGCGAGATTAATCGCTGTATGGCTTCTCAGACTGGCTTCTGTCTGCTCCCGTCTCCTTCATGCTGTATAAGGGTTCCACAAGCTTGTTGTGAACCAGCATTAAACCTAATGCAGCAAGTAAAAACAGGACTTAAGTAGACATATAAAGCAAAATTCTCATTTACTGGATGATACTGGAATTAGGTATTACTAGAGTCCTTGTTCCTTCACTCCCACACCCACGCAGTTAAGCATTACTTTTGCTCTTTTATTACTGCTGTACACCTCAGCTGTTGTATTTAAGGAACATACTCCTTTGGGAGTTAAAACACAAACAGGCCATGCAAAGCATGGCTTGTGTCACTTAAAAACTAAGTACAACAGCTGCTTGACCCAGTCAAACACTCACCTTTAAAGTATTTCACCGTCTTAACCCTGAGTTCCAGCGTGGCATCCTCATCGCACACAAACACAGTGTTGGGGTGTTGCTGGAAAGCGGATATTGTCCACATGTGGTTGACACCCTCCTCGATAGCTTTGTACAAAGCAAAGGCTTTGTGGGCTCCTGTGATAAGAATCATCACCTGGACTCCGAGACACAGAGGAGGGCAGTTAGGGACTGGAAGAGAGCACACCTACCCCCTGCTGAACTAAGAGGTGCCCGAGAGGGGACAACATCCATCATCCTCCCCAGAGGCACTTCACTATCACAAATCTGTTCGCTCTGGCTGCATTTTCTTCATCAATTAAATCCTAGCCTGGTGGGTCATTGTAATGATTCAGATCCTCTGAGGTCCCCTGTTAAGCACCTATATGCCGAGGCTTAACAAGTATAAATCAAGGTACAGACTTAATTAAAAGCTATCTCACAGAGTTTGCATGAGCTGCTGGTGTAACATCAAGTCCACCAGTGCTTCTTGCAGTTACTTCCCCTGATGAGATTCTTAATCAAAGACATCCTCCCAAACCTTTCTAGCTCCCTGGGAATCACAACTGTTCCGCAGGGTTACACAAAGCCAAGCGTTAGCAGAGCGAAAATGGAGGCCAGAGCAAGAACGAGCCTTTTCCCAGTGCTGCAGAAGGGGAGGATCAGGCACTGAGCTGCTTGCGGCAGGGGAAGCGTAGGCTGGCCCAGGCCAGCAGGGTGCAATGCCGCTCCAGGGCTGGATGAGCTTTAGCTGCTCCAGGAAGCCCTGCTCAAGAGCTACTGGATAAAGTCCTGCTCTTCTCCTAACCTCTCTGGCATCCATGACAGTGCCTACTCCGACCGTCAATGCCATTGTGGGGACTCTGGAGAGGTCACCGTCAAAGAACCTGGCATTAGCCAGTATAGTGTCCGTAGCCAAGGTCTTCACGCGCGTCCTGGATACCAAACTCGACCCGGGCTCGTTGAAGGCAATGTGACCGTCCGGGCCAATACCTGGGACACAGACAGTTGGAGAGGAAGGTCAGTGGCTGCAGCGCTCGTGGCAGGAAGCAGAGCCAACAGCACTGCTGTTAGAAAGACATTCAGTGCCTCAGGAATAGACACAGAGCTGAGGAAAATACTTGCAATATTTCTGCTCAAGCTCAGATTTGCTTCTGGTAGGAATGCTAGCCAAAACCCCCTCTGCAGTCAGCAGAGACTCTTCCCTAACTACAGGGGCAACAATAAAACAAAGTAGATGGCAGAATCTTAAGGCAAACTGATGGGAAAAGCTTGTGTTGAGCTCCTGTTGGCTCAGAGGACTCTGACTACTCCTAGCAGTTTCCTGTTAGCCCTGGCAACTGTAATACATTTTCTGTTTGGTACCATTCTAGCCCTGCCTGTTCCTCCTGCTGATCATTTCCTGAACAATTCACTTACTGGATTGAAATACTTAAAACTGAGGGAGCGGTACCCTGGGAAACAGGGCTGCCAGCACCCAGGAGCACCCAGGGCAGTGGGATGTGCGGTGCCTTTCACTGCAAACCCACCAAACTGTGCTGAAAATGAACTCTCCTGACAATGATTGAGACAGATAGCTGGTGGAGGAAAGGCAGAACTTCCTGCCAGTGTTTAGAGACCACGAGTCCTTCGGGTTTTCACCTCCAACAAAGAGTTCAATTCCTCCAGCTGCTTTGATTTTATCCTCAAATGCGTCACACTCTGCCTGTAGATCAGGTGCGTTTCCATCCAAAATGTGAACGTTTTCTGCCGAGATGTCGATATGCTTAAAGAAGTTATTCCACATGAAGGAATGGTAACTTTCCGGGTGATCCCTCGGGAGACCTGGTAACAGAGCATGCACGGGACTAAGACCAACTGAAACAACATCACCCATAACACAAACCATCTACACGTCCTGGTAGTGCCTTTGGTAACAGAGCACTGCTTTCTCCGTCTGTCACTGGTGACTCCCTCAACTTTCATGAGTTGTTTTTATTTCCCTAAATGGCAAAATTAAAATCAATCACAATAGCTCCTGGAAAACGTGCTCATATTAAGATGCAACAGTGTTCCAGAAAAGCAGGCACACGTCGTACCTCATCCGTTGCTACCTTTTCAGCCTTCCTCCCAGTTCATATTAGCAAGAATGATTAAAAAGCTGTGCAGTAGCCTGGGAAATAACTTACTGCATTTTTTTTCCCACTTGAATGCTATAAACCCACACTGGACTGCCTATTCCCTAATGCTCCCTGATTAGGGTTGTTCGCAGAAAAAATTATTGACTGGAGTAAAATCTGCATTAGCAAATATTTACCCTGTATGTGTTTCACCTTTGGAGCTTTTGGCTTGCCCGCTAATCTCTCTGTACTCTTTCTTCTGAAGAGACTATTTCTTCACAGCTCCATAAGCAGATCAGTGCTCTGCTATCTTAACAGGAGCGCGCTTGTAAGAGACCTGCAGCTAAAACGACCTTTATAATCCTAGAGCAAAGGTGGTAGTTTATCCTGCACACTATCTCGGCTTGCAAAGATAGATCAGAGAATACCAGGTTGGAAGGGACCTCAAGGATCATCTGGTCCAACCTTTCCTGGCAAAAAGCACAGTCTAAGCAGGAATCCACCACCTCCCTGGGGAGACTATTCCTGCAGCTGGTTGTTGCCAATGTGAAAAACGGATGCTTAGCTGGTCAATACCTAAATTCAGGGACTGAATACCTAAATTCAGGTACACAGCAGTGCCCAGTGTGTATAATACCAGGCAACACCTGATAACCTTTAATATTTCTTACGCAGGTTTTCAAATTGTGCCTGTTGGCTCCCCTGGCTCACGCAAATTTTATCCTTCCCACCCCGAAGCTCCGGCCGGTGGGATTTTCTGTGCCCACCACGCACTAAGAGGCCTGTCGGGGTGCGGTACCGGGCACCCGACGCCCAGGCTGGGCAGAGAGAGACAGGGAAGTAACAGACAGCAGAACCGCTACGGGAAGCCGAATACTCGTGGCGTGCGGGCACTCACCCACGTACTCGTCCATGTTGAAGGTTTTCACGTACTTGAAGGAGAGGTCCCCGTTCCGGCAGTACTCCACCAGCTTCCTGTAGCAGCCCAGCGGCGTGCTGCCTGCGGGGGAGCCGCCGCCTCAGCCCCGGG
>NW_020799117.1:1495646-1502089 GCF_003259725.1 Athene cunicularia | reverse complement strand
CGCCCGGGCCGGCCCCTCCTGGCGGCCGCTCCCCTCAGCCGAGCCCCGCCGGGCGGCCGCTCCCCGGCACTTTCCTGCCGCCGGGATCCGGGGTGGGAGTTGGGAGAAGCGGTTAAATACACCCAGTGATGGGGCCGCGGGCTGCCCACGCGTGAGGAGCACGGGAAATGCGCTCGATGCCTGGGCAGAGCTTTCGGGAACCAACCGAGGGCAAAATTCTCCCTGTGAGGGGGGTGAGGCCCTGGCACAGGCTGCCCAGAGCAGCTGTGGCTGCCCCCTCCCTGGCAGGGTTCAAGGCCAGGTTGGACGGGGCTTTGGGCAACCTGGGCTGGGGAAAGGTGGCCCTGCCCGGGGCAGGGGGTGCCACTGGGTGATCTTTAAGGTCCCTTCTAACTCAAACCGACCTGTGATTCAGTGGTTTTCCCCAAATGCTCTAAAAAGGCAATTAGATCTTTAGATGTCCTTATGCCCCCAGGCTTCTGGGGTGTCCCTGCCGCGGCTGGGATCCGCCGGCTCGGCCCTTCAGCTGCTCTGGGTGAGCCACAGCCCATAGAGCCAAGCCAGGAGCCGTGCCCCGGGCAGGAACGAGCAGCTCTCCCACTTGAAGCCTTTCACAGGGACTCGCTCCAGGGCACGTCGGGGTCATTCAGGGCTCTGCCTGCAGGGACGGTGAACAGCTCATGACCTGCCGGTGTTTGTGCTGCTCCCGACAGCAGAGGTATCCCCAAAAAAGATCTGTCTGCTCTTGTTCCAGCTGCCTTCAAGCTGTAGTGGAAACATGCCCGACCTCTCCTTGCAAAGTTCTTTGTTGAGATGCAAAGGTCTTACTTCAAAGTTAGCTTTTTGCTTTCATTAGAAGAAAGAATAACATACAAATTGCTGTGCTAGGATCCAGCCTGTGCAGTTCCTTCTTAGTTTAATAATTTAAACAACCTGGCCAGTCTGAGTTATCTCATCATGGATGCTGAGAAGTCCTGGCTTGGTTTGCATTTGGATGGGGAACGATGGGTGTGATGGGCCGTGGCCAGATGGCTGTGGTCGGACACGGGAAGGGTTTGAGGCCACAAAGACTTAAGTAAATGGAAAGTGCTGTGTGTTTCCATCAGCAGTGGTTAGCCAGCAGGCATGAACTATTTTGGTGGCTGCAGTGCTGGGCGAAGAGTTGACAGCAGCAGCATCCTCAGCTCTCCTGCAGCACAGGGCAGCCTGGGCTTTGGCTGTGTGAAACAGCTTTTCCACTTTTCCCATCCGGGTCGTATCGGTGTGACAGACCCATCGGTCCCATGGATGCTGACAGGAATTACAGCGCTGGAAGGTTCGTAGGTGCAGAACCGAGGCGCTGAGCTAAACGGGGGCTGTGCCTCCGCTGGGACGGAGGGGCCGTGGGGACCTGGCTGGGGTCGGGGCAGTTCCCGTCCTGGGGCCGCTTCGGTCCATTTGCCGCGTGGTGCCGGCACGAAGGGATCTGGTGAGCGCAGCTCCTGACCTGCCCGCCGACGGGGAGCTGCCCTGAGGAACATGTCACCGTTACTGCAGCACACCTGCAGCTCCTGACCTGCTCGCCGACGGGGAGCTGCCCTGAGGAACATGTCACCGTTACTGCAGCACACCTGCAGCTTCTGCTGGGCGAAGCCAGAACTGCTGCAGCCGCTCGGAAGGGAGAGTGCGCCGGCACCTCGATTCTGCAAATAACCCACTTCGGCTCGCTCAGCGTTACCACGGAAACGCAGCGAGGGCTCCGAGATATCTGAAAAGCAAACCCTGGAGGTGGAGACCACATGGGAATTGATTTCAAGAGCCATCGTGGACTTCCCACAGCCGTGAGCTGTAGGGCAACAGCCATGTCCCCCACCCGTGAGGTGACTTGTGGGCTGTCCTGTTTGTGTGCCGTGGGAGCAGCCTGCGGACAGCCATCGCTCCAGCCCTTGCCCCTGCCTCCCCTTCCTACTGCATTTTTGCCCCCTCGGAGGCTTGGGGAGCTGCTGCATTTGAGGGTTGGCCTTCCAGCATCGTACCCTGCTGCTCACACAGCCCCAGCGTCGGGATGGATTTGGTTTAAATTCAAATGCTGTGGGTCTCTGTCGATCACAAAGGGTCTGGCTCTGACTTTAATCTCCTGTGCAAGTAGCTTTGGCAGATACAGTGCACAAAGACGGAGGAGGCAGCCGGCAGCTCCCAGTAAAAGCAAATCATGTTTTGATGAGAAGAAAAAACTACAATGGTGCAAGAGAGCCCGGCACGTGCATCTGCCGCCACAGCTGCCCTGTTCTGCCCACATCCCGTGTCTCTGCATACTTTATGCAGCCTTACCGTTACTTAGGAATGGCTCCAGGGCTGGGTTATATGTGTGACTAGCATGCAGGGTATTTTCATGATAATTTATGCGTGTTATTGTTTCTGCATTTACAGCTAGCTGTTCAAATGTTGAAGAACTTCCTGGTATCTGAACAGGCTGATTTTCTCTCCTTGCAAAGGCAGCAGATGGAAGGAAACAAACACTTCTCCGCAGAAGTTGAAGTTTAACCAAGGAGTTCTAACAAGCACAGCGTTTTCTTTTTCTCTGTGTTGAAGTAATTAGAGTCAGCAGTGCTCGCAGGCCAGGGCTTTTGCTACCGGGAACTGCTTGGGAGCACAGGGATTTTTTTTCCCCAGAAAAGCAACAATTAAAAATTTATCTGCATTAAAGGACCCTCTCTCCAAATCCTGTAATCAAAGCATCTTTTTAATATCCGCCATCTGTCACCACTTCCTGCTCCCGCACATCCCACTTACCTTCTCACCCCTATTTATAAGAAAAGGAGAAACAAGATTCCCTGTTGGATGGATTTGGAGGGGACCTGCTCTTTTCTGCAAGCGTCGCTCACTGCTTAGCTCTCCCAGCAGTGGCCAAATCCCAGTTAGGAGTTTGCTGGGGGGGTCACAGCAAGTCGATGTGCTAGGGCAGCGCACGAGCAGGCAGCTCTGGGGAGCACATGTGCCAGTCCCTTTCTGTTTTTGCAGACGAGGCTCCTGTGGGAAAGCTGGCAGAGCTTCACTCCTCACCACGTTAAAAACTGCTTGTCTATGCAGCAGAGGATTTAGTCTGGACAGCAAGATTAAATTAACCATTGGTTAATTGTGATTTCTGCAGTACACTGAAGAAATAATGGAGCAACAAAGATCACTGGTGAAATCTGAGTTAGGGCTCCAAAATCAGGCTCGGAAGAGTTGGCTGTGCTAGATGAAGCCAGTTGGGAGCTCAGCTCTCTGCCTTGCCCTGTTCACAGCCCGGCCTGTCAGCACAAACTCGGCTGCATCCCTCGAGATCTGACCCTCAGTTCTGCTGTTGAACTTCAGGAGAAGACCCGTTGGGAAGTCTTCCATCTCAATGCTGCTGCTATCTTCATTCCCCTTCCTTGCAATACTTGTGGCTTATTGGGGTGTAATTTTCTGCACCAGTGATCGAGGCGGTGCTTACACATAGCTCTGCTTGGGCTGTGGCAGCGTCTGCAGTTACAGCAGACCCGAGGTGAGCGAGCAGCTTTTGTCGTTACAACAAACAGCCATGGAAAATTGCAGCTGTGTGCTGGTTCAAAGCTGGGCACAGAGATCCACGCCTGGATCTGCCGTGCCGGGGGGCCGGCCTCTGCTGAGGTTGGACGAGGTGCAGTGCTGTTGTGGGGCTTGGGGCCAGGGCCCCCCGTGTGCTTTCAGAGGCCGTGTCCAAGCATGTTTGACCCGGCAGCGTAAAGGCCGGCCCATCCGAGGGGTGCAGCCACGCTGCCCGTGAAACAGCCAGGGTTCGTGCTCACACAGACCCTGGTCTCGCTGATTCTGTCTCTCTGAAGAGACAGTGAAACCAGAAGGACCCAGTGAGGCCCTGACCTACTGTAGATACATCAGTAACGTGGTTTTAAACAAACTCGAGAATAATATTGTCCTCTGTCAGTAAAGCTTTGAACTGGCAAACAGCTAAAAGATGATTCAAATACAATGTGGTACCAAGTACAAAATATTAAGAAACTGAAGAGCATCAAGGTATATAGTGGTGCCTCGAAATAAAACTGATTTCCTGTCAGTAGATTGCTAGAAAGAATTGACAGCTATATCAAAGTTAACTACATATGAGACCCATCTCCTACTTCTTCTCCTGTCTTTACATTTCCACAGTTGCAGGACTCTTCCGTGATGTTTTGGGGAGGAACATCCATTAGACATTTATTAATCCTTAATAAATCTCTTCAGCCTAATTATACAACTGTAATTCCAGAAGTTATTCCTCAGTGTGAAAACAAGACGTGACATAGATGTATGTTCAAACCCTGTGACTCCATTTCTTGCATATCAAGTACGTGTGCCTTCAGGGGCACAGGAATACTGCTCACTTCATAGTCGATGACAAAAAAATTATTTTTCAGTAAACCATAAATGCACCGACAACCAGTGAACACTACAAACAGCTACTGGGACGGAAGGAACCAAGCGGGCAGCAGCAGCTCAGCTCCCTGCCAGGCTGGCGGAACTCCACCAAGGTTTTGTGGGCAGCACAGTGAAGGTTCTGTTGATAGCAGCGCTCTTCGGACCAGACTCATAATAAAGTTTCCATCTGCCTTAAAGCCAGCCTTGCAAATGGGTGGAAAATCCAACCTTTTAGTGAACAACAGTTCACTGTCACTTACTTTTTCTTAACCTGCCAGTTGCAGCCTGCTTGCATATGATTAAGCTATTAAACTGGAGAGCTTCAGAGGTACAATCTGACCCATTAGCTCGTGAACATTTTGTCTTTGCTTTTTTCTTAATTGGGTCATTTATCACTAAAAGATTAGAAGAAAGATCTAGCAATAACATCCTGCTTATTTCTTACTAGTCTAGCTTTAAAACACCCTGCCTTTGAGGTTTATTATTTAGCTTTTAGAGTTCAGTATTTATTACAAAGTGTAGACCGAAAGTGCTCCCTTTATTGCTCAGTCATACACAGTAATTAAAGGAACACTTGTTTCAGGATTTCAGAAGACTCGCTGTACGGCAATTCTGTGATACTTTCAATTACTTTCAAATACTTTCACAGCACATCCCGTGTGAAAGCAATGACTTCAAGCTTCAGAACGTCTCTTGGGAGAAAAGACATTTTGCACTGGGAGGAAAAGTCAAAAAACACAGAGGCATGAAGTGATTTGCCTAAAACGATGTGGGAGAACTAATCATGCATGGTGACCACAGCATCATCTTTCTACAGAGTTTCCCCATCTAAGAAAACAAAATAAATACAGAGAAAGCAGCTGGAAGAAATTGTCATTACCCCTCCTGAATTAGTCTTGCTCAGAGGAGATGGCCTAATTAGGCAGTGATTTGCCTTCAGCTGGCCCCAAAATGGCATCAACACAAACTGTTCCACCATTTCTTCAGGATACATTCAGCATCTTTTCTGAGGACATGTACAGGTTGATTCTTATTTTAGTCTCTCCGATGTCCAAGTCAATCAGTGTACAGCTAATTACCACTGTGGCTAGAGCCTTACTTAGGGATATAATCCCGCCTCAACGACTAGCAAATCCGTGCACACCATGAGGACAGCTTCAGAGAGATTCTTAGTGCAAATCATGAATCTTGTGGAAAGGTGAAACCCAGGAGTCTGTCAGTGCCTGCAGCTCTCACTCCAGCTCCTTCAAAGGGATCTGTGTTCTGAGAAACCTGCATTCTCCTCGTGTCTCCAGCGTTTCTCGGAATCACTCTTTGAGATTATTCCTGACTAAAATCCTTTACAGCTCCTGCCTCTTCTTCAACATGAGAACTGTGATGTTCATTCATCTCACTGAGGCATGGGTGAACTATCTCCTGCAAAAACAGAATACAGAAAAAAACCCGATTATGGTAGTGAATAATGAGCGTTAAGGCCTGTATTTATGACTGAGTATGCAGTTCAAACCCGTGTCCCCAGGTTTAAACACTTGCGACTCTCTGAATTTGCAGCTTGGAATCCCAGCGGGGCTGATTCAGCCTTCCTCGTCCTAAAGCTGATATATTTAATCTCATCAGCCTGAGAGATTGGTGTGGGTAGTTTTGTACAAGCCCGGCTATAGCTGAACTGCGCACGCAGAGAATAAAGGTGACACAAGCTGGAAAGTCCCTCAACCAATGTAACAATCAACGCAAAAACCCTCTGGATAAACAGACCCCTATCTCCGCGTGGTTTCCTACGCGTGCTTCTTCTGGAATGAGATTTCGAATCTGCCACGCCATCTGCTTTCCGTGGCTAGGACAGATCCGTCGGCGCTTTTGGAGGAGTTGGCCAACATCTCGCGTTTGCTTCAAGCCGCGGCGCGGGCCTCTTCCCTGCCCCGGCGGGGAACGGCGGCGCGGGCCTGCCTTGGCACGAGGGCGCGGGGCTGGCGATGGCGCCGGGGGTCCAGGACCGAGGCTGGGCGAAGGCGGCTCAGGACCCGCCGGTTTGTGCCAGCGCTGGC
>NW_020799117.1:1478151-1495596 GCF_003259725.1 Athene cunicularia | reverse complement strand
CGGGCGTTTTCCTCCCCGGTCCCCTGCCGTGCCGCGGGGAGGCTCCGCCGCCGCTCCCCTGCAGCCCGCAGCTCCGCCAGGTGCCGCGAGCTTGGCCTGAAGTTGCCGTTAATTTTATTTCATCTTTTACGTGTTGTACCCCCTGGCTCAGACTGAAATCCCCGTAGGCCGGAGGCTGTCCTTAAGGACCTCCCTCCTCAACTCGGGGTTGTTCTTCCTTGCCGCCCTCCCGAAGAAGAGGACGGGTTTTGTCGGGAGTATCAGCCTCACAGAGGGACTCGGGGTCGGTCGGGCCCCGCCGTGTGACCCGGCTCCTGCTGGTGTGTGTCTGTGACACACAGACGTGGAGACTTCGTTCCTTAAACTACAGGAGAAATCCCTCAAAACAGTACCTGGCCTCTCCCCTGCCTCACCGAGGTTCTTATCAGAAGCCCTTGTGTTAGGATTTTGCCTTGGTAGCGTTTTCAGCGTGGGTAGGCTCGCTCTCTTCAGAATACGAGATGCACTTTCCCTTGGGATTGAATATTAGTCTCATCGTGACAGCTGAAGGTCTGGTTTTTACATACTAGAAACGTAGAAGTTAAGTAAAACTTAGGCTTTTTTTGTTGTTGTTGTTCCATGCAAAACAGATGTGCCCACTTACAAAGATAAATCTCTTAGTTGTTGTTCTCGGAAATGGTAGGTACAAATAGCCAGGTCTCTTCACTAATCGCCTTTCCTGTCAGAGCCCCGCCGTTGGTGTTGACCCTGGCAAACGTCTTCACAAATGTCCTTTACGAAGGGATCTGCCTTCATGTCCCACCGCCTTGAGCCCGTGGAAACGGGTGACAAAATGTGCTGCGGGACTTTTATTGCATTGCTCTTCGGTGCCTCTCTACCTGACGGATAAACGCAGTCCTGGTTTCCTCAAAGAGAAACGTGTGAAGCTGTCATTTTGCCAGGTCCTGCTGACCCATCCGAGACACCCCGACACCGCTGTTGCTGTAGAGCGTAACTGCGTGGCACTGCAGAGATTAGGGAGGCAGGCTGTGCCCGAAGGGTTTATAGTGCTAAAGGCAAACAGATAATGGAGGCCCGGTGAGAGGGCTGGTGTAACTGGAGTGCAGAATCAGAAATTCACATGTCATGGTATTTATTTTTGTGTAGCTGTTTAGAAATTGCTCTTTTTATTTTTTTTTTCCTCTTGTGCTCTGCCAGAACCCCGGCGCTCGTATTGTTGTAAAGTGTGTTATTGCTGAACTGGTTCCTAATGTGTTGCTCCAAAAACCCTGCGAGCTGTGAAACTAAAAACACAGAGTTGGTATTTAGATGAAGAGGAGATGAGAGGGTGGGAGAGTCTCTCTAGCATTGAATGTGTCGATTTTTTTCCTCTACATTGAAACTTATTGTGTGTATGAATGTAAAATTAACGAACATACCACGTGCCAACGAAGTGAATTGATAACCATAAGGGCTAGAGCTGAATACAGGACAGTAAGGAGAGGTAGCATGTAGGGATTCAGAACAAGCTCATTTAATCTTTAATAAAGTTACTGGATTATGAGGCAGTGGAGGAGAACTGATAACTTGAAAACTTGGTGATTTGAGGGGAGTGGGGTAAGGCATTAGTGGAGTTTGTCACAGAACTAGGCGGTTCCTGTACGGCTGGACACGATACCCCGTCCCAGCGTGCCGCCGCGGAACCCCTGCGCCGGGAGGTGTTCCTGCTGTGTCGGCCTGTGTGTAGGAGCAGCTCTGTTGGGGTGTGGGCACTACTGAACATGTAAAACATTAGTAGGATTCCTTGAGTGTGTGTATTTTCAGAAAAAATGGTGATCGTTGATGAGGATGATTTGAGGACAACAGAAATTGATAACTGAGTGAAACCTGTGCGTTTCTTCGTCCCCCCATTCCTCAGCCCTGCAGCCGAGGGGTGGGCCACGCACCCCCAGCAGCCTCCCTCACTGCAGACTCACAACCTGTGGTGCATTCACCAGTACGTGCAGTGTGAAAGGGCTGTTCCATGCCCTATGTTTTATTTTCTTAAAGCTAACTTTCTAGCCCTTGTGCTTTGTTCAGGAGTTAGATAATCTGATTAAAAAATAGCCTGCGATGACGCCTTTGGATGATGTGGCAGGCTCATCTAATATACTGAGGAAGTGCAGCTCGATGAAGAATAAAGCTAAAACTCCAGAAAAAGGATCTCGGCTTGCATCGGGAGCACGGGCCGGGGTGGTGAGTGGGAGCCAGGCAGGGTGACCGGGGCAGAGCGCTGTTTCGGTTCCTCCTCTGCAGGCCGGGTGACATGGCTGTGCTTCTTGGAGGTGGAAGTGGGAGATGTTGGGGAGGAGGGAAGGCTGCAGCACGCCCTGCTGTCATTATTCTGGGTGGTGCCGTGTCCCAAAAAGGGACGCTGGGAGGCTGTTGTCACTTAGACCTGCCTTTGGGATAGTTAGACAGGGATGTTGTTAGGATTTAGGTGGCTTAAAGCCTTCTGCGCAGAAGGCCTGGATTGTCAGTTCAGTGGCAGAACTTTATTTCATCCTTAGAATAGAAACAAGCTTCCATTCTGGGAAAAATAGCCAGGCTTTTAATAGGCTTATTTACACTGTATGTTAGCAGAGGCATGCTTTTTACTTGAAGCATTTGAAAATATGAGAGATGTACGTGAGTAATGTAAACCCACCTAGAAAATGGTGGGTGTGTTAAATAACGAAGACCTGTTCCTTTTTAAGTGATATTTCTTCCTGTTCCACTTGTTGCAGGCTAACATGGATCATGAATCATTTCATAAGGGGAGGTGCCTGTGGGAAACACAAAACCCAAAGATTTTTGCCAGTTGTTTGGTTTTCTTTCAATGAAACTGTGGAAAAAATGTGTTGCTGAAGATACAAGGTGAATACAGTTTAAATCCATGAAGGGCCACAATGCTGACTTAGTATTGGGGAAGGCTGGAGTGAAACAGGGAGGCAGATGTCAGTTGTCACCTTGTGCTTACCTTAAGCTTGCCTTTAATTTTTCAGTTGAAACGGGCACGTAGTTTGAATCTAAAATATGAGAATATACCAAATCTTTTAATGTCAGCAGTTAGAATTAGAGATGTCAGTGGCTGTTTGTTTCCTTGGTGAGGTGCTGGTAGTGTGCAGATGTGCTTGCTAAAGACACAGGTGTTTTTGTTTTGGTTTTTTTTTTGGTATTCAGACAAGGAGAGTAGGAGATGTCCATTGCCATAAAACCAGTAAAGATTTTTTTTTAAAAAAAGTCACAGAGTAAAATCACGCCTCTTGCACAGCTGCCACTCTTGGGTTCTGCTGCAGCTGATGGGGTGAAGCTGCTCGATGTCCAGCCCAGTCTGTGTTCAGTCTCACTCTTTTGTTCGGAAATACCTACTCCTGTAGGCAAGATTATCTCTCAGGTGACTTTGCAAGGTTTTAGTGATTCTGTGTGAAAAAGTAACGACAGAATTAAAATATATTCCATCTCTAAAATATCAAAGGACTTGGAAGAGGCAGTGAAACAGGAGTAGGCCGGTATCATCGTAGCTTGTGTAACGGGAGAAAGTAGCCTTGCGTGCAAACTGTTTAATAAAATATTATCTCAGGTATCAGGACTGTGTTGGACTCTTAGCTGGGCTGCTTTGGTGACGTGTCTCTCATCACTAAAATTCAGCGGGGCTCCAAAACCTCAGACGTAGGAAGCAGTCGTAGAGGTAGGAACAGTCCCTCAGACCTTCGAGTTATTCAGTGGCTCACAGGAGATGTGGTACCTCTTGATGTGGGCTTGGCATCATGTTCTAAAAGTACCATACCGAAAGCAAGTAGCGGAAGTTCTGTGTGTATGTGAATTATTATTCTTTGTCATTGGAACTAATAAGAAAAAGTCAATATTCAGGTGTATCTGTTCATTCTGTTTCTGCCTCTTCTTGTGAAAGATCCAAATTTCATACATGGTGGAACAGTGGGTTTTTTTTTTTCATTGAAGATACTTATATCCTACTTCATATGATAATTTTAAAAATGTGATATTTTAAAATGCTTAAAAGATCCAGAATTCTTTATGTGATGTCTTAATGTCCAGAAAAAAATTTTAATCTGATCCTAAATATTACGGTAAGCCCTTATGCTTTGTTAAGCATGTGAAATTTAATTACAGCTATCTGAGATTAAAACCTACTTCTTCTGCATTAAGACCTTGAATGCTCAGACCTAAGGACAGTCTGCAGGCACAGGTCTGTGCTGGCCCGAGTGCTTGTTTACAGTCTAGCCAGACCAGTATAATTCAAGTTATACAAAAAAGTATAATTTGAACAGAGACGATGGAGTCAGGTCAGCGTGTTTCCCAGGACCAAGGCGTATTTCCATGTTGTAAGGCCATTAACTGCAGTGAGTCAGTGAAGAACAACATCCTCGTGAGCACGGGTTGTGTTTTGAGGGACAAAAATTACATTCTGATTTGTGTTTTTACTTTGGGAGCTGGGAGGGTCATTGCAAACATACCCTTCAGGCAGATGCTCCCGCTGGTTTGTGGTCTGTGCATCCTGCTCTGGGGGAGCACCCAGGAGCTGGTCCAGCTGGGAGGAAAAAAAAAAAAAAAGCATTTTGTAGGAGGCGGAGTGGACGGTTTTCAGTCCTTTATTGAAGGGAAGGAGTAGCTCAGGTTGGTGGAGACCTCAGGAGGTCGTTCCGCAGAGCTGGAGCACAGGCTCCGGGCCCTGGGCAGAACCGGTTCCGTGGTGCGAGGCTTGGGCAGGAGCATCGGCATCTCCCGGGGCAAGGAGGAGCCACGGCGGGTTCGCTTCCACGGCGCGACTTGTCACTCCTGCGGGTGAATGAGCTGGGAGTGCCTACGGGAGAAAACAGTTATTTGCTCATCGAGGAGAAGGCTGATGCCTGTGGGTTGACTTGTCAACTAGCTTGTCGTTATTCCTGCTGATCAGTAAGCTGGTACAAAGTTACAGGAATCTGCAACAGCATTGGGCAGAAGTCAGCATTTCAGATCGGGGTATGTTTAAAATGAAGCAGAAGGCAGTAAAAATAATCCTCTTCCCTTCAGAACTGGTAGCGACTTCCATTTGCTTCCAAAAGGCCAGAGATGGAAGGAGAAAAATAAAGTGTGTTGCAATGAGGATGAAGCATAACTTTTCGGTGGGCAGGCTGTTCCCTTGCTGGAGTACTCTCAGATTTTGTAGTGGTACACATTATTTTTTTGTTTTTAAACATTTGGCTTGCAAAGGTTATGATTTCATTGTTCTGAAAAAAAATCAATCCTGTCACCTTTTAAAAAAATATTGATTGCCTTTCTGTCATTAGATTTAATATCTTGTCTTTTTGGAATCTCAGAGAAACCATAGTAACAACAAAACTGAGATCTGATTAGGCTTATCTTCATTCTAGAATTCCTCTGTGGGCTTTCTGTGCCGTTCTACCTTGTGTGCCAGAACAGAAAATAAGGACTGAAATGCAGTAAATGTTGATGACATATGGCTGAGTTAATGTATTACTGATGATACATTGCTAAGGCAAAGCTTATAGTAATGCTGATTTAGTGTAAAGAGTATTTGTGTGCAGCCTGAGGGCTTGGGGCAAGGGGAGGTTAAAAAGAAAAATAAATCCCAAACTCTGTCAGCAGACCATGCGCAATGTTTAGCAAATTTGGAAGAATTAACAAATATATTTATTGGAAGTGCTTTCTTCAAAGTTTACAGGGAAATATTTCAAAACGTTTTGTCAGTTGTAAACTTCAATGCTGCTGTGCTGTGTGTATTTACCCAGGATTCGTCTCAGCCAGGGGGAAGTGGCAGACAGAGGCGATGTCTTGCTTGGAGCCAAGCTTCTGATGGCGTTTTTTTTGAAAATCCCTGCGTCTTACCCCGTTCTGCCAGGCAACTTTCTGTTGTTTTAGCAATCCAGTGAAAAAAAAATCACAGCCAAACTCTTAACTGTATGCGTTGCAGTAAAGACGGTCTGGTTTTTAATGCCACAAATATAAGAGTCATACTTTTAAGAGCTAAAATCCATCAGTGACTCAAAGAAGGAATACCCTCAGCAAAACAGGCCGCAGCCAGCTGCTGCTTTGAGGGGTTCTCAGGGTGCCGAGGGCTTCGGGCCGCGGCCGGGGGCATCGTCTGCCCACCGAGGAGCCCGTGGCGAGTGCCAGGGCGAGGGCTCGATGAACTCGTCCTTCCTGTCACGTGAACCCTTACTGCTCTGCGAATAAGCACTTAGTTGAATTTTAGATGCCTGGAATCATTAGGAGGGCTGGAAGGCATTTGTGTACCTTGTCCATTAGAAGAAAAATCTGTTGTCTCTAAGTGTGTACCTCCTACAGCCTCTAGCTCCACTTCAGAAAGGGACTGCGTCTCTTCTGCCATTACCTGAATCGTAATGGTTTGAAGCCGGCAGTAAGTTCAGCTTGCTTTCTCCTGCATGTTGTAAGATTATGTATTTCTTTTTGCTGTTGAAAGAAGAACCTTGTAAGAATTCCAGTGGTAGGGATTAATATTACACTCAACTGTTTGTGTCTCCTTTTGCTTCATCTCTTCCAATGTTGTCACATCTAGTGCCTTCCTTCCCCCTTCTTGGTGATTGTTCTTTTAGGTTGTTTATGTTTTCCTCCTTAAAAACATCAGGGATTTAATTTCTGCCACCCCCTCACTAGGAGAGCAGGTACTGCAGGGCATTCGGTATCCAGGGCATCCCCACTGTGTCAGAGCCCTTCCTCCTTCCTGAAGAGAAGGAAGAATAAAGAATATGGGCCCTGCATAGGTAGAAGGAAAAAAAAGGGGAGAGGAATTGAATTTTCATGGATAGACTGAAAATAAGCATGGTGGAGCAGGGACAGACTGAATCAACTAGTTTGATGCTACATTTTGCTGCGTTATCCCTTAGGGTTGCCCCTCTCGTGCTGTGTGCAGGCTGCTCTTGAATTTCTCCATCAGTGCTCTTTTAAAATTTTTTTTTTAAAGGTTATTTTAATAGGCAATTACTTCACAAGTTAGTTTGCATTTTTTTTTTCTAATGACTGAACTCCATGCGGTTTATAAAATAAGGCCTTTTTTGTTCTTGGCAGGGACTCATGCTGAGTCAGCTGGTTTGAAAAAGATGAAGATGCCTTGCTGTTGTAGGAGCTGCTGCCCCTTTTCGTGTTAATTGCTTGATGCCCTGAGGCTGATTCAAGCTGCAGTCCTGGAGGCAGGTACCTGCCCCCTCTGCCCCGTGTACCCTGCGGCCTCGCTCCCGGGGTGCAGGAGGGGGTTGATTTGGTGTGGGCTCACGGCTGGCCGGGGACCAGCATTTGAGATGTCTGCTGCTGACAGCCACAGTGTCTGTGCTAGGAGGTGCTCTTGGCATAATAGGGATTAAATTTTCATCCGCATCACTTAATTAATTTCTCCTTCTTCAAGGAAGTGCTTCAGCTTTGTGCCACGTGGGGAGTTCTTACCCTAAAAGCTTGGGGCTGACCAGCTCCCTTTTTTTTTTTTTTTCCCCACCTCTCCCGTTTGGAAAATGTGAATGGGGAGAGGATGGAGGCTTGCTGTTGGAGCAGCAAGGTGAGCTTCATGCAAGGTGAAACAGTCCTGTTTCTGTGGTGGTCTGTTGTTTCAGCACAGCTCGACTGGGTGACAGTGCTGCTGAGTCTGTCCCAGTGCTTCCAGGTGGTGTTTCTTGGCCGACCCCTTGGACCTGCCCACAGAACTGCTCATGTCATCGCCTACTAACCCAAGGCATTTAAACCCCTCGAGGTTAAACTCCTTTAACACCAGGTGTGTTTAAAGTCTGTTTGACATAACTGGCGTGGGTTGTGGTGCAGCGGGGATCACAACCCTGTTGTGCTGTGATGCAGCGGGGAGGACGGCAGCCTCCACGCCCAGGAGCTGAAAAGCCAGCGGGGACACGGTGTCTGGCCGCGGTGTGATGAACCACCGACCTGCAGTTACTCGTTCCGTCCGTGCTCGTTCATGCTCAGTTCATGGCAGAGGAAAGGAAACAATCCACGCTCCACTCGGCAAGCTTGCAGGACACAGATGTCTCACAGTTCAGACCCACAGCTGTCGTTGGGATGCAAATGTCCAACGAATTGTGCTTAAAACATCTGAAAAAGTTCTGGCTTTGACTTTCACAGAGGGCACAGATGTAGTCTGATATTTGATCTGAGGCAGCAAAAGGAATAAAAAGCCAAGACACAGAACACTTATGTATAAAACAAGGCTTTCATTTAGAAGTGTGAGCTGATTTTTTTTTTTTTCCTGATAAGTAAATTAAGAAGAAATTTCCCCCCCCCTCCCCTTAAATGCTTGGGAAGGACTTGAATGGCAACATGTCTCTCCAAAGAAAAGAAAGCAAAATAATGGATGGCTTCAAGAGTATTGGCAGGGGTGTGCAGGGGGGATAGTTCAAGAAGGTGATAGGGAAGAAGCTGCAGGATTGCTGCTGCTTTGTGGTGATTACAAAAGAGAGTAGAGCCTCTCTGTTCAGGCCAGTGGTTCGGTCCCAAGGTCCTTTTTTTGAAACGAGTTGTCTTTCTGCATGAAAACTCGGTTTCTTTGTTGATAAGATAATGAGAAACAGAAAGAAGAAAAAAACTAGATGGCAGCTGGTTTGTAAATTCCTTTCTGGTGCCTTCTGCTTTGAAGGCTCCTGGCCTGGTAAGGACTAGCTTCTCTGATCAGAGCCTGCCTTTTCATACCTGCTTCAGGCAAGTGACACTAGATTTGATAAGCTGCACGGTTATTTATACAGGGTCTGTGGGAAGTGCAGTGCACAAAATAAACTGTCTCCTTTTCAGTCATATGGTGTGAAAGGTTGAAGGGAAATGGCAGGTTTCATACCGATATGGATCATTACGTAATGTATCCATGGAAAAAAACCTTTCCTTAGCAAAGCCACAGGCAGCGATGGAGTCTTTTCTTGGCTATCTCCTGCTATCTCCTCGACTAAAAGAGATGCGACTGCAGCTCCTAAACAGTGTGAGCTGAGGGATCTGAGGAAGTGCCAGGGAAATGGAAAAATACTGAAACGGTGCATGCTGTGCCTTGTCAAAGTCCAGGTGTGTGAGGACGTGATTTAAAACCACATTAAAACTGAGATGGCTTATTGATCATTTCAAGTGGGAGTACTTCGGTGTGAAGCAGAGCAACTGCTTGCACACCCCGTGATGCTGTAGAACAGCCTTCTTCCAGGAGAGTCTGCCATAAGCAATTAAAACTACAGTGGTAATTTCACAGAACTCGAGAAACCCCGTTAACCTCTCTGGTGTGTGGGTCTGTTCAGCTGCAGAATGAAGAGGAGCCAGGCGAGACTGCACCAGTGGTGAACGATGCCCCTCCACCTTACAGCAGCATCTCTGCGGAGAATACAGGTAAATGGAGCTGAAAGGAAATAGCTAGGTTTGCTCTCTTGTTCCCTCTTACCTCCTTAATTATTCTCCTTATTGACAGATGGCATTGCAGCATCCTTACTAAGGCTGCAAAGGATCAGAATTGATCCGAAGAGACTGTTGTTACTTGTGGTTTAGAAGATGCATTTTGGCTACATTCATCTGATGTCATCCCTTCAAGTGGTGTTCAAGTTACATTTCACAGTGTTCTTAGTCGATTGAAGACAGTTAAAATCAAAGTGCTGTGAGGATTTGTGGTTCCTCTCTCATTATTTGGCATTTGGATGATACTGTGCTCCTTCCAAAAAGGACTTGTTACTTAAAAGGGATTAAAGAATTCACTCTCTGCAGTTTTCAGGAACTAAGGACTTGGTCAGAAGGGTTATGCTTCTGAATCATCGTTCTGTCCTGTCGCTGACAGCTTTTAGCTTGTTCTGTGTCGGTTATCTATCAGAGTATTTTTGGCTTAGGTAGATATTCTCGTCTTTTTCCCTCCAGAACTGTCACAGTCAATTGTTCAGGTAAGATTTGTGAATCAAATGCAACGTACTGTCACACAGCCGGCCAGCTAGGGACAGAAGTTTGAAGGTGGTGTTTGTCAGGCAGCCTGCGGAGTACCCAGCCTTGGCCCACTAACCGCAAGGATGCCCCTTAGGTCTGGTTCCTGAGTGCGTCCCAGCGACCGGGGCTCAGAAACGCCACGTTTGATTTCTGTTTGGATCCCTTTCCCCTCCATCAGAAAACAGCTTGGAGTCTGTCTCTGGAAAAATTGGTCACCAGTGGCCTAAGGCTTGCAGTGATGCTTCTTTGACTCACTCAAACCACTTGAGTTTGGAAATACGACTGCTTCTGTTTACTGAAGTCAGGAGAGACGCAGCATGTATCATTGTTTTAAAAATAAATACAGCCAGGCGTTTTAAAGCAGTGCTCTGTGTAGCGCTTTGTATCAGATAAGGTGCTCCTGGGGTTTTTTGCTTTTTGTTTTGGGATGGCAAGAGGCTAGCAGGGTGGGGAGGGGACAGGAGGGGCAGGCTTCAGCAGCCCGGGGTGTTGGGGTCTTCTGAAGTCATCCCACGCGCTTCTCATTCCCAGCACGGTGTTCTTCAGGACCTGACAAGTTACCTTCTGTCTAACTTTTTTTTTTTTTTTTTTTTTCCCCCCAGCTTATTTTGACTACAAGGATGAGTCAGGATTTCCTAAGCCTCCATCTTACAACGTGGCCACAACACTGCCTAGTTACGATGAGGCGGAGAGAACCAAGGCTGAAGCCACAATTCCCTTGGTTCCTGGAAGGGTGAGTGTGCTCTCCTGGCTGTACACCCTTCTGGAGAATTTCTGGTTTTAGTCCTGCAAGTGTCATGACTTTTTTTTTCTGGGGTGGTGATATTACATAGTCCCAAGAGTTCTGTGGCTAATTTTTTTTTATTTTTTTTTTTTAAATTTTCCTCTGGGTGGCTGTGATGATGTCAGACAGCTCAGTAATGCCAGCATGTGCTATCCAGATTAATTTGGCAAGCTGACAGAGGCACTGTACAGTATCTGTGTGCACTGTCACTGTTGGTTTTTTTTTATATATATTTAGGATTAATTGTTCAGCCGTCTTGCGTATCTACCCTTTATACTCCTGCTGCTTACTATTCCAGAGGTCAGTATAGCCAGTACACAGATGATAAAGCCATTCTGTCAGAAGAATTATTTTTAAATTTTTTATTTCTTTTTGCTTTTTTTAATCTCTTGTTCAGCCTCTTCTTCCACTCTTTGAATGTCCGCTGCTTGTTATAGTTCTTCATAGAAGCCAAATTCCTTGTTGAGATTAAGTTGGTTTTTTTTTTTTTTTAATGAGCAGGAGAATTCTTTACAGTGAGAACAAGAACATACTGGATCTTGACTATCTTAAAAAAAAAAAAATACTGCCAGTGACTTGATGTTTCATGCCCTGCATCATCTCAGGATGAGAAGCAGGAGTTTTTCCTGCTTGCATTTGTAGCCTTTTGAGATTTAGAATTCTTCCCTGTGCCCCACGGGTGTTTTTTCTTAAATGTAAAGAAAGCATTTTGTATCTCTCCATCCTACACTGCTCTTTGAGGGCTGGACAATTTGCTGTCTCTTTCTTGAAGAGCCACGTGCAGGACTGGGATTGCTGCACGGACTGGACTGACTTAAATCCCCCCACGTCTTGTCTCCCTTTGATTTGCAGGACGATGACTTTGTGACACGGGATGACTTTGATGACACCGACCAGCTGAGGATAGGAAATGATGGCATTTTCATGCTGACTTTCTTCAGTAAGTACATGGCGAAATTAATTTTTTTTCAAGGAGTGACCCCAAATAACCAGAGTTTCACACTTAACGTTTACGTGGCACCGGGAAAGGCCTGTGTAGAAGGGTTTTAGGGGTTTTGTTTTCCTTGGAATATAAAGAGGGCCTAACCTTGCTTCTTTTCTCCTCCTTTCTCAGTGGCATTCCTCTTCAACTGGATTGGATTTTTCCTCTCTTTCTGTCTGACTACTTCAGCTGCAGGACGATATGGGGCCATTTCTGGGTTTGGTCTGTCCCTTATTAAGTGGATCCTTATTGTTAGGGTAAGTTGTGTAGTGTCAAAACATGTACGTAGGCACTGGTACTCTTTTTCCCTAGCTTGTTTTTATCTCACTTATACTGAAGTTAGTTATAAATTTAGCTTTTTATAACAAAATAGATTCTGAGCCCCTTATTCACCGAGAACAGAGTTTTTTCATCGTTCTGTCCTGTTTATATGCTGGAATTATTGTTGTACTAAAAGAGAGTAAAGATTGCACAGCCAAGTATGGCGTGCTCTGACAGAGCCACTCTGGATCAAAGCCACATTTGGATCAAAATGTGTTTGTGTGTTGAGCAGTAACAACAATCTGATCTTTGGAAAACCTTTATCCAGATAAAACACGCCCTGCCGTCAGCACAGGGATGTTTCTCTCCAGTATGATGGTCCTTAGCTGCTCCTCTGAAAAAAAAAAAAAAATTCTCTAAAATGTGGGGTAGCCGATGAGAAGAGGGAAATGGGAATTTAAAAACTAGCAAGTGTGAGGTTTGCTTTTCGCTGGAGGAAGAAGAGGCAGCCGCTGCTTTGTCACATGGATGGGAGAAGCCCGCTGGTGCCCTCTGGTGCGACGTGCCTGCGGCACAAGCAGGAGGGGATCAGGAGGAAGCACGCTTTTATGGTTTGTTTTATTTTCATATAAACTGGGCATATCCGGGCCGTTAAAACATCCACTGTGCTCCCCTCCACCAGATCACGCAGGGAGAGGAAGGGGATGGCTGATCAGAACTGGTTGCTGTTATGGGAGCCAGGATGGAAAGTCGGCTGGGCACAGAGCTCTGCCTACGGAAGCAAAAAAGGCTGATACAGTATTTTTAAAACTTGGAGGGGGAGAAAGAGGAAACCTTTTTTGAGAGAAAAAAAAAAAAAGAGGATATAAATGTGCTGATGCTGAAAGGAATGGGAAAAAAAAAAAAAGTTAAACTATTTTTTGGAGGGACTGTGAGAAAATACCAGAAAAGATTTATTTGGAGCCCCTGAAAAGAACGTGTCTGTGAAAAGGGCATGCAGACATCCCAGGCCAGATTTTAAATATCAAGTGAAAAAGTCTCATTAGCTGTGCATAAGTAGTAGTAGAGAGCGTCAGTGTTAGGGCTGTCACTTCATACCTGAGCTCTTTGGGCTAGGAATTGTGACTTGTAAATACAGCATCTGTTAACTTTTTCTGTAGAAAGTTAAGATTTTTGGGGTCATCTTGCAACTGGTGTTAAGAACCGTTTGCTGGATTAAGAAAAGTGACAGAAACAGGTGACTTGAACTGTGGATTTGATTTAACTTTGGTAACAAGCTTGCCTTTTGTTATGTTTTTAAACTTGAAGAGAGTAAAAGAAAATTTATACTATCTTTACCACTGACGTAGGGAACTTCAGCGCTGTGACAGTGTTGGTGCCTTTCTGTCGGGAAAATGACTGCCTGTTGAATGAAAATCTTGTCAGAGAGTTCCACAAATTTGGGATTTCTTTTTTCCAACTGTACTTTTGTTTGCTCTGCTAGCCGACCTTACGGTGTAATTCATGTGATGCGCTGCTGCAGCCCTGGGCTTCCCTCTCAGAAACTGCAGCTGTGCTTTAGAAGCATCAGAGATGTCAGGGAAAACAGGAGTATTTGCCCAGTGGTGTCCTTCTGCTTCACTGATGGCAGGAGTTCACGGCTGGTATTGAGTGTTCCGTTCCCCTTGGTTAGAGTTGGTCTGATGTGTGTAGAAAAACTTGAAGTGAAAGTTAGTGGAGGTAGCTTGTTCCCTGCAGTCTGTGCAGCTGATGAAGCGTGGCGTTCTGTAAACCCTCCTGTGTGCAGTGGGATTGATCTGGCTACTGCTGAAATCGGTGAGAATAGATTTGGGTTCAGAAACTTGTATGTGCTCCAACTTGTAATTTTTTTTTTTTTTTTTAGTTCTCCACTTATTTTCCTGGTTACTTTGATGGCCAGTATTGGCTTTGGTGGGTCTTCCTCGTACTAGGTGAGTGTTGGTTTGGGGAGGGAGGGAGCGCATGCTTGAAAACTCTGTGCAGTGCAGTCAGGGTTTTAATCTTAAATGCAAGAGTGGGGTTGTGGTCTGTCTTTTTTTCTTTTTCCACCAAGTGACTGGATCTCATTTGGAGTCTAAAGTTTTGTGATTGCCCAAGGAAAGCTTGTTCTTGAGATTGCCTTAAATGAAAAGATAGGTGTCACTGATACAAAAAAAATTTATTGAGTCAGCTATTGTGCATCCCAGTGACTTAGGTCACTCTACTAGTAATGGCAAGTTGAACTGCCTCCTCTCTAGTTGAAGAAGCAACACCTGTGTTAACTGGACTAATATGTTTCTTCCATCTAGGTTTTCTGCTGTTTCTCAGAGGATTTATTAATTATGCAAAGGTTAGGAAGATGCCAGATAATTTTTCCACTCTCCCCAGAACCAGAGTTCTCTTTATTTACTGAAGGTAAAATTTCTGCTTTCCTGAATTTGTTCTGTTTTGTTTTGTAACTCTATTCAGTGGCTCTTTTAGGCTAGACTTTGCTTGAATATTTTTGGAACACAAGGCAGCAGAAACCAGTTGTTTCTTGGTATCCCATTGGCAGCTCTTGTTTCTGCAGAGTCCGGAGTGACTTGGTGGGGAGCAGAGAAATACTTGACGTTTCTTCCAGAGTTTTTGCTTACAGGAATTGTATATTCACTAGATTCCATGACTTGAATTGTAAGAACAAAATCTCTGCCCCTTGGTATTGCACTCTATTTGGCAAGTGTGTCTTTCAGAGTAAATCACGTGCCTGGAACACGTGGTATGTCTTAAACATGAGTAAAGGTCACAAAATGTTAGAAGATTGTGTCAGTGTCTTTGGCTTATGTCCCAGAAAGAACAATTTGTCTGAATTTTGCATGCTGCCTGAATTTTCTGCCAAGTTCCTGAAGCAATTCAACACTTGCACACCTTTGCTCTTTGAAAACCCCTCCCACACACTTGAACATACTCTTCTGAACATCTTGAACATCTTTCAAAACCCTTGATGCCTAAAAGTCTTTTGCTTTAAGGCTCAACCTTAACGTTGCTGCCTCCTTAATGAGACTTTCAAGGAGGAGGCTTAAGTAGTTGAACCCTTCTAGCATCATTTCCTGCTTACAGCAGATAATGGCCTTGCTTTATCTGTCCCTCCCCGAGGGGAAGGAAATCCTCTAATAGGTTGCTTCCCAGATGGCAAATGCAACGCGATGGGCCCTTTAGAAATATCACAATAACGCCACGATTCCCCAAGACAGGGTTGAAGCAATTGCAGCTGGGGCAGTGGTATAAAGAAACCAAACAAACCCCAGCTTTAAATTGGGGGTCATGAAATTCTTCAGATTTTAAAACCGAGGCTTGATTTTTCCAAATGCACTTTCCTTTTATTAGAAACCGCAAATTGCATAAGATTCTGCTTCGTTTCTAGTCCGTAATGAGAATGTGCTACACAAAAGGGGCATTGTGGCAGTGTTTTCCAGCTCGAGTTTTCCACTGGTGATAGTGTGTAAAAATAGTTCAGTCAATTTATTTAAGTGTTTCAGTTCTGTTTTAACGCAGTGATGGTTTATGACCTCCTCCAGGATTTGTAATATCCTGTCAAATTCCTGCTGAGTCACCAGAGGGTTTATTTCCCCCAGTTGTATGGTCACGTAGTGTGTTTAAGCATCAGCTATATCATCTGTAGTTTGTTCTCGCTGAACAACTTTTTTCTTATTTTGCTTCTTTACTGAAGCTTCGTTTTTCATTTATTAAAGGAACTGCGTGGTTTCTTGGTGCACACTTTTCCTGCGTTTGGAATTTGAAATCACATTTTTAGAGACCTCGCTTGACTCCTTGTTTGTGAGGATGGAGGTGTAGGAGGGTTAAAATTTTTTTATTTAATTTTTGGGGGGTAATTTTAGAAAATATTTCAAAATTTCTTTTGGATATATTGAGATAAATGTCCAGAAGCACTTCTAAATGTTACAACTTTGACACTTTGCCTGAAAATAAATCTTTAATCCTAAATTCTGAGCAGGGAAACCACAAAAGACTTGGATTTTCAGTTTATTATGGTTCTTGAGATTAGATTCCCTCTGTAGGGCGTAATGAAAAGGGCATGGCGAAGGACCGTTCTCGTTTCAGAGCGGGGATAGTTTTTAAAAAATTAGGAGGGGAGGAGGAGGGGAATAATTAGTGCAAACCAGAAAATAATAACTGGTGAAAAGGGCTCTGTTGGCGAGGCTGGTGTTTACTCTCCAGCCGCTGTTCCTGGCAGCGCCCAGCCGAGCCGGCCAGTGGGGCTGGTGCTGCCTGGGGGGTCGGAGCAGCTCCAGCGCCGCGATGACCCCCACGACGTCCCCCTCGTGCAGGAGCTGAGAGGAAGGTGCAGAACCCAGAATCATCCTGGGTGGATGCAGCAGCTAAAGGCCCAGTCCGGTTTTGTTCTCACAGTGCAGATGCAGCGTAACGTCGGACGCCCGTAGGTTTTTGTGGCAGCGGTTTGAGCGCACTCTCTGGTTTAGCATCTGTTTTCCCCTCAGGAATTTTAACCCTGCAGGACCGTGAAGCGTGCACAAAACTACTGAGGGTTTTGCTAGAGTCACATCATTGTGTCACCGAGGTGCTTTATAAGCCTTTAGACATCCTGCACTCTTTGTGAACTACATCCTTCTCTCATCCGAAACGACAATCTAACTATAGTTTCACTATTCAATATCCTTCTCCGACAGATGTTTTCTGGCAAATGTCTTCCTGCGTTAGTGAATTCTCCCTCAAGAAGCAACAGGACACCTGCAGGAAGTGAATCAAGACTCTGGAGCAGAAGAAAAAATAATCACCTGCTTTAAAATAAATAAATAAAAGTACTGTTGAAAAAAAAACAAAAAAAGGAGAAACATTTCTTTCTATTTGTTTCTAGGTGTAAAATTTTAATAATTAATGCAGAACTCTGTAATCGTTGAATCATTAGTGGCTAATGTTTGACAAAGCTATTGCAGTCGAGTCCGTGGCGTGCTCATCAAGCCTTCTAGAGCTAGTTTGTGTGATTGCAGTGGCCTGAGCCCTGTCCCCGGAGCCAGCAGGGGCCAGACTTGCTTTATTCCTCCTCCTCCGTCCCCAGCTGGGCTGGGCTCTGGGCCGGGCTCAGCTCCGGCCTGGGCAGCCGCTGGCCCCGAGCAGGGGGATCTCAGGAGGGGATGGCAGGGGCTGCGCCCCCCCCCTTTTCCCCCTGCACCCCCCCATTCCCCCTGCGCCCCCCCTTTCCCCCCCTGCGCCCCTTCCTGCTCCCCAGACCCGCCCGAGGGGGCAGCGGGGCCGGGCAGTGCAGACTCCTGAGGTGTACGCGGGAGAGAGCGATATTCTGAAGGTGGCACAAGTATTAATTTTTTAATAGTCTTCTCAATGTTGTAGTATACTTTCCTTTCATACTACCTACTTTTTTGGACTATATAGAGATTTTCATGGTACACATTAGTAGTGTAAAAATGAAAGATCGAGTTGCAACTTTGTGTAAAAAAATTACCTTGCAAAACAAAGGCCCCCCCCCCCCCCC
>NW_020799117.1:1441267-1478101 GCF_003259725.1 Athene cunicularia | reverse complement strand
CCCCCCCCCCCCTTTTTTTTTTTTTTTTTTCCCTTTGGCTTGGGACTTTTGAGACAAATTCCTAACATAACTGTAATTCTTGCTTTTATAATTTGTGTTAGCAGAGACTATGATGCATTCTAAATGTAGATTTAATGTGCACTTCTGTGCTTTCTGCCAAGTGGTAATTCACTTCGGAGTTTTACTATGTTAAAACTGTAAATATAGCAGAACATTAATAAATGTCACTTATGTAGCAATTTTCGCTGTAGATCAGTGTTTAATTTAGTTTCAATGCTGGTTATTGATTACAAATGCAAAATTATCTGTGGGAATTTCGTCGTTTTTCCACGGAAGGGGGTAACACAAATCTCCACTCGGAGGTGTCCGTCTTTCTGTAACCAGGTTTTCAGACCCTGAGATGCTCCTCAGTGCCAGCCTGGCGCCTCGGGAAACGGCGATTCCGTACATTTGTTTGGGGGAGGGTGGCTGTTGGATTTTTTTTTTTTTTTCGTAGTTTCACACAAGATATCTGCCTCGTGAAATGGTTTGTGCGTGGTTTTGGTTCATGGCTGAGCTTCTCAAATGTCCAGTCCTCGCAAACGAGCCATGGGGGCTGACAGAGAGAGGGGGAGCTTAACACAGAGATTTCCTTCTTAAAAATAAGTGTGCACAGAGAGAATTACGAAGTTCGTCCTGCAAGGCGAAATCTGTAGCATCGGGGAACTCTGAATCACATTTGCCCAAACTTGGTAGATCAGCCTTGTGTTTACTCTCTTGGCATCTGGGCCTTATTTGGTCTTGTATCCTCAGAGAACTGGAATATTTGGCATTCCTGGGCCTCTCCGTTCAGTGGCCTGAAGCTGTGGCCACCTCCTGCTCCATCGCTCCTCTGCAAAGAGCGGTTCAGGGCGGGCAGGGGAGGGATGTGCTGCCCGAGGTCGGTGGGTGATGGGCTCCGGAGAACCCCGCCTTTGTGCTGGGCGGGCGTTAGCCCCAGCTCCAAGCTCAAATAGTTATTTTGGGTCTGTGACAGCTCAGCCACTTTAGACCGCGTAAGTGGAAGGTCTGTGGTCACCTGCAGTGACCAAATAAATACCTTTGGCCTTCCTGCCTGTGTTTTGTCAGCCAGGTTGTTTTTTCCTGCCAGCATTGTAAACCTCTGAGCAGGTTCAGGCAGGATTCAGGCTTAATCTCCCAGACACGGGTTTCATCTTTTGGGGGAAAACATCCCGTTCTGTCCTTCCCCAAAGAGGGGAGGCGGCTGGATTGGCTCGGCCCTCGCCGTGGCTGATATTTGTGATTTCCACAGCGGGTTTCAAAAGCGCTGCCTCACCTGGTGACCTCTGAGGAGACCCAGCGCTGTGATTTCCTGGCACTTGCTTGGGCAGGAGGGTTTCCACTGCACCTCTGTGCTGCGTGCGCCTGAAACGGCACCTCTGGAGCTCCAGCATCGCATGGCTGCTCCCCCCCACCCCTCCCACTTTGGATTTGCTTGCATTTTGACAGCCCCAGGCTTCCTTTGGGCTGTGACCACCCATCTGACGCAGGCCGAGGTTGGTGTGTGCGGGGCGGGCAGGCGGCCGGGGTGTCGGGGTGCTGCCACGGGTTATTCCCTGCTGAGTCGCAAAGTGGTTGAACTCTTTTGCATCGGTGACAGTCTCACACAGCAAAGCTCAGCTGTGTTACAGAGGAGTCGCTTTTTTGGGTCCAAATACCAGAATTGTTTGTACAATTGATTTTTCAAAAATATTCTGTAATCATTTGAAAGTCGCTCTAAGGTTATTTTTCCAGGTACTGCAGGAAGCGCATCTTGAGATCTTATTTCCAGTTCCCATGAAAGAAAGAAAAGTAACTCAAGGGGAGAAGGATCAGATAAAGGGAGAACAGCACGTGCTGGAGGAAATCAAATCTGCCTACGGAGAAGGTAGGGCTGCCACGGAGGAAACAAATGGGATCTGTCCATTGTCCGTGCTCTTCCGCCTGCTCTGGTGGGAGCTCGGCCTCCAGTGAGGACACTGGTGCTGATTGTCCGTGGCATCCATGTGAAATGAGAGGCTTAAGATGAGGAATAAAACTACTAAACGGGAGACCTCCCACTTACTTAAAAAAAAGTCTTTTCCCCCTTCTCTTCTCGCCCTACCCAATTTTATTTCCAAGAAGTTGATGAATACTGCTAGATTTAGGAATGATTTCTGTGAACCTTTTTGCATTACTGCAAAAGTCCTTTCTCACAAGAAAAATGCTGCGGTGAATTAATTGCTTTGTGTTTTGGCCACACAAAGCCAACAACCGACTCATTTTCGGTGGCTTCGTTAGTGGAAATGATTCACGGGCTGGATTACCATGACCTGTTCTCTGGGCTGGTGCACTCACCTCTTTTGAGATACGTGTGACAGCAGAGGGGATGGCCCTGAGGTCCTGAAGCAGAGGGCGGTAGGAAGCTCCTGCAAGGGACCGAAAATGTAATTTGGGGAAAAGCTTCAGCCCACGCCAGCACAAGCTCTGTGTACCCAGACCGTGTCTGGCAGGGCTGTGGGACTTGCTGCCGACTTTTTACGTGATGAAGTCAGTTTTCGTAGTACCTACTGTTGTTTTCATTGCCTCGTGTTTAAAAGATGGCATAGCTTTAACTGGGAGGAAAGAGAAGCAAATGCATTGCAAAAATGCCTCTGATAAGCCAAACCTGGTAGCAGTCGGATTAATGAGCCTTTTTAAAAGCTCCTTGAATGCAGAACATTTACAAGGCCGTTTTCGTGGTGATGCTTATTACTCATCACATAAAAACATTTCACAGTGTGGGCGCTGTGGTCGTTACGCTCACCCAGCCCGGTCCTGTTAACACCCGGGTCCGTTCTCTGCTCTGACTGGTAAGCTTACATCAACGCAGCATCCGTTTCTCAACAGCGGGTCAGTAAAGTCACATATATTTTCATTTTAGGTACCTCCTGTGTCCCAAGGGTTGAATTAGGAGTCAACCTTGTCATGTGTATTGCTGAGAAAACATTCTGGTGGGAGTTACCATGACCTTGGGCAACGAGGAGTTTCTCTCTCCCACAAATAGTTCTTAGCTGGTTTCCTTGCAGAGTAATTGTGTGTATATATATATATATATATATATATATATTTTTTTTTTTTATAATCTCTTGTGCGTAAACACCGATGAACCTTTTGGTGTTTTGCTGTTTGTTTTTTTTTTTTTAAATTCAAACCAACCGAAGTCATGCTATCAGCTGGGTGTGTTTTTCCTGCAGTTTATCCAGGCGGGGATGTTTGCTGTGGAGCCGCAGAGCTCCTCTGGAGCGAGGAGAGTCCCTCAGCTTTGTCCCTGCAGCAGAGGCCACCTGCCAGCGTCTCAGCCTCATGCCCGAGTGCCCTCTGGTCCGTGCACTCTATGAAGAAACTTTAATTAACATCCTGGGCTTGCTTTACCTTCGTGAGTCTCACAAGTATGAAAATGCAAGAGAAATTAGCAGGGTAGCAAGTTCCCATTCACGTGAGGCCCCGGGCTTCCCGCGACAGGTCGCGCTCCGGCACAGACGCGCCGGTTGGTGTTCCCATGGGGAAGCAGAGTGGCTTCCAGTCAATCCCTGTGTCCCCAGGAGGAGCAGCTCGGGGCTGGTGCCGCTTCCCCCAACGCCTCGGTCGCCTGTGAGCGTGTGTGTGCAGTAACCGTGGCACCTCTGTGCCGGGGCTTTGTCACGGCTGGCGGCGAGGACGTGGCTCCGGGCACGGACCGAGGCTCGGAGGGGTTGGGTGATGGAAGAGGTGCAGGAACCGTCACTCAGAGGCTTCCCCATAGGACGGTGTTCCCGTTGTATGACAATTAGAGACAATTGAGGGGATCAGATTTTGCCGAGCTTTATGATAAAATGTAAGGCTTATAAAAGCGCTACACGATGTGGCTGTAGCTGTAGTCGTCCTCAGGCTGGGATTGGCTCACCCCCCACCTCACAGCCAGGGCTGAGCTCTTCCCGCTGTGAGACTCCCCTGCCCTGCTCCATCTCTGCGATCAAGTTCCTGCGACAGCAGCTGGGGAGGGGAGACGAGGTGCCAAAGCGTAGATTTAATCCACGAGCAGCTGAATAACCCAGTCTCCCAGCAACTGGGACTCGGAGAGCTGCACCCAGCCAGTGGCAAACTTTTCCAGGTGTTTAAATAAAAAATACGGCCCGTGCGTTTGTCTGTACTTGGGGTTTTTCTTCGCCTCCACAAACTGAATCTCCCAGGGAAGGGCTGCAGGGGCTCGGGTTGAGCTGCTTTTGGGCATCCTCAGGTAAGGGGGACGCTGGGGTAAGAGAAAGTACTTTTGGGAAATGCGAGCAGGGGTGCTGCTGGGGAGGGGCTCCGCTTGGACGTGCCTGTGCTGCTGAGATGCTTTTTTGCTTTTTTTTTCTGAAGTTTTTTTTGGGGAATGGACAGAAGCTGATCGGGGAGGGAAAATATCAAGAGCGCAAGGGTTTAGTCATTAACGTAAAAAATCAATCACAGGATGTATCCTAGAAACTGTTTTGAAATTGTAGGACTTACACAGACACAAGCCCTATTTTCCCAAGTTTAAAATATGTTAATAAAACCTAATAGCAGTGGATATAAGAAATAAAGCAAAAAGTGGGGGTCTCTGCCCGGGGTCTGGGGCGTCTGTGCCAGGAGCCAAGAGGTGCTGTAGTCCCCGGGGGTGAGTAAAACACCCTCCATGCCCCAGAGCCAAGTGGAGCAAGGTACAAGAGCGCTCTGAACTGCTTTTTTCACAGTCTGGATTACTCAACAGAAGTTATGCTCGGTAAGAGATCAGCATTTCTAAAATACCCATCATCTCTTGCTGAGCTCTAAACGGGCCCCTGACCGTAACCAGGTGGTTGTTGCCTGGAGCCATCGGGACACCCGGGGCTGGTCCTTGGGGCGCCCGGGGCTGGTCCTTGGGGCGTCCTTCGGGCACGGGTGGGTGGTGTCCGGAGGCAGCACGAGGCACTTTGTGGGCCAAAATGCCCCACGCCCACCGTCACGCAGCACATGGACAAAGGAGGCGGCGGATCGGGGAGCTGATGAGAAGAAAAAGCCCATCTCCCACCAGATTTTGTGTTTGTTTTTGTTGTTGCTTTAACCGAAGTGGCTGGAGCGCGGTAATTAAAGGCTCAGTGGCTCTAATTGGAAGAGGTTTAAACTCGAGGTCAAAATCCCTTCTGGCACTTCCTCTGCCTAATAACCATCAACAGAAATCAAACAAATCCAACTGGCTCCAGCCACTAATCTGCAACCACCAAAGGTCGTGGTGGCGATAAGGGAGCGCCGCGGCCCCGACAGCCCCGCGTGGTGACACCCGCCCCGGCGCGCCCGGGCCCTGCTCACGGGGACGGGGACGGCTCTGCGCTCGCGTGTCGGTGCCAGGGGCACGAGGGCCGGTCCCTGGGGATGGGTCGGAGCCGGTGCTGCCCACCTGGGAGGTGGAGAGGGGTTGAGGCACCTCGTGCGTGAGCGAGCGGCGCCAGTGCAGGGCGCGGGACGGGGTGGGCGCTCAGCATGGCTCAGCACGGTTATTTCCCCAAAACGCCTGTTTATTTTGAGCAGATGTAGAAACTGAGGCTGTGATGGGGGGTTGGAGAAGGGGATTTTGCAACCGAGTGCTAATTCCTGGGCGCTGGGCGGGTGTTCTGCACCCCCAGCCCACCCACCGCTGCCGCTTCCTGCCCCTGCTGAAGGTCACTGCCCTCGCCAGGTCGCCACTTTAACTGCTTTTCTAATTACGGCCTAATCTGGACCGTTAAAGTGATCTGGGAGGAGAAAAAAAGAAAAAAGAAAAAAGAAAAGAGGTTGCAGATGTGCGGTGGTCAAGCGCTGCGGGGCCGGGGTGCAGCGGGGTGTGCCCGGGGCCGCCCCTCCCTGCCGCAGCTCTGCCCGTCCGCGCTGGATGCCTCCGGATTGCATAGTTTTAATCGGGTTGGTTCTTTGTCTGTGCTCCCCTCTCTGCCAGCCCGCTCCCATGCATTGCACTGCCTCCGTTAAAGGGATCTGGTGGCGACTTGCTGCGCGATGCCCTGGGTTTAATTTGGGGGGTTTATTTTCCACGCAAAGACGGTCCCTGCGCTGGATGAAAACGCCAGGTCCTGGGCCGGGAGCAAGGTGATGGCTGTCCCGGCTGCTCTGTCGGGATTGTGGCACTGGGTCCCCCATGTAGCATCGTCCTGCCCCAAAACCAGCCGCTCCTGCTGCGGGCAATGACTCTGTGACTCTGTGGGCGTCAGGGGATGGAGGGGCTGCGGTGTGGCGCTGGGGCTGGCGGCAGCGCTGTGACCGCAGGCACAACTCCTGCCGTGGGCTCGGCTGCTTCTGACGGGTGCACGGAGCAGGCAGAAAATGGCAACAGGGCAAGAGTGGTGCTGGCGTCTGAGGCCACGCAATGCCGTGCCACGCAGTGCCACGGGAGGCCGTGCAGGACCGCACCACGCTGCAGGGGGCTGTGTGAGCCCATGCAGTACTGCAGGGTGCTGTGTGAGGCTGTGCCACGCTGCAGGGTGTTGTGTGAGGCTGTGCCACGCTGCAGGGTGCTGTGCAGGACCACACCACGCTGCAGGGTGCTGTGTGAGGCTGTGCCACGCTGCAGGGTGCTGTGCAGGCTGTGCAGTGCCGTGGCTGGAAGGCAGCGGCTGCAGCCACCCCACAGAGCCCCTCAGAGCTCCCTGGGCAGCAGCTCTGGCCGCAGCCCCCCAAGCCCTCGTGGGAGGCTGCAACACAGCTGCAATTGCTGCCGCCTCCCTCTCACAGCTGCAGCCGGGGCGGGAGGGCCCCAAAGCCCAAAAGCTCCAGCTGTGCCTGGGTGCTACTTGCTCTGGGGCTTCTGTGCCTGCAGTAGGTGATGGGGAGCCCTGCCTGGGGGAAAGCCACCTCCCCTACACCCCAGCCCTTCTTGGGGCCCGAAATCATGTTGTAATCTTTCCCACGGGGTGTGCTCCTTATTTGTGGGAGGATGTGCCTGAGTTGCTGCTTTATTTCTCCCCTTTGCTCAGAGGTGAGTGGGACCAGCACAAACCCCTGCTGCTGGCTCAGAGCCCTGCCAGAACCCGGCCCCCACACAGGAGCTGGGGTGGGGGGGAGCCTGCTGATGGGGCTGGGGGAGAGCTGGTGGGAGCTCCCTGCACCTCAGAAGCAGGGCAGCAGAAATACATCAAACTCTAACCAAAGCCCTAACCCTGGCTTAGCAAAAAAAAAACCCCAAAGCAACCCCCCCGGAGCCCCAGCCCAGAGATGCCCAGGCAGTCTAAAGGTGGGTTGGAGGCTGCAGATGGAATCAGTAACGCAAAGCATAACCCAGAGCTTGGCTTTGACAAGATGATGTTTTAAAACTCCCAGAAGAAAAGTAAATTCAAACCACTGAACCAGCTGTAGGCTGAAATACAAAGTACAGGACAGCGAGTGCAGCGGTGGTGATGGAGCTGGGGTTCGCTTCGGGACAGTTAGCTGGTGTAGGCACAAGCTGGTTCTCCTGAGCTTGCCTGGGATCTTTTCCTGCCAACGCTCTGGGCTCTAACTGGGCCTGGTTCTACCCCCAGACCAGCCCTTAGGCCAGGGGCTGGGCACAGCGGGCTGCAGAGCCTGGAAGGGTAAATTTTGTTCCTGTTGCCAGAGAAGAGGGATGAGGGTGGGGTCTTGCACTGGCCGGTGCCTGGCTTGGGCTACCCCCGCAGGGCTGCGGGTCCAGACAGCCTCCTCTTGCTCTTCCCAGGGACGTCGCTGAAGGGTGCTCCCAGCAATTTCACTAATTCTTCATTTTCAGGTGTTTCTGCGCCCTCATGCAGCGTGATGGCCGGGTCCCGGCGGTGGAGGCTGCAGACCTGCCTGGCTGTGCCGAATCCTGCTGAGCTGGTGGAGGTGAGTGCGACACCGATGCGGAGGGACCTAAACGTCTTGTCTGTACCTTGGTGCCTACACCGTGGCTAATTAGGCTTGGCTTTAGGGTTCGGGTTTGAGAAAGGCGGAGCTGCAGGTGCTGCAGCGCTTTGCGAGTGACCGGGGGGAGTGTGATGATGGGTCTGTGATTTCCAGCCGGGTGCAGGACCTGGTGTCTGCAGCTCTGAGCTGCCCTCTGGGTCCTTTGGGAAAATCCCTTCCGCTGCTCCGCCGTGGCTGGGTGGCACAAGTTTGAACCTAAATATTCCTGACTGGGTAAAGTGATTTTTGTCTGTTTTAGTGAAGCACTTTTGTCAGGGAACTGAGAGGCACGCCCGGGTAAATCGTGTCACCGCCGTTCCCCAGGACGAGCAGCCGAGGCAGAAGCAGAGGCGCTGGCACAGCGAGGCAGGGACTGTCCCTACCGGGGTCAGAAAGCAAAGGTCCGGGTGCCGTTTCCTGATGGGGGTTCGACGGGTGGGATTTTCAATTTTAAACAGTTCCTAGGGAATGGCTTTCCTGTGGCGGGGGATGCGGAGCTTCAGGACGAGCTGCTTGTGCTCAGCTCCTACAGTTCGCGTGGGTGTTCGTGTCGGTGTCTCCTCATCTCCTCCTGGTTTCAGTTTGGAGCAAATGAAAAACTAGTGGAGGAATTTTACTGCCCTCTCGATCTGCAACTCAAAGGACATAAAGTGCCTCCAAAGCACTCGGGATAAATCCAGCGCCGGGTTCGGGTGCAGGGTGGTGAAGCGGAGAGCAGGTGTATCGGGTGCCGTGTGTCCCTCGTGCTTCGGTCCCACCTACCTGCTGGTTTTATACAAAAGCTTTTATCGGACAATCCGGGTCCATTACCCCGAACTCTTGGCTGGGCACGGGGAGGCAGAAGCCCTTTACAGGCCCAAACGTCCCAGAGCTGCTGGGAATGGCCCCATCCGTACGTTAGGCAGAGTCTGAGCCAGGGGAGAGCAGCGTGGGCAGGGCTTTGCCGGGAGGAGGAGGAGGAGGAGGAGGAGGAAGGTTCTGCCTGCTGCCTTTCCCCTGGGCCATCCCCTCTTTGGCCCAACACGTGTCCCCCTTGTTGGGACGTGGCTTAAATCTCCCGACAGGAACGTGCCGGTGTTGCTCTGCTGAAGCTGTGTTTGCGTGGCGGGACGGGCTGGGGGTTATTTCAACCCGTCTCTCATCAAACAGGCTCCGACAGTTCAGCGAGTGCCGGGAGGAGAGACACAGTTAAGGGAACTTGCTCTTTTGGAGATGCAAAGCTTCCACGAAGCCAGCGCTCTGTTTATGTCCCCGCTAATTGAAGTAAATTGCTTTCTGCAATCAAATTGGGAAGTTCCCCTTCCTATCATGAGGCAAGCTGTGCTTTAATGCATGATTTCCAGTACTGAGTCTGCTTTTAGTGTTCTCCCTTTCATTAATCTCATGTGTTCAGTTGATTCCGGTGAGCCCGCAGTGGTGGCGTTCGAAGGGCTCGGATGTTTTTTCGAGCAGAAGGGAGACAGGAGGGGTTTCTTTGTCTCGTGTTTCTCTCTCGTCCCCCAGCCTGTGTTCCCTGGTGCATCGCTGAGGTAGAGCTTGCATAATTTTGAGGCCGTTAAACCCAAGCCGTGGCCGGTGCTCTGAGTGTGGGCTGTGGCATCCCTACGGGCTCTGGGCTCAGCGGGAGGAGAAATATTTTTAATCTGGTCCAGCAGAAAATTACTATTCCAGATTAGAAATTAAGACCATCAAGTGGGCATATGAGTCATTCTATTTGCTGTGGTCGCAGTTTATCCTCTCATTAATCTTATGGCCTGTTTTCACTGCTGCGCTCTGAATGGGAGAGAAGGCTTCTAACCATAATGTAAATGCCATCTCCCAGTCCAGCAGCTCTTGTCTGCTGGTTGGGCCGCGCACAATTGCCGGTATCACTTTTTTATTTTAATTCTTTCTGTTCTGTAGAGTATCTTCAATGTTGTCCCAAGTGTTTTGCAACAGCTGTGTTGAAAATGAGGCCTTATCTAGAAGCAAACCTATATCATTTCAATTTAAGTAGTGCGGAGCCCTATTTCAGGTTAATACTGGTTTATTGTGGTGAGGTTTAAATTGATTTCAAACTGGCATGAAACTTAAAGGTAAAAAGCACTCTTGAACTGGAAGGAAACACACAGAAGACTTCACACCTACGTGACTAAACCAGGTTTTGCCTCTGAAGACAGAGCGGCGTCAGCTCTGAGGATGCAAACCCCGGCGTAGGGGCTTGGCTGGCTGAAGTGTCTCTGGGGGAGCAGCCAGACAAAACCAGGGGAGGAGGGGATGGTGCCCCAGCCCGGGCACTGGGACATCGGCGTGGTCACAGGGGTTTGCACTAGCAGCAAATAAACCAGCAGAAAGGGTATTTTAAACACGGCAAACGTGAGCAGGGTGGCAGCTCCGCCTGCCCAAGCCCTCGGCTGCCCCCCTGCCCTCACCCCCACGGCAGGAGCTGCATCTCTTGGTGGCATCAGTTTGGCTGATAGCGCTGAAGGGTGCGTGTGAGAGCATCTCCAGAACCGCAGGGGACGCGGGTCTGGGTGGCCACGCACCGAGCGGGTGACCAGTCACCTGCCTGTCCTGCAGACAGCTCTGCCCCGAGCATTTACACTCTCCAGTGGGCAGAGAATTTAGAAAAGGAGCAGGATGGGCTGGGCTGGGGTCGGCCCCGTGGCCTGCGTGGCTCTTGGCTTGTCACGGCGCCTGGGGGGCCACGCGAGCCCTTGGTCCCTTCCAGGCAGGTTGTGTGAATTGCGGCGTTGGGTTTTATCCTGTGGTTTCAACCTCTACAGCCAAATCCATCCCTGGGACGATCCCACTGCAGGTATCGATGCCGAATGGGCACGTCCCAGGGTTTTGCTTTTGCTCGCGGTAAGAGCAGATTTGGGGACTTGAATTAGTGTCTCTGTGGCCAGTAGGCAGGAGAGAGGAGCCAGTTGTATTCTGGACTGCGACAGCTCTGTACAGTGATGACAGGATCAAAACATTAAGGATCCTGCTTCTTGGGGAAATGCAGGAATCTAAAACATCTGGTAAGTTTGTTTGCGCTTGTGTTGCCTTCCTTCGTGCCTTTGTTCATCCCTTCCAATTACTGCTTCTAAGTATAAACTTAAAACAGAGACTAGGCTGAGTTTGTGGGGAACATATGGACAAATGGAAAATAAACAGCATGAGGAATTCCTGGAAAAAAAAAAAAAAAAAAAAAAAAAAAAAAAGAGGTCTGAGTTTCAGCTCTGTCATATCACGAGAAGAAAATTTCTCTAATGATACCCGAGGACACTTTGATGCTGTGCTGGGGCCTCTCTCTCTCATGGCACTCGGGCTCCAGCCGGCTGAGGACACGGCAGCCTGTTGTCTGGGCTCGAGGCTCGTTCCAGCCGTGCAGAGCCCAGAGCTGGGTCCGAGGCCGTGGTGACGGGCTGCAGCCACCAGCTCCGCTGGGCCGGGGCCCCCGAGCCTCGGGGCAGAGCCACCGCTGAGGCGATGGTGGAGGAGTCGCACCTTCCCCGCCGCCATCCCGTGGCACTGGCTCCGTGCCGGCTTTCCACGACCAGCACGTGTTTCCCCTCTCGGGCTCTCTCCATACATATGCAATTAATTACTCCAGCTGAACAACAGGAACCTGGTCCTTCCTCCTCAAGTTCAAGGTTCGCGTCTCTCGCTCTTCCTGGCAGAAGAATAGATGCTTCCTTACACTTGAGGCAAGAGTCACCCTACTCGCTTTGCCGGCTATTTGTGGTTAGGAGGCTGCCTGGGTTATTTCTGGTTTCTGATTAGCAGCGACACTCGCTCCGAGTCAAGGTGTCCATCTCTGCTCAGCTTTGCACCCTCAGGGCTTCTAAAACTCCCTTCGCTTCCTCTAATGACTGTTTAAAACCTCCTGGAGCAAACCGAAGGCTGGTGCTTCCCGTCTGAGCATGTATCTTGTTTTTCAGCGCAGTGATTTACACACTGGCAGGTTCTGTCTAAGTTCAAGGAAATGGCGTTTTCCCACCCAAACACCACGGGGGACAGCGGGGCAGACAGACACTGGCGGGAGGGGTCCCTGCGTCCCCGTGGGGCGAGCGGGGACCGCTGCCTTCAATTCCTCATGCTGGGGGGCTCTGCTTTCGTTCCGGCTCCTTCTGCTGGTGCCTGCAGCGTCCCCGGCAGATTGTCCCAGACACCGGGGGGGTGGCTGTGCCTGGTGTCCGGCTGCTGGCGGGGGACGGCCGGGATGGGGCCCACGGCCAGCGGGGCAGGGGATTTGACAGGGGGACGAAGGGGCAGAGGACGTGCGAGCAGGAATCCAGCGAGGTGGGGCAGGAGGAGGGAGGTCTTGGGGGGCAGCAAGGTGGGACCCCGGGCGGCAGGGATGGCAGCAAGTGGAAAGGGGAGACGAAAGGGCAAAAGCCCTGCAAATAAAAGCAAAGAATAGAAAGGTTTCCCAGGACCGTGTGTGAACGTTGAGGGGTTTCTGCCCCGGTGGCCAGCGTGGGACTGTGCTGGGCACCGGCCGTGGGCTGGGGGGGGGATGTATTTCAAGCCACTTGTGTGATCCAAAATAGCCGCTGTTCAATAAACGCAGCACTCGAGCGTTTCCTTCCAGAGGGCAGGAATGCAGTTCTGATGCCTCCATCGCTCTCTTCTCTCGGGCCAAAAGACGATTTAAGCATTAAACCTCAGCGACCAGAATGAGGTGGCAGGTTTTGATTCCACTCGAAAACAATTAGTTAAAAATCAAAGATGCGAGCACATTGTTTGTTACCGGTTTATGCTTTTTTTTTTTTTTTTCCAGGGGAAACTGGGATTTTTTTAGTTGGCTCAGCTGGAGAAAAAAAAAAAAAACCAACCCCAGATCAAACAGCGAGTGAGCTGGAACAACAAAGGAATGTCCTGGTATTTCTTTTTCCAAGTTTAGAAATGGAAGTCAGGGCAGCCTTGGGATTTGTGGAAATTCCTCTGTGCATTGTTAGGAGGGAGAGGAAGTGGTTTCGACTTTAGCTACTGGATTCTGCATCGCAAAGCGGGGGCCGGTTCCCGCTTACCCGCCGCAGGTTGCCCTGGCAGGGCTGCGGGCAGCTGCCTGCTGCTTTGCAGCAAGATGCCGTAAACATTTACCTCCCGACCGAGGCAACTGTGCAAACACCTGGGGGGGGGTCTCGCCGTGCCCCCCGCCCCGCTCCGGGGGCTCTCTGATGGCAGGCGGCCTAGGAAAATAAGTGGAAACATTTTTCCATTCCTGCTGGTATTTCTTTCTTGCAGCTGCTTGGCACAATCAGAGTCGGAAAAGGTTGTTTTCAGTCTGCTATCGGCTTCTCGAAGAACTTTTCTCATTTCTATACGAAGCTGGTCGTGTAATTAGAGATTACACTTTAAAATATTTTTTTTATTGCCTGTTTCCCAAAGCCATCCGGGTCATTAGATAACGAAAAAGCCTACAGGACCCCCAGGTGGATTATAAATATATTGGGAGGGGGAGAGATCCTGGTTTATAGCTCATGCTGTTTGTTTTCCCCGTTACAGTGTAGATGTTTTGTTGGTGGATTTTGGTGGTTTTGGGTTTTTTTTGTTGTTTTTTTGGACAGCACACCCATGCAGCTGGAGGGCCGAGCCTGTTCTCTGTCGGCTGAGCCGGAGCTGAGTGAGGCCGGGGGAGGGTGGGGGGGGGCAGGACATGAAATAGATGCGGCGTCCCCATGGCCTTGGGGTCCCCTGGGGGGGGATGTCCCCCCGCTGGGCAGGAAGCAAGAGCCCCGTTGTCTCCTGCCAAGAAAAACCTCTCCAGAACGTCCTCTCCGCTCTGCTGTGACTGGATGATTTTCACCCCGCCGTGGCCCCGCTCTCCCCCACGACATGGGTGTTATTTTTCCAGGGGGGGCTGTCCCTGCGTTAGGGATGGGGATGGCTCCTGCCCCTCAGGGCCACGCTGTGTTTTGGGGAGGGGGTTGTCGCTGTTGCCTCTTGCTGCTGGCAATTCGTGGGGTGATGCCCGGGGGAGCAGCCCCAAAAAGGGATCACCCTGGATGGGGAACAGTGACCAGGGGTGGGGTGGGAGGGGGGGATGCCCCCGGCTGTGGGGCAGGAGGGGATGACCCGCAGAAGGTGGCAATGGGACGTGTGGGGCTGTGGTGGAAGGACCCGTCTCAGCATCGCTGCCCTCGCTGCCGAGCACCTCGTGGGCACCCCGGGATGGGGAGGGACGGCCCCAGCCCCATTGTGGGTTCCCAGTGCCTTGCCAGGGTCCTGTCATGGCCTCAAGCTGCCCAGGGCAGGGTCAGGCTGGCTCTGAGGAAGGATTTCTGTGCAGAAGGGGCTGTTGGGCGTTGGAATGGGCTGCCCAGGGCAGGGGGGAGTCCCCGGGATCCCTGGAGGGGTTGAAGAGTCGGGCTGAGCCAGCGCTGAGGGATCTGGGGGAGTTGGGAAGGGTCAGGGGGAGGGTCATGGTGGGGCTGCAGGATCTTTCCAACCGAGATGGTTCTGGGATTTCAAAGGCAGGGGCAGGTCTCGGACCTGCTGAGCTGCCCGTCACCACGTTCCCCTTCCCCGCATGGATAAGCCCGTCGGGGCTGAGCGTGTTTCCCCCCAGCCCAGCACAGTGGGTGTCAGTGTGGTCCCATGAGGACTCCTCCATCCCGTCCCCGTGTGCTCCCAAAAGCGTCTCCCAGCCCCACAGCCCGACCTTCCAAACGCAGCAGAAGCGACCCAAGAGCACAAACCCTGTGGCCAGATAAAACCTCTGGCCTCAGCCGAGCTCCTGATGGATGAGCAAGTGGGACTTTTTTCTTTTATTTTTTCCTAAATATCTTGTGCCCGTGGGCTCTGCTGGAGGACAGCAGCGTGGCAGCTGCCCGAGACTGTGTCTCCAGATCAAACCACCCCTGCACGGAGGTGCCCAAGAGCAGCTCTGCCCGCCACGATACATTTGCTCGTTGTCAGCTCCTAATAGTGGAAGATTTTTAAGTGGGCATTTTTACCTATATATTTTTCCCATACAGGGTGGATTTTTTGCTCTAATGTTTTAATACAGTTTCTTCCTACAGTCAGTGAAGCGCTTTGGAAGTTAATATGAAACAGTATTACATTTTTGTGTGTTTTGGGTTATTTGTCTAGGCTTTTATTAGGCTTGTCATGCAAGTCATCACGCAAAAATGTAAGAGAAAAAAAACTGTGTGTGTGTGTTCGTACTGAGGACCAAACCCAAGACCCATCAATACATGATGCAGGGAATTGTTCTTTGTTTTTCGGGGAAATTAAGCCCCGGTATGAGGAAGCCCTCGGGGCGATGAGTGGTACCTATTGTTTTATTCAGCCCTGCCTTTCCCAGTGCCCGCCACATGCTGCCTTACCGAGGTACAGAAATCGGTGTCTGATGCTCCTGTGAGAAGGAGTTTGAGACACCAGCAGATCCCAGGAGACCCACGCCAGGTTTTTTTCCACTGGGTTTTATATAAATCTGGGATTTAGGAGCCAGTTTAGCAGGGTCAGAGCAGGCACGGCCCCGGCTTTGGTTGCAGGCTGGCCCAGGGACGGGGCAAGTAGCACAAGCTCGACACCCTGGGCAAAGGCCTCCAGCGACGCCACCTTGGTCCATGTCGTGTGGGTGATGCCACCCTCTTGCTTGCCCAGGAAGCAGGAGATGCATTTTGGGGTGGGCAAACCTCCCAACACTTCTGCTGCTTGAAAACAGGAAAAAAAGCAAATTAAAAACTAGAAGGAGAGGAGGAGGGTTGTTCTGTGTACGAGTAGTGCTTCAGCTCCCCTGCCTCTGGTTGAGGCTGGGAGGAGGAAAAGGGAATTCTTTTGTTCCCACAGCTTAAAAGCAGGTGGGGGTGGAGAGCCCCTGCCCCAGTGCTGTGCCCACCTCTGTCGTCCGTGGCCAGCAGACGTGGGTTGCCCTGATCGCTTTGGTGGCACTTTGGGTTGCTGGGGAGGGCTACAGGATCGGGCTCCCTGGTTCTGCTCTCAGGAGCCATCCGAGTGATCATACAGCGGAAGAGCCCGGTGCCGAAAGAACGTGCCCGCCACAGCCCCCCCGAAACGGCCACTCGTGTGGATGCTGACAAAATTTACGTAATTTTGCTTTTCGTTTAAATATCTCCTTCATATTCCTGAGGCAACGGAGAGGTTCCTGTAGCGTTTCCCAACAACCGACAGTCTCCGTAAAGCTGAAAGTTCCAAGTGGCGCTGCCGAACGTGCGTCTGTAGCTGCAGCTCTGCTCATTCGGGCACCGGGCTGGCTGCCGAGGCAGGTTCTGCCCTGAATCGTACCCGCCTGGGAGCCCTCGAGCTGTGGTGCCGATTTTTACAGTGTGCACGTGAGTGAGAGAGACTTTCTTAAGGCTACGACGTTCTGAGTGATTCCATCTGAAGGATAAATTCAGCGCCAGGCGCCTGTCTCGCTGTCCTCGCTTTGGGCACAGCGGGTCCAGATGCTCCCTCTGCAGCCATTTGCAGTGGGACAGAAGAGCTGTGAAACCCCGTTTGGGTTCAGCTCCGTATCTCACGCTGTTGGTACTGATCAGGATCTTTTTGTGCTGGTGTTTTTAGCCTCGCTGGCAGCGGGGTCCCCACAGCCGCCGTCCCGGGGCTCCTCCGGCAAGGAGGTGAGGGAGATACTATTGGTGATGAAAGGGGCCGCTGGAGCATGTCCTCTAGTTCGTGCAAACATAAAATTATAACACTTACGGTTGGCATTTCAGGGTTTTTAACTCCCTTGTTTCTTCCGAAGTATGTAATTTTGGGGGTAGCCTTTTTGTTGTAGCATAATCATTATAATAATAATTTTATTTCCAGTGCCTGTGGCGTGGAAACCAAGAAATCCAGAGGGAGCAGGAAAACTCTTTTGTGACCTGACATAAGGAATTGTGTGAACTGACCAGGAATTTCAGTGGAGGTGTGTTGCTGAGGGCGCCCAGCTCATGGGACTTGCCCCAGGCTGAGGAAGCAGCACGGCTCCCGCTCTGGTCTGTCCTTCCATTAACGTAGAAATGACGTAGCTGGTCAGTGGCTGGTGGTGTTTCCCCAGGTAAAAGGCAAGGAGGGAATTCTGACAGTAAAAATATGAGACATAGTCTCCCCTGAGCTTTTGTCAGTGCTCGACGCCATCGTGTCGAGGTGCTGCGTGGGGTTAGGTGCCATTCTCCCCCAGGCTGGGTTTGGTGCTTTAGTATCAAATGCCGTTTTAGTGTCTTGCAATCCTCGTACATATTTTCATCTCTACACACAAAGCTGGTACCGGGGGTCCCTAAATAAGCAATCGTGTTTAAGCCAGTGTTTTAACTTGCAGCTTGGACGAGCTGTTCAAGGCTGTCTCTGGTTTGAGTGAGTCTGGGTGGTTTCTCTTGAAGCCGTCTGAGCTCCTCTGTGGTGTGAGGCTTTCCCATAAAAATCCAGAAAAGCTTGCTGCTCCTGGTTCTAGTTTGTGTATTCCAGTTCTAGCCAGGAAGCACGGGCTGAGCATCCTTCCCTCGGGTTAAAGGGTTTGCACAGGCTCAGCCTGACCAAGGGCTGATGGTCTTTGCTCCTGGGAGTATCCGGGTGCTGGAGCAGCGTCTGTCCTGCCCGAGGGGTGGGATTGCACCGTCCTGCAGCCCCCCAGCAGCCTCCGGGTCAGCGCACGGCTCAGGGTGGTGGCGGGGATGCGTGGAGGTGTGATGCAGAGGTTGGCATCCCGGCGTGGTGGGACACTCTGGATGGAGCCGAACGGGCACGCTGGGAGAGGTTAAAGATGCTAAGATTAAAAAAATTATATATTTAAGAAAGCAAACCCTTATTTGCTGAAGGGAGAAAGGAAGGAGGATGGGGAGAAGTTGTTTGTTAATAATAAAGAATGAGCTTTTACAAAGACCTCGTGTCCAAAGCTCTTTAACTTTTCCTGGCATTTCCCATCCATTCCATTGTTAAGCCCTTCACCGTCGGAAAGCAGCGCCGGGCCAAGGCGCTCGGTGATCTCATCGCGAAGGCTTCTGCAGTCGCCTCTGTTTACACGCCTCGCAGCATTTGCTCCTCAGATTTGGTTTCCTACTTTGAAGAGGGAAGAAGAGGGGGAGGAAAAAAAAAAAAAAAAAAAAAAAAAAAAATTTTTCATTTGAGCAGCGGGCTCCCCCCCGCCCCGAGTGCTGGGGCTGTGAGGAAAATAGCACCTCGGTGGTTTTCAAGGAGAGGATGGACCACAGCAGATTCCCACAATTTATAAGAGGAGACAGGAAGGCCTTAGTGACTCATAAACACTAACAGATTCTGTGTATGAGCTTCTCTTTGTTGTTTGTTATCCTTAATTTCATGGTTTTCCTTCTTTTGAGCATGTTTGTATATTTTAGACGATGCCATCATTTTGTCAGGACGCTTTGTGTGTGGTTCCCACACAGGAGCAATGTTGTCTGCCCGATGGCTGCGCTCAGAAAAATAAAAAAAGCAGCCAGTGGAAACCCTTGAGGGCCCCGTTTGGTGCCACATCCTGACATGTGGATCGTGGGACAGTGAGAAGGAGCGGGAGGGATGTTTCCCTGGCGTGTGTCAGCCGTCGCTTCGCACCGAGGGGGCTGGGACCTGGCCAACGGGGGCAGCTCAGGGTTTCCCAGTTGGACAACCCTTCCGCCATCGCTCCTTGGTCGCTCCCGTGGCGCTGGGAGGGTGAAGGTGCCGTGGCCAAGGCGCCCTGGGTGTTTAACCACCCCTCCCAGGGCGGCTGTGCCCCGCGGCGGCTCTCGGTTTCTCTGGCAGCACCCCAAGGTTGGGCGCGTCTCCCCGTGCTGCCGAAGGCTGGATGTGGAGGTGGTTGTCCCAGCAAAGGTGGCAGAGTTTCCTAATTTATTCAAAACCAATTACTTGTCAGAGGGATGGGGTGGGTTTCCCTTGAGCCAGGAGGTCTTTAACTGCTTTCTGCAGAGGTTTGGTTGTCGGGTGCGTCCTGCCTTACGCAGGGTGCCCTTTTTTTTTTTTTTTTTTCCCTTGCCCTCCCGCCAGCATCTCCCCCTCTCCTGCCATTGCACTGTGCATGAGCTGATGCCCTCACTCTGCCTCAGAGCTGGAGACAGTTTAATCCTGCTGGGAAGCCAGCGTGCTATAAGGCAGGAGAAGCCCCTTTCCAGCCGAGGCGTTTCACTGATGTAAGGTGTTATTTAACGAAGCGACGTGGCTGTCAGCTGTTGGGATCGCTGAGCTGCGCTGCCCAAATCCCCGGGCGTCAGGGGCAGCTCTCGGCTCTTGGTGTGTCCCTGCACACGCAGCAGTCTGAAAGACCTTTTCATGCTCCCCTCTGGATTTGGGGACAATAACAGCGCAGCTGTTTAAATACGCTCAAAATTTCAGAAACACACAAGTAAGCACTAAACTTTCCCAAGGTGGCTGAGTAATCGTGTTTGCTTTAGCATTTCAGTCCCCCAATTACCCAAGCGAAGGATATTGCCCCTTTAAACAGAGTTCAAAAAGCCCAAGAATTTTTTTTATAAATAGCTCACATCCTCTTGATAACAACCAGGCTGCTATTTATTGCCCACTTCCCCTCAGACAGACAGGTCGGAGTATTTAAAATCGCACTTCCCATGAAATCCAGAGGAACTTGGTTTTTCAGGTTCCTACAATTGTTTGTCATTCTGGGTTTCCTTTGCAGTTTACAGCACTGAGCCAGGCTAACCCTGAAAAGGAGCCGGCCCAGGGATCGTTAAGATATATTGCTGCCTCGCTGGAGTCCTGACCCGCATTTTCCACTCGATTCTTTGGGACTGGCAGAAAAACCCATCACTTCCCAGCAGCATGGGGTCTTTCCAATTTTATTTTATTTTATTTTTTTTTAAATCTCTGGACTTCTGCGAGCACTCTCTGGCCTTATTTTACATCCCCACCTCCTATTCACTCAGAAACTGCGCGGCCAAAACTCTGTCCTGGCTGGGAGCGGGTGGGTGCCGATGCTCCCCTGGCTCTGGTGAGGAGGGGGTGCCGTGGGTGGCAGGGACCTTGCTGGGGGCGCCACGGCTGAGGAGGTGCCGTTGCTTGTGTCAGAATTGTAGTGAGATCTGTGCTGGTGAGCTAGGATTTATCCTGTCCGTAATTCATAGTAACTGAATCCCACTCAGCTAGGCACGAGTCCTTTGCTGCGCTTCAGTCGTTCTGAAATACGGCTGCAGGTTTCTTAGCAGTGGACGCAGACACCCACGTAAAGGAAAAAGTAAATTTGGTCGTTGTCTGTATAAAGCTTATTTACAGGAACATCAGGAGAGCTGGTTCATGCCAGCCTTTGCTGCTCGCAGTAGTGCAGCAGCGTGATGAGGCTGCTGCGGAGGGAAGGGGCAGCCGGTGAAACAGAATCATCAATCCGTGTCCTGGAATGTGAGGGATTATGAAAACTTGGGGTTGGTGGGGCCAAAAAGTTAGGTACTTTAGGCCACAGATCCCTGTAGGGTTTAAAGGGGAGAATCTGTGCGAATAGCTCACCCTCTTCATGGAGAGCAATTAAATACTCTGTCAACAATAATGTTTTTTTTTTTTATTCATACATTCATGCTTTAGCATCTGTTTGGACAAGATGGTTCCACTGACGAGGCAGCAGGAGCCGTTTCCTTCCCAGCTCAGAGCAGGACGTTGCTCAGAGGAGGACTTTGCTGCTCCGCACACGGTCGGATGCTCCCGTGCCGTAACGGGAGCGAAGGGACGTGGTGCAGAATGTCCCAGTTTCATGCTCTGAGAATATGGTGTTTCTCATTAGGAGAACCCAGTTACATAACTGCAGCACATAATCACAAACATACCTGGCACTGAGCGGAACTTGGGGTTATGATTTATTCATGAGTGTTTCTTCATGCATAAACTTCTATTTATTCCCTGTTGGAAGGGGAGAAACATGTAAGTGAAAGCTGCAGTGCTATGGAGCAGTTAGTGCACAGGTCGCTCTTCCCTCTCTCCAGGTATACTGAAAAGTAGATTTTTTTTTAGGGTTTTTATTGAGAAATTCCTGGACCTTTCGTGCTTGGGTTTGCACCAGCCGGGCTGGGGAGGGAGCAGGAGATGCTGGGGGGCTGCCTGCCCTGCCCGGTCCCTCACTGCCCACGCAGGTTTGCAGGGCGATGGTCTGACAGAAGGGAACAGAAACGTTAGAGACTTGAAATCCTGGCTGGCTCACTCAGAAACTCTCCACGATCTCCTTTGCTGTTTTCAGGGTTTAATAGGCGGAGTGGATTGCCGGGTGGGGGTGAGCCCCAGGTCCTGAGCCCTCATCGTTCAGCCCGAGCTGCTGCTGCGTGGCTGTTGAGCCCACGGGAACTAGAGGCAGCTCTCTTGACACCAAAAGATTGTGGTTTGGGTTTTTTATTTAAAAAAAAACCCCAACTTCTGAAGACTATCTCCTCCAGTCATGCCTTTGACGGCTCTTTCTTAGCTTGCTGGGTGGTTTTTCACCTGCCATTGCGACCCCTGAGCAAGTAGCAGAAGCCGGAGCTGGGGGCCCAGGGGCTGCTTTCCCCGGGGCTACCATGGGCTCAAGTGGCTCAGGTATGACCAGCAGCTTCTGTGAACCCCCTTCACCCCTCTTCTGCCTCAAAACCCAGGGTCCAACTTGGGCCCCCAGGGTCTGTTCGGGGCGTGGGTCTGAGTCCTTCCACCACGAAGCCCACCGAGGCTGAGCCCCGAGCTGGTGTGGGTGCAAGAGGAGGAGTGAGCCCCGTGTCTCCACACTGAAAGGCTTTGCCTCCACCTTTGTCATCACTCGTTATTTCCCGGGAAAGGAAGGATTCTCCTTGGGAGGGGGCGCAGGTGCCCTCTGAAGTGTCGCAGTCGTTCTTGGCTCTTTGAGGAGATCCCTAAAGTTTTCCGGCGCTGGGTGGGGGTCGGAGCAGGCAGCCTGGTGATTCGCTGTCTCACACGGGGAGGTTATTACCGTTAGGAAGTAAAACAAAATGCAAAGGCAATTTATCTTTTTCCTGGCCATTTGTCTGCCGCTCACAAAACGCCAAACTTCATCCGTGGGTGCCGGGTGCTGGTCTGTGGATCCCCTGCGAGGAGCCAGCTCCTCGCCCGCCCGGGGCACGGGGCTCTCCCTCCTGGCACAGCCTCCATCGTGCCCATTCACACACAGCACTGGCGTCTAATTCTGGCGATAGAAATTATTTATTGGTGGGACCCACATGAGTGCCACAGCCGAGCTCCTGCTTGCCACACGTGCCCCAGCATCACACCTGGAAATTCAAGAAATGAAGGAAAAGCTCCTGTATCAGCAGCCTGATCGTGGATGTGGATCTGTTGACTTTTAGTTTGGTTTGGTTTTGTTTGTTTGTTGGCTTTTTTTTTTAAAAAAAAACAGACCTGACCTTGAATCCCTTATCTAGTTTCCACGTAAACAGAGCAGAGGTGTTCACTAAGGGGAATGGCACCAAGTAATCCCACTCCGGCTCTGTGTGTGCATATCTGTGCACCTGCATGTGTGTGTACACATGGTGAGAAAACATTTGTACAATTGCAAAGATTTTTTACAAAGTCTTTTACTGGAGAAGCTCGGGCAGGTTGGTGTTACGGCCCCTGGTGGGCCACATGGAGGGGACGGGTTCTGCCCCGGTCCTGGGGCTGAGGGCGAGGGGTGCTGTGATGTGGCCTGGGAGGGCCAGATCCTGCTGGGTCCCCCATGGCAGGGTGCGGAGCAAGCCCCGCACGGCCTGAGCCCCCGCTTTCACATCAGGCACCCGAAGCCTGCCGCAGTTGCTGCCTTTCCCTGGATCGCCTCGTGTCTATTGTTCCCCTCGCCGAGGCGTCTCACCATGGAAGAATGTGTCCTGCTGCCCGGCCAGAAACCCCCCCTGGAGCCGCCAGCGCAGCGGAGCCCCGTCTCCAGGGCTTTATTTAGTTTTCGGTGTGCAGCCGTGTTACCGCAGCGGTTGTCTTTAAGGATGGATGCAACTCTCGCCCAACGCCGCTCGTTTGCTCCCCCCGTCCCCTCTTCCCTCCACTGGCAGTGCTGACCCATCCCACATCTCATCGAGGGTGTTTTTCAAACCCTTGGAAAAATCTCCATGTGTTCATTAAGTCCTTACTTTAGCAAAACAGTTTTAAAGGACATCTCAAAATTAGCTTCTTTTATCTCACGTCTCTAAGTTCCAGCCCATTCCCCCAGCATTAGCGCATCGCTTAGTGGGTATTTTGGGGGCTTTGATTCACTAGAAATTCCCTTTCTGATCTGACCTCTGAGAGCTGTGGCTGCTTCCCGCCTGACAGTGAAGTCCGTTAGACGTTAAGCTCAGTGTATCTCTTTGCCATCTTATAACCTGCGCTCGTGGTGTTGGGATTGCTTTCCTTCGACGGTCAATTGCTGAGAATGGTATAAGAAATTATTTTTAAAAAGGTGATCGTATTGACTGATTGAAAAAAAATATTCCTGTGACATCTAATAGTCAAATCAACGAGAGCGCTCTGGTTTGCTTCCAGCAGAGAGACGTGAACGCTGAGTTGATATTTTTAAAGCTTTATGTGCAAGACATCAGTCAGTGTTGCCAAACGCTGATTCAAATTTATACATCCTGGCTCAGCCTGTTTTTTTTTTTTTTTAAAAAAAAAACAAAACCCACCACCACCAGCATAATAAATGCAGCATCTTTTCCTTATTGCAAATTTTTTGGCGTTGGATGTCATGATCTGTACAGCGCAGTTATTGCCTCTTTATCTGATCCAGTGACTAACTCAACGTTATTGTTTCATTAATATTATTTCGGGCCAGGTAAAGCGCTCGCGTTACCTCGGTGGGTGACACAAAACATGGTGCGTCTTTTCATGAGTCATAGCTCCTCCGTAGTGCGCGCAAATAAATAACAGGAATGGTGAAAAATAACCCGGATCCTTTATTTTTAGCAGTCTAATGAGATGCTGGGGGCCCGGGAGGCAGCAGTGGAAGCTGGGGGGAGGCAGAGCCGTGTGTGCTGGTGGACGGGGGCCGTGGATGCTCCGAGTCCGGCCAGAGCCCTGGTGTCGGCAGCACAGCCTGGGTAAATCACAACGTAGGAGCAGCTCTGACTTTTTTGTCTCTAAAAATAAATAACTGTCAAGGAAACAACGTCCTGCTCACCGGGGCTGGGGTTCACAACCTGCCCCGCGCCGCCCTCCCCGGGAGGAGTTGGGGTCGCGGCTGTAGCTGCGGAGAGCTCGGGTCGGTGTCAAGGCAGGGAGGGTTTGTCACGATTTGGGGACACGAGGAGGGGTGTCCTGTCCCCTCCTGCGCCCTGGGGCAGAGGCACCCACGGGTGCCTGGGGGTGGGCACTGGGGGGGATGCGCCATGGCAGGGTGCGGAGCTCCGCGCGGGCAGATGAAATGATGAAGCCTGGAGCTCCCCTCCTGCCCCGGAGACTTATGAGTTATGAAAATTGCACCTGCCTGAGGCCCCGCACTTACTGTGCTATTCCTGTTTGGATGAGAGCGAGGGATGGCAGCGGGAGGGGAGAGGAGCCCTCCTGGCCTCGTCCTCTGCCCCCGTCCCCACCTTGCGCCGTCCCTGCGGGCTCACCCCATCGCCGTGGCTGCGGGGCCCAAGCAGATCCTCTCTCTAACGGCTCCGGGTACAAAACCCACGGGCTCTGCTCCTCCAAATGGGAAGCACCACAGCAGGGAGCGGGCCTGAAATGTCGAGGGAGGCTCTGTGGGACGCGCCTCTCCGCAAAACCCCTCTGTGCGGTGGCTACCACTGACTTGGGGTTATTTTTTTTAATCTCCAGCCCAATTTTTATACTACGAGTTGAGCTCTAGCCCTGCCCTCCGTGCAGATCTCCCTGGCATATTTTAGAGGTGGAGGGAAGAATTGCTCCTACAAGTGGATGGGGCTCCGTGAGCGGAGGAGCCAGCTCTTCCCCGCGGCAGGTGAGCTGCGGGAAATTTAAATGCTGCGCCCAGCAAAACGATGGGCAGAGCCACGCCGAGGGCCCGGAATAAATCGATGGGGCTGGAGACCATCCCAGCGAGGGGCCGCGTGCTTTTAGGGCTCCCCTTGGCTGTTGGCACAGGGGTCCCCACCGTGCTGGGGGCTCGGGGGTGCCCCGTTCCCCGGGAAGCTCTGCCCCGGCCGCAGCTTCCCCACGCGGAGCTGGTGGCTGAGGTGGCAGCTGCACGGTGCGTGTCACAACCCGCCACGGTGCGTGTCAGGGTCAGCGATCCCCGCGCGGTGAGGGGGGGTCTGCCCCCCGTGCTGGGGTCCCCGGGGCCAGCCTACTCTCTGGATTACGAGTAATCCCACCCGGGCTCTCCCCTCCCTCCATTGCTCCTGGTCTGTGTCGTATCAAATAACTGATTTTGGGCTACTCTCTGCTTGTATTTTTAGAATAATTGCTATAAACATGCTTTGGGATATTTTATTTAAAAAACAACAACAGCCATTTATATATTTAACAATATATATTTTTATATATATATATATATAATTTCTAGATCAGTACATTCATCAGTACTTGTTTTTCTTCACAAACAGAAGAACTCTTACAATAGTAGACTTTCTAAAATAAATACTATTAAAATAGAGCTTCAAAATAAATATTCTATACAAAGAAAACCTTCTGTGGTCACTTTTCAGGGTGTGTATGTGGCGGGGTGGTAACAGGAGAAGGGGGAAACCTTTATCGGCGTGTCCGAGCGTGGGAGGTGGGATACCCAGTGCTGTGAAAGGGCGAGGGCTCGGCCGGGTGGGAAAACCGGTGGCGTGAATTTAGTAGCCACTCCTTGCACCCGGCAGGCTCTGGGACGGGGTGACGGTTTATCTGTCTGCTGATGGTGAGCTCCAGCTGGGGACGCGGCGTGGCATTGCCCGTGCGCCGTAAAATCACCTCTTCTTGCTTCCTGGGCCTTGGTTTCTGCGGGCGGGCAGAGGGCAAACCCCGGCAGTGAACCTGCGACAGCAGTTAGCAGTTCAGGGCGGTAAAGTCGGAGTGCCCTGTCACCCTCCTCCTCCTCCTCCTCCTCCTCCGGAGGCGCTCGGTGGTGGCACGGGGGGAACCTGCCCTCACCCCAACTCTCGCCCTCGTGGTCCCGCGCCACCGGGCTGACGTGGCCCAAGAGCAAATGTCGTGTTTGTGCTAAGGAGCAGCCGCCCCTCAGCTCGCCGGGGGGGGACCCGACCTGCAGGGAGGGGTGGGCAGAGCTGCCGGGGCTGAGGTGACGCGGCACCGTGGTACGTCTCAGGGCTGGCGGGAGACCCAAGTACCTTAAAAGGGGATGGGGGAAGAGAAGGGATGGGGGCTACAGACATTACTGACTGGAGACGTACCCTGCGCCAGCCCCCGCTTCGGCAGCCCCCCAGCCTTTCCCAGTGCTCACAAGGAGCTCAGCACTTCCCTGCCCTGGGCCAGGAGCTGGTGGGGCAGAATCCGACCTGTGCCGGGAGGCTGAGGGGAAGGGGTGTGTGTGTGTGTGTGTGTGTGTGTGTGTGTGACTCTGCTACATTTACCACTGCTCTAACACATCCACTAATGCTTTACAGTCTTCCAGCCTGGGATCGGCTTACACCATAGCAGGATTTACATATTAAAAAGAAACCAACAGAGAAATAGTTTACAACTATGTACAATGAAAGTAAATCCCGAGGGGATTGCTGGGTGTATATACATGAGTGTAGATTGGCACAGTGGCGACCACTCCAGCGTCGTAGTTGCTTGCAAGGACCACGCGTCTAAGCCACGGGCTTTGCTATTGCGGATTTTCAGCACAGATCCCTCAGGAACAGCCAGGGACAGAGGGTCAAAAAGGCAAAACAACCATAGGTGGAGGCCATTTGGATACGTGTGGTCCCAGCAGAGGAGGGCAGCAGGCAAATACCCCTCCCGCTGTGTCTTCTAGACTGTTTGCACCTTAGGAAAATGATTTCTCTTCTTAAATACAATACCTTATACATTCAACCAATGGTTCAGCTAGTTTGGGGTCGGTTTTCCTTTTATCTTTTCCCCTCCAATTTGTGCAAGATAATAAATACAGCTCTGGATCCCCCCCCCCCCGGTGACAGGAGCAGTATCCCTTTTTCTGTGATTTATCACATACAAGCTAGCAAACGTTATAAATATAAGAAGTTGTGGGCTTTTTTTTTTTTTTTTTTAAATTCCCCGTTCAATAAATATCTACAATTAAGCTTGACTAAACCCCAAGTCATCCAGGTTAAATGAACTCTGACAACAAAAGACCCCAGAAGTCCCATCAGTACACTCCTGCCAACCCCCTCTGCAGCAACTGTATTGCAACCAAGCAAATGGGATTCCTGGAAATGCTACATGAGCTCTGCCTATTGCTTATCTAATTAGAGATGACATTTCACTGTCACTGCTGTGCATTTACTGAGGAAATTTCCTCTAATTAAAAAAAAAAACCAAACAAACCAAAACAACAAACCCAACCGAAAAAAAGAGAGATTAGATCAGTTTTCTGCATGCAACAAGTACCTACCTACTTATTACAGTGTTGCATGTTTGGACAAAGATTCTTATTTAGCACCTTGTAGTTGTCACGAGAAAGGGGTTGCTGCATCTTAAGGGGTTACTGCACCCTAAGGGAATGCAGAACGGGCCTTAGGATGAGCGCATGGATAAAGCCGATGATGTTCCATGGGCACATGCTTAAGTACGCTCTCTTCTCTCCCCTGGCTTTCCCTGGTGTTTGTTGACACTAAAATAAACATTAAAAGCATTCTCTACATTTAAAAGGACACGTTTTTGTACAGAGGAGGCAAAAGTTGAGCAGCAGCAATCGAGATGGGGGAATGGGCTGTACGTCAAGCAAATGCCATTCATCCCCGGGGCAAAAAAAAATTTAGAAATCTGAGTGAGCAAAGAAGAGCTTGTTCCAGGAGAGGAGGTACTGGATTGATATCCCTATAAAAATACACCTAGGTGTATCGTACACTTAGGTTTTTGTGACTTCTTCACAGAGCTTAAAGAGGTTGAGAGAAACAAACACCGAACGTCTTTGCTTTGTGGCGTGAGTTAAGATCCCCCTTCGCTCCGGCACTGGGGGAGCGAGCATGCGCCTGCCGGGGAAACAGGAGGCGACCGGGCGCGGGTTTGTACTGTCGATGTAAAATTAATATTCCATTGAGCGAAACCTCATGCTACGGATCGGCTCACAGGCAGAAGGACACGGTGTTGATACAACCGCCCGAACACATCCTGCCGCGATTTCTCCCGGGGAGGGAGCAACCCTGCTACCATCCTGCTTTAAAAAGAGGGTCCAAATCAGTGTGGCCAGGTGGGTGCAAAGAAAGCGATAGGCCTAAACGTTAGAAGACCCTTAAACAAATGAACTGTATCTTTACTTCTGGTTCAACATCTTTGAGGGACACAGAAAGCTTTTGAGAAACACGGGCTGAGTGTGCAACCGGCCCTCCTAACGGTGTGCGGGCGGGGAAGGAGGGTGCAGGGAGCGAACCCGTCACCTTCCACAGGCTGCTGGTAGCAAATCAGAGTTTGGAAGGGAAGCGAAAACAAGAAGCCCACCCTGAATACGAATCCGATGCAGCTTTTTGCAGCTGGGAACGGGTATTGCTTGTGCGGCCGCGCCTGCCAAGCGAGCAGTTAATGGTTCTTGTGGCGAGCAGGCATGGTGAGCAGCCGTCCGTCCGAACCAGGGTTTTTTAAGCAGCTGTACTTCATGATATACATAGGTTTTCAGCCTTCACTTGACATTATTAAGATTCCTCCTTTGGCCCCATCTATTTAAATTCTGACCAGTTCCAAAACCCTGAATAACCCAAAGTGCTTCAGTTTGTGGAAATAGTTGCTTCTGCTTTCTCCGAAGGCAAAAGGCTAACGTTATCCTCAGAACACAGGTTATTAAAAAGAGCCAAGGCCACCCCCCTCCGTGGAGCGTCCTCCCGCTCCCTGTCCTCCCAAACCATCAAAAGGGCTTTTCTGGCCTGTTTCCTTTGCTCTCCGGCAGCGCCTTGCAAATGACACTGTTTGTGTTTTTGCATCTGCATCCGGGCCGGCTCACTTGGTCGTAGCATCTCTGGGACAGCTTGACGCAGCCGGTGGCTGGCAGGTAGCAGAGCAAGCAGGGGAGCACCAGGGAGAGGGCACTCATGAAGGACCAGCGGGCACAGCGGTTGGAGTGGGAGCAGGAGCAGGGGTGGTCGGCGCACGTGCCCTCGTCGTCCTCGTTGGTGCAGTGGTAGAAGACGCCCTTGACGAGACACATGCAGGTGGAGTAGTTGACCAGGTTCTGTGCCGAGCAGAGGCACTCTTGGTTGCACACCCAACACGAAGGCAGAGTCCGGGGCAGCGCGCACTCCTTACACTTGCATTTCCCACAGGCTTCGCACAGGAGAAAGTGCTTGTCCAGTTCCTGAGACACGGGTCCCTTCAGGTCCAGGGGTTTGCAGTTAATGACCTTGGGCTGAATGCGAACCGCGCGGGGGGAGGACTGCTCCGCCACGGGCGCCGGGGCCATGTGGTCCAAGAGCCTTTGGTCTGAAGACGTGCTGCTGCTGCTGCTGATGGAGCTGGGGCGCCCGCTGAAGGAAATCCAGGGGTGGGTGACATCCTGCTCGCACCGCTGCGGGTGCTGGTTGGTCAGGACCAGTTCGTGGGGGCCGCGGGGGTGCTTCTGGGCTGCCAGCTGGGACGCGGTGGGGTTGTCGGTGTAGTCGTTCTCGATGTGAGTTGTCTTCATCTGGTCGATGGGCAGGATGGTGAGCGGGTGCTGCAGCCGCCCATAGGGGATCCGGCTGTCCAGCAAGGGCTGGACCATCACAGAGTTGGGGACAACAGTGATGTTGTGGGGAATCCGGGGCTCCATTGATAAAGCACTCTGATTAACGGTGAAAAATCTGCTCTTAAGTATCCTGGGGGAAGGAAAGGAGAAAGAAAAGGGGCGGGGGAGAGAAAGGAGAGAAAGAGCGCATCGTTACTGAGTTACGCTGCAACCCCAGCCCAAACAGGGCTCTTTGCTGAGGCTGGTTATTATGTGGAAGGTCTTACAAGGTAAATTTGTGTCCAAGGGAGTCGGAGCACTTGCCCCCGGTGTAAAGTGCATCACTCCTCCTGTTCCTCTCCCTAACCTTGGCCATATATAGCTCCTCCGGTCCTGGAAGGGCTACCATTACTGCAGGCTCCTGAAGTGCCTGTTCATCATTTTTACCGAGGGAGAGCACATCTTAGGGTCACCGGTCCGTATTCCCATGTATTTCTGTCAGCAAACCGCCTGCGATGACTTATCTAAGGCTTGGGGGGGCTTCCCCCAATTGACCCTGATCCCTGTAAGACCCTGATGCCAGGTTGTGGCTCGCAGGAGCGTTGCCCTGCTACAAAGACGCTTGGGAGCGTGGGGCTGAGCACTTGGCCTCGCTAACCCGGGATGTGCCTGCTGGGGGGTGGCTTGGCTGCATCGCTGGGGGGGTCCCGTCCCCGTCGGGGACCACTGGTCCAGCTCGTCTGGCTGCAGCCCGGGGTGGGAGCGGACGGGTGGAGCTCACAGGAGGGCACACACGCGGGTCACACTTGCCATGTCACCTCCCGCAGGCAATTAGGCACTCCTCTTCAAAACACTAAGTGGACTAATATTTAGCTTAAGTGCTGTTTACTCACTACACTGGCTAAGCCATCTATTGCCGCCGTTTCTAATTTCATTGAGAGAGTGCAATTTATCCTGGAGTCGATCCAAAGATTCAGCAGCGGCGTAGGACAAGAAACCACAGGAAGTAACTAAACTTAAATCAAAGAACGGAAACGACTTGGTTCAAATTTAGAAAGTGCACATTGTTTTCTAGTAGATGTGCCATTTCCTCATGGGGTGACCTTTATTCATAAATAATAAAATGTTGGAGATCAGTTTAAAGAAGCGGTGAGTAAAGCCTCAGAGCAAGTTGCGGGGAGGGGGAAAAGCTTTTGGTATCGAGAAAAAGGAAATAGTGACCAGCTTAAGGCAGTGCCAGTTGTTTGTGTTCAGACAAACAAATTAACCTTTTCCAACAGCATGGAAGATTTTAATGCTACAGCAGTCTGAATTAAAAAAAAAAAAAAAGTCAGGAAGAAACTGCATCCAACTACAACCAAGTCAGACATGAGAAATATGTGTGTGTGTGTGTGTGTGTGTGTGTGTGAGTGAACGTCTGCCTCTCCCACAAGAGCACGTCCCCCCCCCCGAAATTTAACACATTGCTGCAGAAATTGGAGCATGAACTAATTACGCATTTGTGGAAGGAGAAAGGGAAGTGCACTTTTACCCACCGAAAAAAACATCACGAAAGCCCGCTATTATATTTGTAAATCGTTGCTTTGGTAGGTCACTTGGCATTTCAGGGGTTGAAAACCCGCCAGTTGTCCCGCGCTCGGCAGGGGAGGCTGGTGCCGGGGAGCGGTGGCCGAGGCCCTGGTGCGTGGGGACGGGCTGGCACCGTGTGCCCCTGGCCGGGCTCCCTTGGCCCGCAGCACCAGGCCAGCAGGAGGAGGTGCTTTACCCCGCAGGGATGGGGATTGCTGTAACGCAGCCCTTCCGCTGCTTCTCTGCACTGCTTAAACTTCTCTGTGGGGCCTTAGCCATTCGCTTGAAATTTTTTATTTCATTACTCACTGACATCCCGACTTGAGAAACAAGAGCTTTTGAAGCGTCTATTTCTATTTACTGCGTGTAAAAAATAAGAAGCAAGGATTCTGACAACTATGGGTCATGCAGAGGGGAAAAAATAAAAAACAGTTTTCTTTTGTGCACCAGAATCCAGTGTCGTGATATAAAAACTGCTTTGCTGCAAGCCAGAGTTTAGCCAAATAGTCAGTTCTGTATCACCTAGGTGTTATGTTTGCAGGAAGACTTCACGGTGGGGTATTTTTTTTGTTGTTTTTTTTTTTTTAAGGAGAGAGATGCAGCTGTTTTGGCTGCCAAGAGTAAATGCAGCAGAGCTGATACTAGCGGGAAGGTAGCTGGAGGAAATGGTGGCACGCTGAACGGCGCTACGAGCCGATCCGTCGGCTCCTCCACGTCACTGGCAGCGCTGCCTTCCGTGCCTCTCCTTAATTTTTAAACAACCTCTAGCACGGGGCTCTGCGTTCCGGCCTGAACTCACTCCCACTCCACAAGTCTCTGGAGTTTGGTCCCCTCGCAGTAGGTTTAGACTGGCTCTGTGGAGCATTATGGATATTCTGGTGCCCCGGGTGCAGAGGAGAGCTGCTCACCCCCTCGGCAGCACCTGCCGCCTCTGTCGATGCTCATTTTCCCTGACGTGGCAGCTCTGAGCAGGGGTGGCACCTTGGGGACATTCCGCATCGCTGGTGGCACCGCCCGGGGAGCCCCTCGCCCCGGCACGGGAGGGCAGCGCCCCACCGGGCACAGGAGCAGCACACAGGAGCTGGCGTTTGGGTTTGACATTAACTCTGTGCTTGCAGAGTCTGCAACGGTCCAGAACGAGCGGTGACGTCCCATGGAAGTTTTGTCATCACGTTAATCTGGGGGAGGTTTATAGCCACGGGCACTCAGAACACCCAAGGCCCTGGTACACAGACGTGGCCATATGCAGGCAGGCGTTAAGGGTGGCTTAATGGGCATAATGTTAATCAGGATTTGGGAGTTAATTATCGCAGAAAGGAAATGAACCTGGGACTAAACACCACACTTCAGGATAGTTAATGTTGAAAATTATTCATCATCTTTTCTCATTATAACACTGTTTCTTTCAAACAGGCGAACTACTTCCGCAGAGCAAGGGGAATGGGAGCCCTGACAGGGGAAACCCAGAGACCCTGCAGATATTTGGGCACAGAATCTACCTGGATAAAACCCCTGGCAGCCAAATAAGACCCAGCTCTCCGAATTCCCAGACCCCTGCTCTGGACACAACATCCCTCTTGCTGAAGATCACCTTTGAAACACCCCAGACACACACCCTACCAGTTTTTGGTGTCGTGCTACACACGGTCCTTCGACTTCTGCCCTGCCTGCTCACTCCTGAGCCGGGGGGGGGTCCGCAGTTAACTGCTCTCACCTTTCAAGCTGCTCTTAAGAGACATAAATTTTTGATATTTATGGAATTTTCCAGGGACCACGACCACGTTGCTGCTGAGGGTCTTGTCGCCAGAAGTTTCAGCAGTGCGGTAAGATTGCTGGTGACAGATCCAGGTCAAACATCTCGAGTGCTGAACTCGAGAGCGAGCTGGGTGGCCTTCGTTCTGCAGGGAGGCTCTCCTCCCTTGGGATCCGCCCAGGTGACAACAATGATGATATTTTATGGCGTGGTTACTTCAGTTTTTTGGTCTGCGTGCTTCCACCAGCGTGTGCCTCGAGCGCATCTTTCCCTGAGCTTTTTCTGTTTTAAGCTTTACGTCTGCAACCCAGGAAAAGACAGATTTCAGCAAAGAGCACTAGGTACGTGCCCAGAGCACTCCGTCTCTCATGGTGAAGGGGAATCCAGTCCAGTTCTCTGGTTAAGGACTTGTGCTGGGCCAGAAGCAAGTCGAGAAGCCAGACTGCTCCCGTGAAGTCTTGCGGCTGAGGAGTGCCTGCCTGGCTACGTGCATGAATCCTGCTGACTTCCCTGGAATATCCTCCAAGACATCATAACTTGACTTTTCTTTGGTTGATGGGTTCCCCAGAGGGGAAAAACACAGCTGCGACCAGTCTGAAAGCGTTCCAGGATGACTGGAACAATACAAGCAAGTCCTCCTTTGAAACGCAGGCAGTTTGCAGGCAGACAGAAGGATCCTCGTGGCTGTTTACAGGAGTATCTGGTAAGATGTTCGCTCAGTGGCAGGAAAGCTCATTCCCACCCAGGAGAAGCCATGCCCTTCTTCACCACCCGGCCAGGAACCATCCCGCACGCAGGGCGCTTGTCAGCAAGGACAACGTTGCCTTGAGCAGCAACATCGCTGTCTTAAAAACTGCAGTTTTGTCCCAGGCACGTCCCCAAACGACATTAATGTTTGGGGTGACCTGGCAGAACTCCAGACCTTGAAAAAGTTCAAAAGCCGCAGGGGTGTAACCTTGGGGTTCTTGCATTGGCTCCGAAGGCCTGTGCAGGTGAGCAAGGTGGGGGTCAGAGTGGCCAGTTGTGTCTCGGAGTTGCTGGTGTTGGCTGAGATGTTGATCTAATCCGGGGTACGGCACAAGGAACTGGCCACCGTGTGTCTGAAGCAGCCGTGGGTTGGAGTGGCGACAAACATGAGCCACTTTGGTTGGGAGGGATGGCAAGAAGGAAGGACTAGGCTGAGCTGTCCGTCTCTCCTTTCCTTCTCCCCCCTTGTCTGAAACGGGCTGTGGCAACCACCCTGCCTAGCCGGGAAAGGGAGTTACTAGAGATGAGCTGCAGATGTCAGACCTCCTGAGAAAGAACATTTCTGCTGTGGTAAGAAAGGACTGAAGTTTGTGACACCAGCGTTGTGAACAGATCTGCCCTTTCTGGCAAGGGCAGTTGGGTACTACTTTCAGATACAATCGCTCAAATTGAACAGATTTAATATAACAATTTAAAGAAAATTGTGGATTTAAAAAAAAAAAGAAAAATAGAAGAAAAGATAAAAATAAAGTAGAACAGGAGATTTAAGGTAGTTGAGCGCCGTGACTTTGTGAAAGCTATGACACTCTACGCAGTGCCTTTGTTGTCCGATGCACTAATCCAGCCTGACTGGAAACTGCGTTTTAATTGAGAAAAATTGCCATACAGGACACTTGTAAACAAAATTAGTTAATCTTTGATCATCAGTAATTACAGACATATTATAGCATTAACGTAGGCACAAATTCACTGGCTGCAATTGTACAGGCAATTTTCTGAAAGCAGACAACAACAAGAAGAAAAAAATTGTGTGTTCTTACACTGGGATTTTTTTCCGTTCTTTAGAGGCAGGTGAAACAGGGAAGTTCTTTTCAAAGCTGACATGTCAGCAAACTCCCAACGCAGAGAAAATTTATTTTCCCCCATGCCATCCAGGGACTGTATGGTTGCTCACCACATACAATTTTCAAGTCAAAATATACTTCCTTCCGAGGGAGTAAAATTGGATTCAAAAGTCCAGTTCGTAAATGTGCTGCAGTGCTTGTTTCATCTCTTCGTCAGGATATTGCCAATTTAAAATGACTATTGTACTAGATAATTACAAGTCCTAAAGTTGTAGGAAGCCAACTGTTATTTTAAAGTGCTTTGGTATTATTTCAGACTCAAAAGTTTCGTAAAATTCTTTAGTCATATGAAATTAAAACAAAAGTGAATTTATGTTTTAACGGGATTTTGGACTTGCCCGCATCATTTTATAGAAAGCTACATCCTTGCAGGCAACTCCATGAGAAAGTCATATAAACCCCCAAGAAAGCTCAGTCTAATTAATGTCTTCAGACCAACTTTTGAAGCAATACTTTTCCAGTATCTTTATTTTTGAAGGGAGTTGGATAACTTGTCTTCCAGCTACTGAAAAACAAAATGGATCCTGACTTAAATATCTAATGAGTGCCCGAATATGTAATGTTTGTAACGGTCCCAGTTACCTGTTAGTTAATAAGTTCTTTCTCATGTTTCACAACATCCTAGATGTATGTGGTAACCAAAGAATAATCAGAATAAGGGACTCAAGTCCAGAACTGGGTCCTGCGTAGAAGCCATCCTGCAAAACCCGGCCCTGGGAAGCGCCGGTGTGACTCTGACACATCCCCAGTGCCCACAGCCCCAGCAAAACCAACGGGAAAGTGGGAAAACGTGCTCTCACCTCCTGCCCACCCAGCACCAGCTCCAAGGTATCACAGTTTTGCCCAACCCGTTTCCGAATGATGCGGAAAATTTCAGCGTGAGATGCTGATGCGCAAACATCCGACTCGGCCTTCAATGTTGTAAAAAAAGTAAAGCCCCAAACGTGCTGCTTGGCGTGCGTTTGCTAATAGAGAGACCACCAGTGTGGTCAGAGGAGTAACGGAGCCACCAATAACTCTTTCTGTCCTTTGTAAGCTGCATGCACCGCATCAGGGGTCGCTTCATCTCTAATGAATTACGCCGTAATTACACCTCACGGTCTGCTTGTCCCTTCCGTTGGGTCTGAACAGCGCCAGTGTCAGGGGAGAGCCGTTTGCCTCGGCAAACCAAGCCTCCTCCTGGGTCTGCTGGTGCTGGATTGTCCTCTGTGTGCTCTGTAACACGCGGGTGGCTCCTCTCTTGGGCTGGGCCTGCACCCTGTACCGGCCGGGAGCCGCTGGACGCGCCGGGGGTGCAGCGCTGCCCATTGCTGCGGCGGTGGTGGGCAGCTCTAGGACATCTGTAATGGTGATAATGGTACTAGGTGGGATGGAGAGTAATGGGATGGGAGGAGCTGCCTTCTGCCTTCTTATCATGAGCAGAGTAAAGCAAACTTGGGTTTTCAATGAGAGTTTTCCATCACAGGTTGCCAAGAATTTTCCAAGATTGAAGCACCACAAGCTTTTGTGAAGAAGGGACAGAAAAATTACCACAGGGAGATGAAAGGCCAAGCCCCAACTGATGCCCGTGGGAGCCGTGGCAAGGCCTGCACGCGCCTGGAGTCATGCTGTGGGGCAGTGATGGCGAGGGGACAGAGCGGAGACCTCTGAACCTTGTCACCCAACAGCTGGGTTACACCTCCTCTTGGTTACTGTGATACTAGACCCGTTATTATCCAGGCAAAGGCTGAATTACAGTCTGGAAGAGATGTGACATCCCCTCGTTAAGGTCAACAGACGGGCAGCAATAGCTGCAGAAGATGTACTGCAGAAATTTGCCTATTTTCTTTGCTATATGGGACACGTGAATTTCTAAAACACGCGGACAACGGGAAGAAAACAAAAAACCCACAAGAGAATCTTTACAGATAAGTCTGAAAACAAAGAAATTACCGTAATTGAAAACAATATACTTTGAAGTCGCATACTGTCAGGGGCGGGCATATATGTCAACACCGTTCAGAATTGATGGCAACCAGCGCAAAATTCTTGGGAGTTATCACTGCTTTTAGACCGTCCATGACTCTTCTCTCTCCTCTGGAGGTTTGGTTACATGGTCTAGAAACCCTTATCTGGCCAGCGCTGACCACAGCCGCAGCCCGAGCTTTGGG
>NW_020799117.1:1437850-1441217 GCF_003259725.1 Athene cunicularia | reverse complement strand
GCGGGCAAGGCCGGCCCTGCTGGCTCCGGCCGGGTGCTGGGGCCAGGGCTCGCCCGCACGTCCAGCTCCTCCCACCAGCCCTCGGGAAAAGAGGGAAATACCCCGGACTCGGGCTGGAATCGAAGCTGGGGTGTGGGGTACAAGAGCTAGCCTTGCTATCGGAAGGGACTCGCAGAGGGAAGATCTATGGGGCTTCCGAGGGTCTACATGTGCCCAGCGGGGTGGCCGGGGCAGTGCGGGCACCTGGGGGGTTGGAGCTGGAGCTGCTGGGTGCTGCCGGCCACGACAAAGGAGAGGGATCGAGGAGGGACCTGCTTCCCCCAGCCCCAGCGGAGGAGGAGCTGGCGATAAGGCGACCGGTTCTGCCATTGCCTTTGTTCGGGCTGAAGGACATCCCATCCTCCGGTCCAGGCCCCCCAGGAGCAGCAAGGGACACGCCGCTCCCGACGGAAGTCACAAGGTTCCGTAAAAGCTTTTAATGAGGGAAGATGACACTTGAAGTTAAAGGAGACCTTTCAGTAGGCGCATGTTTTTAATGCGTGATTAAGAATAATATATAATGTTGGAGTTCATTAAGACTGAGTTAGGCTGTCTGAATTTTGAGTCAAGCTGTAAATGCTGTAAAAAAGAAGAAAAAAAAAAAAAGAGCACTCTTCCCCATTAAGTGTGCATTAATATTAACAAAATATTGATATTCATTCTTTTGGTTCCTCTCCTTAGCAGCCTTACCTATCTAAGGCCAGCTAGAATTTTCTCTAAGAGTAACAAGGAGAAAAAAAAAAAATTAGAAAGCTTATTAGGGAAACCTGCCATTTTTAAAACGAGACACTAAATTCTTGCCAGAGCGTGGAAATTCAGAAGGTGGGAAATGAGACCTGTAGACTTCCAAGAAGCTGTCTCTGTCCAGCTAAAGTCTGTTCCTGTGGTGCGAGCGAATAAAGCACATCTTGGCCCACTGACGTTCAGATCTCTAGGGACTCAAATTTCTTAGTCAAAGCTTTTTATTGGATAAGAACGTTTATTTTAAGGCCAGAAAACTATGCTCAGATATGATCTATTAAGCTAATGGGACTAAATGATAACCATATTAGAAGGATTTTATATTTTCTTAAGGAAATACCTCGTATTGCGTTCAAAAAAGAACAAAACCCAAACAATACTTGTGCAACTGTTTGCCTACAGAAGGGCAGGTTTAAGTGCTGGGCTGTATTCGGGAAATTGTAGAGCAACATGATTAATGTTTTTTTGGTTTGTTTTTATGGTTAATAATTGGAAAACTATCAGAGCTGTGAATTAATTATTGCTGTAGTGTTGCAAGGGTTGTGAATTTTATTCCACTGAAGTCTGATAACGGGATTTATTTTTTTTTGGGGGGGAGGGGGGAGATTGCTTTTTGAGACGTTGCATTTCCCAGTATGATTTGGGAATTAGTCATGATTCCATGAAAACAGCTTTTGTTTTGCTGTTTCGGGAGGAGAACAAATAATTTCTCCCCTGCACATACCTCACAGAGGATTTCAAAAAGGACTGCAGCATTCAGAAATAGTCTGTTTAATTTTATAATACCAACGTAGAGTCCCTTCTAGCAACAGAAAACACAGTAGCCCATGGAAAACGGCACATTTATCAATGAGACATCCCCAGTGGGGTTCCAATAACTGAGACCAACCCCTCCTCCTGCTATCATTCATTTTTATATGGAGAAGGGGGAAGCTAGTCATCGGGATCATTGTGATTCTGTGCACAAATTGTAGCTTTATTCTTTAAGCCAAAATAAAGAGAGGAGGGGGAAGCCTTAATATTGGGAAAGCTGCGTTTCTGCACCTAATTAAAGAGCAATTCCTGAGCTGATTTTGACATACTGTACCCTTAGCATGGTAGCAGCTGGAGAAGTTTTAAAGAATCTAGAACGTGCCTTTTCCACTCTGGATAATTCAGGGATGCTTTTTCCCTTTCTCTTTCTTTCCCTCCTTCACCCTTTAAGGAAAAACTCAGGGCTATGAAAGATTTAAATGAAGAAGAAATCAGACCCTTGGTCACTTGAAGAAAAAAAAGAGTGAAGCCTTTTCCTCCTGTGATCAATGCTGATATTCATTTGCACTGCCATTTCCAAGGTCTGCATTTCCAGTCCTGCTTTCCCCCGAAGACCTTTGTGCCTTTTATATGCCCCTTTCTGTTTTTTCCATTCCCTTTCTGATAATGAATTTTCAGAACATGTCGTCTCTAGGCTTGTCTTTCTCCTGTGACGCCAGGACTGGTACCAGAAAATAAAATCCTGGCTTATCTTTGCTACGCAGTTGGTAGAGAAGAGCAGCCAAGACAGGTTTTTCCTCCATATATAATACACTTCATATACCTTTATGAAATGATTCTAGGTACACATTTTTATTACTTATCTAGCCTTTAAAATGTATAAATCCATCCAGATTTAAAACTGAAGCAACCAAGTGTACAGCAAGGCAGGGAACAGCACAGTGATGGAATAAGGCACTGAGGCCCCCAAAAAAAAAAAAAAAAAAAGACAGTTATATGAAATAAAATGCTAAAGAGCAAAGGTCATGCAGGAAAGATCTGTCACACCAGTGGCTGGTCCCTGAAGCGTCCTATTATGGAGACAGCTCAGAAGTACTTGACACTAACAAGACATAAGGCTTTGGAAAAGAGAGGAAATGCGTATAATCAGTTTTCATATTCCACAGCAAGGAATATCCAACTCTCATTTGTCAGCCCAGGTGACCATCTATTTCTGCTCCTTTTCTAGGGAAGGAAGAAGGGATGAAGGAGAGGACATCCCAGCAGCAGAAAGGAGAGCCTGATTCTGCTCTAAAACCCTGCAAACCACCCCGCCGCGAGTGTGGTGAAACCTGCCTGCCATGTACGGACGCCAGATGCAGATGTTGATGAGAGGACACAGAAAAGAGGTGTGAACAAGAAAGACGGATGCAAATTCTACAAGAAACGGGCTATTCCTCCAGAATGCAGAGTCTGCTTTAGGTCGTGAGGCACCAGGCAGCTACCCACCGTATGTAATTATAGAGAACTGCTGCTAGGAAAGTCACAGGCAGGAGTACGCCTGCCACCAGCGATCCCGAAGGGACGAGACAGACACATCTAGGAAGAGCGCAGGATCTTCCCCCGGGGAGCAGGCTTGATTTTCCCCCACTTAAAAACCACGGAACGCTCGCTCGCCAACCCAGACCTCGCACTTACTTGGAAGAATTCAGCCACGACCATCTCCCCGCGGGCGAGTTAATCCTAAATCCGAGGCGGCCGGGGGGGGCCGGCCCTGGGAGAACCCTGGCAGGAGCGGCTGAGAGCTGCGGGAAGGGACCGGGAGCGCGGCGCTGTCAGCCGCGGCGCTGCACCC
>NW_020799117.1:1402130-1437800 GCF_003259725.1 Athene cunicularia | reverse complement strand
ACGTCCAGCACCGTCCTCTGCGGCACAAACTGATGGAGATGGAGGATCTGCCACCTCCTGAGCACAACTTCCCAGCTGAGGCAAGCGATTGCTGCATGGGCTTCTGTTTAGGCTTGCTGCTTTTTTAATTTTTTTTTTTCCCCTTTTTTTTTTAAGCCATTCATAAGGGACTGGTACAGAATGTCCCACCACAGACAGCACCAGTTCAAGACTGAAGAGCCTCCCTTATACCAGCCTAAAATATTCTCATCTCTCATGAGCCGATGCCCCCAGTGCTGAAGCTGATTTCCATTCCTCGCGTTAAAACTCAAAAAATAACACCGAGTGTTTCCATAGCCAGGTAAAACCACAGAGCAAGACTGCGAGGGAAGGAAGGAAATGAAGCCCAGTTGGTGTTAATTATGCAAAACAAGATGGGACTTAAAGGATGTGAGTAATGTCTGGGTACAACAGGTGCCTGATAAGAGAGGAGGACACCCAGACCTTTCATCCGGGCCGCAGAAGCAGGCAACTGCGATAGCTTCATGTATATACAGAGATAACGCCACTTAGCCCCCTCCAGGGAGGATTACAAACTTCACCGAGTGCTTTCATACGAAGCAGAGGGGACGCGCTGCCCCCGTGCCGGGGAGCCTGGCTGCCGGGGAGGGGCCCCACTTTTCAAGGCAGCAGGGTAAAGCTCAGGAGGGGCCCAGCACTCGCCTCTTCCCACCAGAAATCGGGGGGCTGCCCCGGCAGCCATCCGCCCGTCCCCGTCTGGGTACAGCCGTGGGCTTTCCTCTTGCCTCCCACCAGGCTGGGGGGTGCAACCCAAAAGGGAGCTCCCGAGAAGTGGCATCTCCCAGGAGAGCAACAGGCTCAATCATTTCCAGTCCTCCCAGATTCGGCTCAACTCAAGAGCTGCACCCAAGCCTAATATCCCTGCAGCTAAGCTGGCACTTCTATTTTCTGTTTGGCATCTGGTTTTGTGTTTGGCAGCACCTCATTTCTGCTTCGCAGAACCTGATTCCTATTTGGCACCTCGACACAGACCCGGGTCAGGCTGTGACTGATAGCCCACGATGCCAGCGCCAATGTAGTGGTCACTGTTTTGACAACATTTTTGTCATTCCACATCTACCCTCTCTTATTTATTTCCAGGCATGACAGACCAGCCCGGTAACTAGGGAGGGGAGGTGTGGGGGGGGGGCTTTGGCGACCCCCGTTTTTGGGGGAGTGAGAAGATAAGATAATCGTGGTTTTCCCGCATTTGGCCCCGCGGTTTGTGCCTTGCCCACGCGTCGTCGTCCTTCCCCCCTTCCCCACCCCGCTCGCGTTGCCGGTTGCGCGTTTTGCCGGCGGGACCGGGGTGGGAAGCGAGGAAAAGCCATCGCTGTGTTACTGACGTTCCGAATAGGCGCCGTGTGGGTTCGTTCTATGGCTCCCGTCTCTTGTGAAGGCAGCGGGGGGGGGTAGGGTAGAGCCGCCCAGGTCATACCAAACCCAGAGCAGGGAGATGCTCCTGCGCCTTGGGAGGGATGTGATGGATGTGCTTTTCTCAGCTCTGCAATTTTTTCCATGTTTAGCTTTTCCTAAATCCCGCTGGGCCTCGTCCCGAGAGCTCCGCAGGCAGCGGGAGGCAGGCCTGCAGCGCCAGGTTTCCAAATGATCCTTCAAATTCTGCTGCTCGCTGCTGAGCTCCCCGCGAAGCCTTGTCCTCGCCTCACGCCGAGAGCCCGCTGTGCCCTGACGTGCTTCGGTTCCCTTCAGCAAATGGAGAATCTCAGGCCTCAGCAGGTCTCTGTGTGCCCTGTCCTCTGGGATCCTCGGAAACAGGTTGCTTTATCCTGAAAATGCATTCAGAATAACAATGTGTTTTTAATTTGTGTGAAAAGTCATCCTCAGGGTACAAACCAAGCCCCTTCCACTTCCTGCCCGTTTATGCCACATATATTTATAAGCTCACACCACCCTGAAAAGAAGTCCGTGTTATTTATTTATTTAGTGCCAATAGGAACATTGTGTGTTATTGCAGCTACACCCCGTAGAAAAGGTTTCTCTCTCCGCGAGTGTCTGCTCTGGCACTGATTGTTCAGTTACGTGTGTGTTTGTCTGGGAGGGCAGAGACCTCCCCAGGCAGGAGCAGAGCTCATGGGTCACAAGCAGATGTGATTTAACAAGGAAAGGACAGGAGACTCTAAAGAACAGCTTCTCTGCGTGGTACATAAAATATTAGTAGGCTTCAAGTGTACAAGACTGATGCTTCCTTTTGAGAATAAATAGAATACGGTGGTTAAAAATGTTTGCTTTGTTCTTGGTAGTGTTCTTTACAATAAAATGTTGCGTGAAGGACAAGGCAAGCGTAGAAATTCTACGTCTAGGATTTTGAAAACTGTTGAATAAATGGGTAATGGCAGCTTATGTAGAAGAAAAAATTAAAAAATAACATCTCGCTGTATTTAGTGCTGAAAACCAGCTCAAAGCTGGGAGACTCAAATGCCTGAGGAAAAAAATCTGCTCTGATCCCATCATTTTCTGACAGTAGCACACGCACAAGTTCCCAGCCTTGCTCTGTGTTTTCCCAGTGCGCTGTAGCGTCGCAGCAGTGCGCGTTGAGCATCTCCCAATTGAAGGCATTTACGTGTGGCTGCTGGGTTCTGTATTTCGGGGCCGACACGCACAGGGGAAGTTCTTGGTGCAGGACAGGGAGCATCTCCCTGCGAGACCCCGGCTGCCTGTGTGGAACTGCAAACCGTGGCGTAGCAGCAAAGGCGGCTGATGCTGTAATTACGGGGTAGTTACAGGCGAGCCCACCTAGACAGTATGCTCTTGACAAAAGCAATGAAACCAAAAAGAGGAAATAAAAATCATTGTTTGTGTGTATGGAGGGGTAGGAGGAAAATGGGGCCTGACCATATGGTTCTAGGGAGAGAAAACTGGGAGTGAGAAAACTCCGAGTGTTGCTAGTATCGCTGCGAATTGTATGAAACCTGTGTAAGCTTAGCATTCTAAAATGGTAGATCTTTGACTTAATTCACCTCTTTTTTTTTTTTCCTTCTGCCTCCATCCCTCACACATTTAAAGCATATCTGACTATTTCTTCCCTATGGACAGAGTGGTTTCTTGCTAGAGCTCATCCCCTTTGCTACGCTCGGGCGTGTGGGGCGGCTTTGGGCTGGATTCCTCCAAGCGGCCGTTCCCGTTTGCATCGGTGGGCCCTGCTTTGGGTCAGGATTCAGCAGCCGAGCTGGGGGTCACTGAAGCAAAACCCCAGCGCGAGGGTAGTGTGTTGGATCTCCCAGCTCTTCTGATTTCCCCCTGCAAACAGGAGGAGCTGAAGAGGCGAACGCTGCTGGGGCAGGGCGTGTGTGGGAGGGCTGGCCTCTCCCCTCAGCCCTGCCGCCCGTCTGGTGCTCTGCCCCTCAAACCTCCCCGTTCCTCTCTAAAACCGAGATCGTGCCACTGCCTGCGAGGGCGGGGCTGTCCTTGGAGCGAGGGCTCTGTGGGGTTGATCGAGTGCCAGGGAGGAGTGTCACGTTATCATCGTGGGACTCTGGAAGCCGAGGCTTTAAGAGAAATACCACTTATCCTGAGACGTGTCATGTGGTTCTACGTGTTGGCAGTACCGCTGATAGAGAACTCTGCATTCCTTTCTTCTGCAGGAAATTAATTACTTATTCGTTTCATGCACATTTAAACCCTGAACTGGCTGTAGATGTTAGAATGCGATTTCTTCCCTGGGATGAATCGTGGCGCTGCCAAAGTTGTGTTGCCTATAAAGTAAATACTTTGATTTTGTTCTTGCATATCCTTGGAAGAACTGAAGAGTTACCTGTGCTTGGTGATAGAGGCTCCATCCTATCTTCTGTAGGCTTTGTGTTGCTTTAACTGCCAGGTTCGGGTCATATTATTTGTTTTGCTGAAACTGTATCAAGCAGCAAAATATTTGTCCAGCTGATATAATACTGGCTCTTCCTGGAACCTCCAGTATCTGCCTGTCTCTTTTCCTTCCCAATGAGGACAGAAAATACTTACTGTCATCATCCAGCTGAGCGCTTTGGAGTCACCTTGTGTCCGTTCTGCAATCAGTAGAACAGCTATAATTACATGCACGTTTCAACCCAGAGTTAGTTGTGAGAGGGGCGGGTTTGGCTGTTCAGATGGAAGCCAAATGTGGAGAGGTGCTGAGACAATTTGGCTCTGGATGGCCGTAGCCAATACTAAGAGCTGCTCAGGGTTTCCCCTTTTAAATTCTGAGCAGTAGAAGTGCCACCACCCTCCTTCAGTGCTCCCCTTGGATTATTGCTGCTGCTCCCCAGAGGGGTAACGGCTCAGGTGGTCTTAGCACTGTGTAAAGCATTAATTCAGCAGCAGACTACAGTAAGGTGACATCCAAAGCGGATGTTTTGTCCTCTCCATGGGTGATCCCGTAAAGTGTGTGTTGCTGGTTACTGTTTGGAAAGCCCTGAGAGTCTTGGGTCCGTACCTGCTACCACCCTGCTAAAACAGTGGTGCAGGATAAAGGCCCCTCTCGGCACCGCCAGCACCTCTGCTCCTCGTCCCCTGGGCCAGCTCTACAGCGTGCTCACGCCTCAGACACGCCTCTGGACGTGTTGTGCCTCGCAAGGCCGTAATCCACCCCCAAACAGATCAGACACCCGAGTCATACGCACCTGTGTGGACGGGGTTTGTCGGTGTCCTGCACCCAGCGGCAGCTGGAGATCAGTTTTCTTCCCGACTGCTGGCAGCAGGAGATGATGTCGTGTGAAGAAACCGTGTGTGTAAGCGAGCACTGAACAGGTAGCCACAGATGCAGAGTATTGCGGGGCTGTGTAGTCTGCTCTGTGCAGCATTCACATAACCTGCCTCTGAAAGCACGCAGGGGTTTCAGAGCTCGGCAGTTGGGCTGCCTTAGAGGAACGTGTGTTACCATCTGTGTTTTTAAGGTTATATTCCTTTTTCCCTACCTTTAAACAAAGAAAGTTCCCCTTACGATCAGGCATGTTAAACTGAACACGCGCTTCTTCCTCTGGGCTTTCAAATTGACGCTGTTCACAGTCACGAAATTATTGTATAAAGATTTAACAAAAGGCTGAACCTTGGCCCTTGGTCAGAGAGGTCAGGCTACTGAGCCAAGGTTTCTCCTTTCGCTCTGTGCTCCCGCCGGCCCGGCCCGGCAGAGGTGGGTCTGTGGCGGGGGTCTGGCCGTCGCCAGCAGCTGCCTCCCGGGCTGGCCCTGGAGCAGCTCGCCTTGGAACGTGGCTCTCCAGATCTGCCTCTCTGCGAGTGTGGGCTGGCAGGTCTCCAGGAAGGGCGTGTGTGCCTCGGCCAAAAGCTGGCGGTTTAAGGAAATGCAGGGTTCCTAATCTCCCATCAGAAAAAAGCAAATACGCAGGCAATTTAGTGAAGTGAAAGTGCAACCCCCTGGGGAACGCGCGACTTGTGCTTCTGAGACGTTCCGATTGGGTAGCCACGTTCTGACTTAAATCTTTGGTCGCTTGGCATTCGACTATCTTTAGGCTGGATCAAGAGCAGATGTGTCGACTTTATCTGCTGAAGGTTTTCGTGTACCTCCAAATCCTTTCTGGCTGGTGTTTGTAGGCTTACGGTAAGTCAGTGCGCAGGCAGCGCTCCTGCCTGAAGAAGTGGCTAATTCCCTGTCTAAACTGATGCTGCATGTGGAATTTTCCAATTTGCTGGCAGTGGGGCTCAAGTTCTTACAGAAGAAGTGGTTTTTAAACTTGGCCTTGCCTCTTGAAACCGAAGGGTGCCCTTATGGGTGGTTTTGCCATCTGTTGGTGGTACAAGGAGCAGAACTTTTTCCTCCTCGTTATTTACTTAACCGTTTCTGTGTGTGCTATAAGGATGGAAACTGTAGGTTGAATTTCCTATTAAAAACGAGGAAAGGCAATTTCAATTTTTTTATCGCCTAACTCTTAGAAATAGTTCATAAAACCTGAATAACCGGGTCTTTATCTTTTAATCCACTGAGATGATATGCCCCTTGCATGGAAGTGCGTTGCTGCAAAATCCATCTAGAGCACCATCCCGTATTTTTGATGTGTTTGATGCTTGTGATGCCTCTAGCTATAGGCAGAGTAGGAAAAGTTAGGCCCACTGATCAATTTATTGATGTATCATGACAAATATTTGCCTTACGTGTGTCAGATAAGTTGTTTAGATGTTGCTGTAGGAATTCTCCTCCCCTCCCTAGTTACCGGGCTGGTCTGTCATGCCTGGAAATAAATAAGAGAGGGTAGATGTGGAATGACAAAAATGTTGTCAAAACAGTGACCACTACATTGGCGCTGGCATCGTGGGCTATCAGTCACAGCCTGACCCGGGTCTGTGTCGAGGTGCCAAATAGGAATCAGGTTCTGCGAAGCAGAAATGAGGTGCTGCCAAACACAAAACCAGATGCCAAACAGAAAATAGAAGTGCCAGCTTAGCTGCAGGGATATTAGGCTTGGGTGCAGCTCTTGAGTTGAGCCGAATCTGGGAGGACTGGAAATGATTGAGCCTGTTGCTCTCCTGGGAGATGCCACTTCTCGGGAGCTCCCTTTTGGGTTGCACCCCCCAGCCTGGTGGGAGGCAAGAGGAAAGCCCACGGCTGTACCCAGACGGGGACGGGCGGATGGCTGCCGGGGCAGCCCCCCGATTTCTGGTGGGAAGAGGCGAGTGCTGGGCCCCTCCTGAGCTTTACCCTGCTGCCTTGAAAAGTGGGGCCCCTCCCCGGCAGCCAGGCTCCCCGGCACGGGGGCAGCGCGTCCCCTCTGCTTCGTATGAAAGCACTCGGTGAAGTTTGTAATCCTCCCTGGAGGGGGCTAAGTGGCGTTATCTCTGTATATACATGAAGCTATCGCAGTTGCCTGCTTCTGCGGCCCGGATGAAAGGTCTGGGTGTCCTCCTCTCTTATCAGGCACCTGTTGTACCCAGACATTACTCACATCCTTTAAGTCCCATCTTGTTTTGCATAATTAACACCAACTGGGCTTCATTTCCTTCCTTCCCTCGCAGTCTTGCTCTGTGGTTTTACCTGGCTATGGAAACACTCGGTGTTATTTTTTGAGTTTTAACGCGAGGAATGGAAATCAGCTTCAGCACTGGGGGCATCGGCTCATGAGAGATGAGAATATTTTAGGCTGGTATAAGGGAGGCTCTTCAGTCTTGAACTGGTGCTGTCTGTGGTGGGACATTCTGTACCAGTCCCTTATGAATGGCTTAAAAAAAAAAGGGGAAAAAAAAAAATTAAAAAAGCAGCAAGCCTAAACAGAAGCCCATGCAGCAATCGCTTGCCTCAGCTGGGAAGTTGTGCTCAGGAGGTGGCAGATCCTCCATCTCCATCAGTTTGTGCCGCAGAGGACGGTGCTGGACGTGCCCAGGGTGATGGAGCTGTGTGCCACGCTCCGAGGAGGGTCGGGGTGGTACCAAGGGGAACTGATTTCCAAAGCGTGTGTCGCTGTGGGTTATTTCCAGGTGATTTCTGGCACCGACACCCGGCTCCCGGCAGCGCAGGGTTTGAGGCGGGAACCGTGGTGCCAGCACTTTTGCTTGCTGCAGGGATTCAGGGTTCACTTTTGCTTGGTGATTCACTTCAGCTTTTAATTATGGTTGACCTGCGTTTACGTGAATAATTTGTGACTGTTGTAACTGAACCTACCCTGTTAACTGAAACGTGAGCTCAGCGAGGTAGGGTAAAAGTGTGTGAAGGTAATGAGGGGTTTGGAAAGATGGTCTGTGTGAGGGAAACTGAAAACGAGATTCTTCAGTGGGGCGGGGGAAGGAGATCCTGAACAAGCAAAGAGCATCCAGGGCGAAATCTGTGCCTGTCCCTCCACATCCCACCAACACTAACAGGAACTCTGCCTCAGCCTGGCCTGTTTCTTCCTTCGCTGCCACTCAAGATTTGGTAAAAGTGAGAAATAAAGTGCGATTCTTGTAGCGATCAAGTCAAAAGTCAGCATCAGAACTGACCTTTCTTCTTCACTCAGGTGTGTTGCCTGGCAGAATAACAAGCTCTTGCTCACCAGCTTCCCCTGTAATGGGGTTTTCGCGAGCTGTGCTTGAGTTTGATACCCCTACTCAATGGTAAAAATTATTTTACTTTTCTTATGCACTTAAATCAGTATATATAAGATTTACCTTATACTTCAGCATGGTATGTTAGGTGGCAGAGCAGAGCAGAACCACATTATTTTGCCTTTAACCCCAAAGAATATCCAACTGCTTGACGTTAAAGTGACAGGGTGATGCGATTTAAATCCCCTGGACAGCAGTGCAGTGGCACGGATGCAATAAAATTCTGAGGTGGGGACTGTTGGGATTACTGGGCTCTGAGTTTGTATACAAGGGTGTTTTTGATGGATTGGGCGTTAGTTCTTTATTTTTTTTGCAATTATATCTGACTTGTCTGGCAACTTTAATTCAGCCTGAGCGTACTGGCTTTTCAAAGTTTTGCTGGTTTGAAGATGTTTCTTGGTTAATGCTTGCTGTGTGCTGCCTGTCTCTTAGTCTCAAATTCCGAACTCGGTGTATCAGAGCAATTTGCCGTTCACTGGGATAAAAAAATTCCATTGAGGTAAATGCAAATTCCGAGGTCGGTGCCTTACCAGCATACAGATTTTAGACCGGCTGCTCTGCATCGCCGCCGTTCGCACAGGTGGAAATCCTTGGGGGAGAGAGCAGACACGGCCCCGGGTGCGCTGAGCAAACAGGATTCTGAAGCTGCTGCGATCGTTCCTGCTGTCCAACTGGCAGATTAACAGCGCTTGTTATCAGGCAGAGCCTCTGTAAATCTGAGATATGGATTTTCCCATCGCAGGCTCCAGGCCTGAAACTGGACCCACTCAGCCTCCACGGAAGGGCTGTGGGTTATTTTCTAATCTATAGGACTCAGCCACTTGATAGTAGATCGGTGAGGGCCCTATGGGAAATATTTCCAACTGTTTCTGATTGAATAGATGATCTCAAGGACCATAAATTGTGTTTCTCTCTATTTTTTTTTTCCTGAATATTTATTTACGGTTCAGGTCAATAATCTCCAGAAACACAATTCTGCTTACAAACGAAATTCCTGGGCTACATTCCCAGGCGTTCCCATGTGACTTGAGCATTTTTAGCAACAAAGTGAACAAACGCAAACATATTTTCGGGGCAGCGGAAGCGTTGCCGTTCGCATTCTCTCCGAGCGCCTGGCAGCCCCAGGTCTCCTGGAACAGGGCAAGGAAGGGGGGCTCCCTTCTGAGAGCATCCCGCTGCGGGGGGCTCCCAATCGAACGGCTGCTCTGCTCAGGGCAGGCACGGGGCCGCCGGCCGTCCTGCAGCTTCGTAATGGCCACGTCCCCACTGGAGACGTGCCCGTGGCTGCGTGGGGGTGCGGGAGCACGGGGGGCAGCCCAGCCCGCCCAGGCTGTGCTGGTGGCGTTTGGCTCAGAAGGTTTTAAGAGATCTGCTCCTGAAGTACCCCGAATGGTGTAACCCCCCCTTCTTGAACCTGCCCAGCTGCTGCCAGATGTGGCTGGTGCCCTTGAAGGAAGGTGGTCCCCAGGCATGGCACGGCTGCTCCTCTCTGTCGGGCCTGGCGCAACTGGGGGTTTCTTTCCAGATGGATTTACAGGCTTGTGATAGCCGGCGTATCCATATTTATTTTTTTTTTTAAATGCAAAAGAAAAACCGACGCCACCAGCCTGTTACCTGCCCGCACACCTTTCTCAAACCCTATCAGCTTACTCGTGACAAAGAAAATGAATTTTCATGTGGAGGAAATTGTGTTCCCTGCCTCACAAAGCAACATTGTGGAAAAGTACTGACATTAAAAGTCACGGTGGCTATAAAGCAGTGCTTTACGGGCCTTTTGGTGTTTGCATTGCTCTAGCAGGCCAGTTTGAGCCTGAAAAAAATCCAAGTATTGGGATTGTTCTCACTTCTCTGGCCCCAGTGCGGAGATTATTGACAGCAGCCTGAAAAAATGCTGCATCCCTGAAACCCTCGCTAATACTCAAGTTATGTTTTGATTAGAAGAAGCCATAACTCTTTCCTAAAAAGCCACATAATTTTTCCCTGCGAGGCTCCATTTAGAAATGATGTAATTAATGAACAGCAGAGCAAACAAATATCAGCGGGTTTTTTGCACATATATTACAGTGAAGTGAGCAAAAGCAGACAGCAGATCCAAATCCACCTTTATTTTGGCAGGAATAAGATCTATATCTTCCCCCCAATATATTAGTGGTCACTAATAGCATTAATTGTATCCGGATAAAAACTCAAATAAGCTACTGTTACGTTCTTTTTCTTTTCCCTTCTGTAGAATTGAGCTTTCCCTGGGAAAAAAAAGGCTACAGCACGATGATCTCTGAGATCTCTTCAGTTAAATACTCTGCTTTCAGCTTTAAAATATTTTTTGCGGGCAATTAGTTTTGATTTGCTGGGTAAGATGTTGGGGCTGCTTCTTTAAAAAGAGCTGAGGTCCTGCCGTGCAGATGTATAAATCACTTGAGCTCACAGCTGTTTGATTGCCAAGGCACCGCTGATGTTTCTTTCCTGTTGCATTTCTGGACTTAAGTTTACAAAACTTGCAGCAGAAAGGAACCTGTTTAATTCTGGTTTAGCTGCTGCACTAGTTAACTGTATTTCTGTTAACTCATTTCTGTTATTTCTGAGGTTAATAAGGTTTAAAATGCAAAAACTCCACTGGAGATGGTGTCTGTGCGCTGCGGCTAGCTAGGTGGCTGTGCTGATGGAAAACAATTCGGGTTATTTTTTTTTTGTGTGTGCTATAAAACTATTGTGTATTGTAGCTCTTTGCTGTTTCCCTGGGATTGGTGATGGTTAACTGCGTATTTTAACCGTAGCTCCTTTGTGCTCTGTAACGTTCATGTGGTTTGATGCGGCTCCTGTTTCCATCCCCGCGCAGTAATTTTTAACTGGTTTTTATTTTGATATGATGTGTATCTATCATAAAAAAAGGACGAAACATAACATTTTGTTAATGATTTATAACTTCTGAAGTAGGCTGCAAGCTAAAATCCTCCTCCAAGTTCAAGTTCCTTCAGGAAGGTGACGTTGCTCTGGCGCGAGTTTGTTCCGAATTAACGCTCAGCGTGAACTTTGGGGCAGGTCGATGGGTGTGTGTCCCCCCTGGATCGCCCTGGCTGGGTGATGGGCAGCTTTGCAGTTGCATCCTGCTGAAGGAAAAGCCTCAGACAACCCCTAAACCTGCTCCCTCCTCACACAGAGGTGCCGAGCCAGCGTCCCGCTTCTGGACGGTGGGAGCGGGATGCCTGCGCCCGCCCAGCCCCTCGCCGCCCCCGAAGGCTCTGCCTTCCCCAAGCTTTCTCCAGCTCTGCCTGCTCCCGTGAGTTATCTGGCCTCTCCCGGCCAGGCTGGCTTTAGCACGCAGCCCCGCAGCATTTTCCTCGACGTCCGACGGCTTGCGGGGGGCGGCTGGGTCACCGTGCGTCCTGATTCAACCCATCAGGTGAACTTACAAACAAGAAATGAAACTAAAGCACCCAAAGCATCTTGTGTTCCTCTGGGGGGTCTGCTCCCTTCTCCCGAAGGGTTGGTGCGGGGGAAGCCCCCAGACCCCATAGAGGCTGTGGGGTGGAGGGGTCTGTCTCTCCCTGCGGGGTCAGCCCCGATCCCCCAGTTTTCCATCCCTCACGGGTTTACCCTTCCGTAGGGTATGGCAGCAGGATAAGATTAACTCAGCTCTTCCCTCTTTGAAGTATTGCTGGGCTCTGCAGAGTCACATACGTGTATATAATTACCATATTCTAACACTTAAATATTTTTCTGACTAATTTCCTCCCATCCCTGCTTTGAAAATACCCAGATTATATCCATTAAATAAAGAGTTATAGACTGGAAAATATATGATTACAAAGGAATTTTTTTTTTTAACACTCAAACCCCACTTTTCTTTGTGGCCTTAACCTGTTACCTTTCACAGAATTACTGGGGTTTCGTGTTCCTTTTTTTTTTTTTTTTTTTTTTTTTTTTTTTTTTTTTTTTTTTTTTTTTAGCTTTTTTTCTTTAAAAACCAGCACGCCTAATGTATATCAGAATGTTATGACAGTTCTGCTGGGCTGAGTCCAGCAGTCTAAGCTCTGTCAAAATACCCCTCAGTTCCTGTATTTTGCCTAATTAATGGTGCAGTGATGTGGAAAGTTAAAGCAGCAACATAAAGAAAAGTAAATGTTAAATGATTTGCTTTTAATGAATCTCAAAAAGCGTTGGTTTGGTTGTTTTTTTTTTCTGGTTTGTTACTCATGAGATCTTTTTTGGGCACCTTCATGTTCTTCCTTTTTGCTATTACTGGTTCTCCTCAGAGTTCTGCCTCCCTGCGCGTCGGTGACCTTCCCGGTGCTGGGGACCCGCAGCCTAAAGACAAACAGTCTGGGCCACAAGTTTGAGGTGACTTATTTCCTCAGCACAGTAATTATCTCCGGCGACTGATGAACGAAAGCAGACAGTATTTGAAATTAATAAGAGTTTGCTTGGGCAAGACCCGTTTTCCTGAGCTTGCGGAGGGGAGGCGGAGAAGCGCCGCCTCGGTTCTGGGCGGCTGGTGGGAGGGTCCCGGCTCGGGACCCCCCCTGTGCTCCGAGAAACCTGAACACAAGAGGGGGGATGTATGGGAAACCCTTCTGCAACCTGGTACCGTTTGGGGGTAGGGGGTGCTCAGCTTTGTATCGCTTTGCCAAAGCCAAGTGTTAAATATTTGAAAGCAATATGGACGTTAAGGTTTGGAGGAGGATGTGCGGGAAGGTGAAAACACGGGGCGAGCTCGGGGCTTGCCGGGCTTTGGAGCTGCTGGCCCCATATTGCCTCTCCCCAGCAGCTGCCCTGCCTTCTCCCTCGTCTCACTGCACCCCTCCTTCTTAGTCATCAGCATTTCCCCCACCTCGACATCGGTGTCCTCTGCTGCAGCTTAACGCCGTTACATCCTGTTCAGTTCCCACTTGCTAATTAACGTAATTAATTCATGCTCAGTTGATAGCGTCCTTTTGTTTCTGTCCCTCCTTGGCTTTCTATTCTTTGAGTAGAACATGGGTAGTTTGGGTAAAGCGTCCTCCAGAGCCTCATTTTCCTGCTGGGACGGGGAGTTGGAGTGAGGCTGTAGAGCTTGGAGTACAAGGAAAAGTGGGTTCTCTTTCATGTCTTTTAAAAACAGGAGGATAAATTAAATGGTAGACAATGAAGAGGAACTAATCGATTAAGAAAAGACCTGTACGGACCCCGATTCAAAGGGTTTCTCACCCAGGGTGTGGAGCTGCGTTGGCATCAATGGGACCCCCCCGCTCTCCACCACCCCAGATCAAGGGCACCAACTCCGCGGCTCCAGCCCGGTGCCGTCACGTGCCGAGACTGGGGAGGACATGGGGACGAGCGAGTGGAGTTTGCCCATCCTGGTTTACGGTGTTTTGGTTAGCTTAAAAATATTTTGTTGTGAGAAACTCCAGATGGATGTGAATGTTCTCAGGGGTGGAGGGAACAAGTGAAGGGAGAAAGTTAGTCATCGTCCTGGCAGGCGAGAGCCGATGAGGACAAGTGCTGGATGATGCACACGGGCAAAAATAGCCCGAATTTCAAATGTAATGGGATGTGATGGTCAAGTTCCTCTGAGGGAAAATACTCTGAAGCCCTTGTGCACGTCTTCACAAACGTTTTGCTGCACGGCGCAGTGTAGCAGCTTTTCTGATCTGTGGGACAGACGGGAAATGTTTGGGAAATGGAAAACCAGAAAAGAGAAACTGATGTAAAAATACGTGAGGGCTTATTGGCCCAGAGTTACAGGAATGATGAGATTTATAATTCAGTTCGATCTAAAACCCCACTTTTGCAGTTTAGATGGAGAGGAGACTTCACATTTAATGTATGCTAACACTTTCCAAGACTACCGAGTTATGTCTGATATTCTTTGAAAGGATTAATGTTAGAAGGGAAAAGTTGCTTGTAGAGATTTTGACCTGCCTGTTCATTGGTTTTGTGAATTCCTTTTCATTAGAGTTCGTGTTTAAAGAGACTTGAGATTTCACCTCGTCTTGATTGTCAAAGTCATTAGAAATGGAATGGTTGCGGTCTGGAAATGACCCTGGATTTTTATAATCAAATCAAATTTTGGCCCCGAGAATTGTCAGAAATGTTAAATACTGACAGTCGATCGGCTAACTGATATCCCTGACGGGAGCTTGGCAGCTGAAGCGGCAGGGAGCCCTCATAGGTTTTTTGGTCGTATCTAGACCAATTCAGTGATACGATGAGTAAAATTCTGTGGATTTGTCCTACGGACGTGAGATCCCAGGGGTACCCTGGACAGGAGGCCCTCGTCCAGCTGCTGAGGGCTCAGCTGAAGGGCTCTGAGGTCAGAAGCCGCAAAGGGTGCGGGGGAAGGTTTTGCAGTTGCTCTCCAGCGATTTATAGGGAAACTTGTGGAGTAGTGAAGCCAGAGGTTGAATGGAAACCACCACCTTATTCCGCTTCTCCACTTTTCTGCATCCCAAGCAAGACCTTACCACTCAGCCACATTTTTTCTAAAAAACAATATACTTCAGGGGGATGTCACGCGTCCCTCTTTTGTCCCAGGCTCTTTTATTAGTGCTAGTTATTTTTGCTTTGTCCAGCAGGAACCTAGTAAGATGGTTTAAGGACAACCCTGACTAGGGGCTGTCCTGCACTTGCAATTCCTGCAGTGTGCCCGTGTTAGTGCTGGAGGGTCTCTCATTACTCTGTCTTTGATGATCTTAGGGCTTACAAACAGAAATGACTTCATGTGATGCTGCAGTATCCCCAAAAGTGCTTAATGCTTTGTCAGGAGGTTTGTGATAGGCCTGTTTTGGACGTGGTTTGTCCTCCTCATCTGAGGTTTTCGTGCCTTAGGGATGGGATCGACATTTTCAGCGGAACAGTGTGTGTCTCCAGTGGAAGTGGTTTTGTTTTCAAAGTCAGACAGCACATTGTGGACACATGGAAGTGTGTGGCTTTCAGAAAACAAACCACTGTTTATGGATGCTTCCACAGGGCAGCCTGGGCCAGTTCGGTGCATTTTTAGCAGTAGAGAGTTCACTGTCTGGTACAGGGGGATTGGGGTTTGATGACCTGAAGGCTGGAGACTTCACTTTCAGGTTTTGTCATTTGTTGCTTGGAGGTGGAGAAGCCCTGGACTATTAAACCACTGTCTCCCTAGCCCTGGAATAGCAACTTAAAAACTCCCAAGAGAAATCAGGATGTCGTGCTGCTCAACAGACAGGCACGAGCTATTGCATGGGAGGCTGATCCTAAGCCTGATCTTAGCCCCAGACAAAGCCAAGTCCTGGTCTTTGGGCCTGTTAGTCACGTGTAGGCTATGAAAGAGGATTGTTGTGATTGAAAATTTGCCGAATAAAAACTGTTATTATTACAATAAAGTAATATTATTAAGACAAGTAAATTGTTATTACTTTAAAGAGAATGCATGCCAACATGGTCTCTTCATCTGTTTCTTTTCGGAGGACATGTTCTAATTAAACCGTCACTGTTCATAAGCGTATGTGTAGTCAGCACACGACACCAGCCTGGGATTTAATGTATGCGCAGGTTAAATTAGTCTGTAATTTTCTGGAGAGCATCAGTGCATCAGCATCACAGGAGGAGGTGGTGGTTTCCTACGTGCAGCTGCTCTTCGGTTTTAGGTCGGAGCGTTGGTTCTGTAGCGGTGTGAACTGCCAGTCTCTGTCAGCACAACGCCGTGTGTGACAATGGAATTACTGTACAAACAGTGCTGGTTTCTTAAAAAAAAAAAAAAAAATGCAGCGAGGAATTTTTAGCACGTTGTCATGCAGCACTCTCTGTTTCCTGGCTTGTACATTCAAGCTGTGTAATAATATTTATATACAAATGCTGACTGTGATTTTCCACCCCGGAAAAAGGAGATGTCATTTAAAAGTGCTGTGCGTGATGTAAAGCAGAGATTTTTGACTTGCGTACTTGAATATGTGTGGGTGTGTATTTTAATTGTTTGAAAAGAGATAGTTTAAAAAAAAAATAAAATACAGCATTCTTGCTACATAAGCACATTCTCCTGAAGTAAAGGTCATTTTGCTCTTTAAAAGTTGCTCTTGGAAGGGAGGGGAGGTTCCTTGTGTTGTCTTTCCCCTGTTCCTACCTTTTGAAAATTTCTGACAAACATCAGGTGATTAGTTGTTGGGCTGGAGCAGCCCTTAGGCCACGTTCAAGCTGGGATCCAGCGACATGAGAGCTGCGGTCATGCCTAAATGTGCGTTGGCACATGGAAGACCATTTTTTCCCCCCTGGAGAACCACGTTCTTTGATCTCCCCGGAGCCGACACCTGCGTCCTGCAAACACGCCGACTCCTTTTGCTGTGTGAACGATCACGTTGAGGCTCTTAAGCTTTTCTGGAGCTGGGATTTATAAACAGTTCCAAGGCAAAATTGCTGCATTTCGGCTCCAGCCAAGGAAACTGTTCTGACATCTTGCCAGTTACCAGCGTATTTCTGATCCTGGTGTCCTGGGGCCTTCCTTGTGGTGTTTGAAATCTCTGCTCCTAACAATCTCTTAGTGGACTGCGCACGTGGGAAATGATGACACGCCAAGCTGAGATGTGCGTGTTCATCTTCGGATCCGCACTTGATCAAAGAAGGCTGGATCACAGCTTTGTTTTATCCTGCTGCAATGACAGGATCCAGATGTGCGGATCCTAAATCTGCTGTTCCTCTCCTTCGTAAACTCTCTGAAGCCAGGGTAGTCGCTCTGGCTGCGCAGCTCCTGGGGTCGCAGGGTCCTACACCTCGGCGGCTCTGTAACAACAGAGACGCTGGGCTACAGGCATCCCTCCGCCAAGCTGCGTTTCTAGATAATCTCTTCGCTGACAGCAAAACAGAGGGGCCCAGAGAATAATACGTTACTGGAGTCAGCAATGGGTGGCATCAAAACCCAGCTGCTGATGGGCTGAGAGACCTGCAGGCGACCCCCTCTGCTCGGTGCCCAGGCAGCATCGCTCTCCGGCCCGCGCTGCTTCTGCATCTCCGTCCTCCTGGTATTGAATACAGATGAACCTGGGCCTTCTGAGGTTGGGTGTCTTTAATCCTGAAAGGGCTCCGTTGTCAAAAGGCTGCTGTGATGCCGAGCTGGGGTGTGTACCCCAGTGTTCATAGACACAGCCCAACTCTACCTGCTGAGGCAGAGCAAGGCCGGTGCTTCTGGGCAGGCTGTATGCGCTTTAAACCTCATTGACTCTGCTCTGAGCGGTGGAGCTTTGCAGAAATACATCTCTTTTTAGAGAAAAAAATCTTTAGCCTCTGGTCTCCTGGGTGCCCTCTGGAGCCTCTCCGTGCAACTGGGTGTGGAGGTGGCAGAGGGTGCTCCGCCGTGGTGCCGCATCGGTGAGGGGTTGGTGGGTTTTGGTTGGGCCCTCGGGTGCCTGGGGGGAGCTGTGGGTTACCCAGGGCAGCTGGAGCCTATTTCAGACACTCTTGCTTGTTTTTTGTTTTTTGTTTTTTTTTTTTTTTTAAATTGTATGTTTAAACTACAGATACTGCTTGATTCCAGGTAAGTGGGATCCGTTTCTTCCCTCTTCGTTCCCAAAAGGAAGGAAGCACCATACCATTTGAAGGAATGCAGTCAAGCTTGCCCAGGCCCCAGGCCTGGCTCGTTTTGACAGTACTTTTGCTTTTCTTCTTTAAACTCAGGACTTCTTCATTCTGGTAATTTGTGTGACTAGATGTGGGACTTTGTCACATTAACAATAACAGTGTTTGTGCCCCCGTGCCACAGCAGGCATGCAGTTTGTGTTTTCCTTGGCTTGCCTGCAGACATCTGACAAATTTTCCGTTTTGCGAAGAATAAGGACACTTTGTGCTCTCAAAACAACTTCGCTCATTAGGCTTTGCAACGCTCTCCCTTTACGTTAAAAGCCTGCGTCGAGCTCAGACCTGCAGTGAAACGAAGTGTGTCTGCTCACCCCCTGCTCCTTGTACCTATTTATTTTCCTAAGTTTTAAAATATCTGGCCAACAGTTTGTCTCAAAGCTGGTCAGTAGGGCCTTTGGGATGGGACTGCTGGTACCCAGGCACCTGCTGAGGATTCGGGTGGGAATGGGGGAGCCCTGGCAGAGGTGCTGGGACGGCGGGTGGGTTGTGGCATCGTGCTTTCCCAAGAACAGGTCATCTTTATCAACAAGGGAAGGATGTAGCAGCTGAAATCTGGTCAGCAATGGCAGGTTTTTTGCATGTTCTTTGATACTCATTCCCTTTGAAACGGTATTTTTAAAAGGAAAAAAAGTAGAAATAGTTTTGTGTGCTAAGTTCAACATACGTTAAGAAAAACATGAGAAATACTCATCCAGAAGCACGTTACAGGAACGGTTTTTAGCGGCGCTGGTGTAAGAGCTGCTCCTTGCTGTTGGGGTGGCTGTAGGCAGGGTCGCCTTGTCAGTCAGTGGGGCTTGCTGCAGCAAAGCCAGGCCTGCCCAGGCGGGGCCCAGGGCTCAGCCTGGGATGTGCACTCACTGAGTGGTTCTGCCGCAGCGGCTTGCCTGGGTCTCTCCTTCGTGTTGGGGTTTGTGTTCCATGACCCGAGATGTGTGATCATACACGGGGTGTTCGCGTGGGGCTCAGACTTCCCGGTGTGTCAGTGGAATAACCACGGGTTAAGCAATTATCCAATTTGCGTTATTTTCAAGTGTTTCTTAGCGACTGCCGGCACTGAGCAGGCTTCTTGCTCTTGCTTAGACTGGGTTCCCCTGCGTTACACAGCTGAGGGGTTAGTTACTGGGGAGCCGCACGGAGCTCCAGTAACTCGTTAATTAGGGATCAGTAGGAACTGGCTGATTCTGCCTTGTTGCCAACACAAGTATTGGGTTCCCTTCCGAGCAGTCAGGCCTTCCTGGGCCGCCCGAGAGTGACTGCCGTCGGCCCCGTGGCGCGGGGCTGTGCTGACACCCCTTTCACCGCCGTCGGACGGTGTGTTAGAGAAGAGGTGGAGGTGGCAAACGCTGCGTGTCCCAGCCTGGGAGGACGCTCACGGGAATTGCCTTTCCTGCTTGACTTTAGAGATGTGGAATGCAGCAAGGGGTTCGGGGAGCCGGGCAGAGTCCGGCTGGTTTAGTGGGGGCCGGCAAAGGGACCCCTCTTGCCATTGTACCCCCGCAAGGTGTGCTCTTACCTCTGCTGGGAAAATGAGTCTTTCTTCAGGGAGCAAAAGGTACCTAAAGAAAGAGATGTATTAACTGTCCATTTTAAATAAGCTTTATCTCCGGGTGGGGGCTGAAACGACAGCTGCCCAGGACGGGGCTACTCTGCTTGTGCAAAACCAGTAACACGGCTTTAAAAACCAGGGCTGGATGGGACAGCGAGAGCCAGCACTTCCTCCCCTAAGACATTCAAAAGCACTTTTAAATCGGATTAGGATTTTAACAAACACTCCATGGTTTGCTCTCTGCAGGGAGGATCAAAGCCCAAGGAGGACTCTTCAGCTGTTTGCTTTTCCTTTATGTAGAAACTTCACTGTGGCTGCCCTAAAAAAACTACTAAATACAATTAAAAAAGAAAAAGAAAAATCCCTCCTCAGAAAAGCAAATGACTTGACCACAGCTTAAAATAAGGTGTTCATTATCTGCTGACATTTTTTTTTTTTTTTAACCCCTACTATCTGCTGCCTTACTGACCTCCCGTTCAGAGGCAGTGCAGGGAGCAGGTCTGCATTCCCAGCTCCAGCTGAACTGGTCCCGGGAGATGCCGAAACCGGCCCGTGTGTTTGTTTTAATGAGCTCTGTCATCACAGCTCCTGGGCAAAAAGGGAGGTTCAGGATATACTCCGCTGACAAACACAGTCGTGCGGCATCTCGCTAGAGGAAAGGGCTGCTGCGGTGTTGCACAGATCTGTGTGTGGGCTTTCTTTTGTTATTTGGTGGGAAGGTTTTTAAAATAATAGCAGTTTGTGTGCGCATCCCTCTTCAAGACAACCAAGGGTTTATCCTGATGGGGGGAGGCTCAGACCCTCAATCAACAAAGTTTTAAAAAAAATAGTGGTAATGGGAGAGGAAAAATAATTTTGCAGTTAAAACAGATCACCGTGTCTGGTCCTCTGGCTTCCTCCTATTACTGTGCTGCAGGTTTGTCTGGAAGAAATGAGTCGGGACTGGTCAGCCTGGCAGTTTGGAGCTGAGGTGCTGCAGGGAGGTGTGCTGGGGATCCCAGGGCGGGGGCAGCGGGTGAGCCCTCCCGTCGCACCTCGCCCGCGGATGGAGTTTGCTGCGAAGCCGGTTGCTTGGTCTTTGCAGGGGCAACGTGGGACTGCCTGAGGAAGGGTCTGCTCCTGCCGATGGAGGCTCAGGGCTCTGCCTAGGGAGAGCGGCTTGAAACGAAGCCCTGCAGCCGACACCCCCCAGATCCACGCGCTGGGCGTGAGGCCAAACGTTCTGGCTCTCCTGGCATCTGGCAGAGCTGTGCCCGGGGCTGGTGAGCCCGGCCAGCCTTCGGCCCCAGCTCGGCGGGCCCGGCCAGCCTTCCCGGGCTCCTGGGAGGGTGCCTCAACCCAAGCCTTGGCTGATAAGGGCACGATCGCAGATGTCTGAGCCGCGCCGACGTGCCGAGGAATGTTTGCAAGGTCGATGGCTACGATGCCGGTGATGATTTATAGGCGAATGCCTGTTTTCTCCTCCCCGGGTAGTGTGGTTTAGTTCAGAAAGTGAACTAAATGCAGAGTGAGGATTAAACTCTGTAAGCCCTGACTGATGTTTTGTAGGTGATGCTTTGCAGAAAATCGTTACTTTGAGATGTTGGAATAGAAAAGAAATTTTTTTTCAGGCTTTTCAGACATAACATGTTGTGGAAAAGAGGCTTGGAACAGATGAACTCATAGTTTATTCCATTTATCATATTAAAAATAAAGAAAAGACAATTTCAGCTCATTTACTGCTTTATTAGTTCAAACAAACAGCTCTTCTAATCAGTGTGTACGGCAGACACAATGCTTTCATAATTGACAGTAGTGGTTCCAAAATTAACAAGACTGTCCTTGTCTGGTAACAAGTCAGTTAACAGATCGGTCTAATCCTGCCGTTTTCTTGTATTCGTTTTAGTATCGGAAAAATGATCGTCTTATTTTAAAATTTTAAAACAAATGAGGGTTGGCTTTTCCCCCCCCCAATCCATTTGAGAAAATGATGACGGGCTGCACAGGAAATGTTCTCGCAGGCAGGCATCTAAACTACATCTGAGGGAGTCTTTTGCTCTTATTTATCTAGAGGTATTTATTGATTTATTTTTTTTCCCCCCTTCCTTTCCAAAAATACCGATTTAATTTATGAGGTGATAAAGAGGCTGGGAGAATAATTTTACCTATAAGAGTGCAGCATTGTCTGACTAATTGTGCAGGAAACAGAGAAGAGATCTGCTGATCTACCCCTGCAGATGTTTCTCATCTGGAATACAGACCAATTCTAGCCATTTTAGTTTTGATTACTGTTTATTTTGATGCTTTATTGCACTGCCATTACCAGGAGGGAAGCGGCACACAGAAATCCAGCAAGGTGCTCTTTGTACTTTGGTAACGTTTATTCGGGAACAATTTGGGGTTTAACCCTTTTTCTCTCCCTTTTCTTTCTGTCACTGAGCCCTCGCCTCCGTCCCTTCGTTGGGTACAATTAAACACGCTGATGGGTATGTGGGCTGATTCCCGCTGTGGTGGTTGTTAAACTACCTGAAATTTTATAGATATGTTAATGCTCGTTTCCAGAGTGTAACTAATAAGGACCTGTTGGCTTTTTTTGCCACCTAGTGCTTCTGTCCCTGCATTACTGTGAAAGGTTGGTGTGTGCGAGGAGCGAGGAACCGTGTGCTGCAGCTTTCCCAGCCAGACGCACGTTTGATTTGTCAGAGAAGCTTCCTTGCACGAGCGGAATAAACTTAAACCTTCTGGGTTTTTGCTAGAGAGCTACCAAGGGCTGTGGCAAACCTTCCGTGTGCTGAATGGGAAGGGGTGGGCTTATATAGTAGCTCTTGTTTTTGGAGTTGTTTGGGATCTGGATTTTAAACCTGGGAAATCCTCCTGTATGGAAGATGCTGAGCTTGCTGGTATTTTGTGTTTGATAGGATGATGCACGTTCCCACTGCGGACGGATCTCTGCACGCAGAGCATCTTTGTCCTCTGGATAGCCAGTGATGCTCTGACACACCTGAGCTATCATTCCATGTGATTAAAAATGTCTGAAAAATTAAATCCAGGCAGAGGCAACAATCCCACGCCACTTTGTTTCTCCAGATTTTAAGGTGTGAGTGTGCCTGCATCTCCTGCCTGCGATTGCACCTACACCCACAGACACACGCGTAATTTGAGGCGATGCTGAGCGTTATAGCTGTAAGCGGGCAGAATCACAGCTGGATCTAAACTGGGTAGTTGCGAGAGACCCAGTCGGACCGGAGTGAGTGTGTGTGTTTGTTCTGAGGGCTGGTGGAAGCCCTCCTTTCCCCGCTCAGGTCCTGGCTCAGCCAACCCTGCGGTATAATGGAGCTGTTCTGCTCCGAAGGGGAGCAGGAAGGTGGGTGGATTAGGAAAAATTTTATATTACTAATTTTTTTTCCACCGGGCCGTGTCACATTCAAGTCCCACCGCTGCTTTACAGCTTACCCGGCTGCTGGCTGTCCCTCCCGTGAGCAGGGGACGTGCTGCTGTCTGTCCATCTGTCTGTCCGCGGCGGCGCTGGGGGCTGCGCGGGTCGGGGCTGTGCAGGGGCGACGGCCGCGGGTCAGAGCAGCGCCGACGGGCTCCTGCACTGGGTAATATATTGCTGCTTGGTACCTGGCTATGGCATCCAGACCTCCCAACATTTCATAATCCGCAAATGGAAAAGTGGCACTTAAAATGAATTTATTCAGGTGGGAGCACCGTAAAACACAAAAATAAGGCTTTTGACTTGCTGCACCTACATTTGAGTGTCAATGAAAAGCTTTTTATTTGGTTTTAGAGCCAGACTTTCAGAAGCCAGCGTGCCTTGTGGTCTGGAGCTGTGTTACGGGCAGCAGATTGAATGGGGCGCCGCACGGCGAGGAAGGGATTGCTCGCAGAGCTGCCCGGCGGAAAGGCAAGGGAACGTTTGGGCATCTCGTCGGAGAGCCTGTGCTTGGGGAAGGCTGCAAATGGGAGGGAGAGAGGCAGAACCCAAACCAAAATTCCTTTGGGATTAATAAGTAAGTCTTCATTTTCATGCCATCTTTTTTTTTTTTTTTTTCTTCCCTTTCTTCCCGCCACACGGTGCCCGCCCGCCAGCCTGTGTCGGGCAGCCGGTGGTGCGTGTCCCTTAGCGGGGTGGCCCGGCACACCCCGCCTGCCTGCGGGCAGCCTGTGGGCATCTGCTACGGGAGCTTTTCAGCTCCGTTCAACCAGAGAAGCTGCCCATACCCTGAAGACAAAGAAGAGAACCGTGAAACAACGGCGGGGACGCGGGGGGGGCGAGCAGGCGTGTTTTTCCTTTGACTGCTTATTTTATTTGAGACTGTCCTTAAACATAAGGTCATTTTATAGCCTGCCCCAGGGCTGCCAGGAGGAGGAAGTCACCTTGAGAAGGAAGGAACTAGCCCATACTGTCTAAATATTGTTGATTGTGTACTGAATGGAGGCCATGGCTTGAGGAATCTCAATAGTAGCTCTTTGTGCCCCTGGCCACCTTCTGCCAAAGTACTTTCCATAATGAGGCGTAAAACATATTTACATTCCTGTTGTCTTTGGTCCTGGACACACACCTGTGTGTGTGTGTATGTACATGTATGAGGTGCAAGCATATATATTCCTGTGCGCTTGGAGCGTGCGTTTCTGCCCAGTGCTTGAGAGAACGGCCACGGTAACCGGTGGAGGTAACGGGGGGGTGTGGGGTGTGTGTGCTTTGAGACAGTCGGGGCTGTAACTGTGAGGGGAAGAAGAAATCCATTGGGTTCATCGCTCTGCCAAGCAAGAGTATAATCCCCATATAGAGAGATGCTGTATTTTGTCTGAATCCGAAGGTCCGCGCTGAATGCTCCCTTTTTAAATTCATTGACGTTTGCATGGAAACCAGAAAAATGGGCTTAAGTCAAGAATGCAATAACCTCCCTTCAAACTGCTCTTCGCAGCAGACGCTCATCCGCTTCCAGCCTTTCTGCTTGCGTGAAGATAAATGGTGGAGTAAAACACCGTGTCGAGCTGTATCGCCAGCATATTTATAATACAGCGGTTGATGTACAACAGCTTGTCCGTGCGCGTTTCTCCCCCACCCTCCACAATAACTAGCAGCCAGACATTGATTAGTTCAGTTTGGGGGGGGGGATAAATGTCATGCAGGACAACTGGATACTTCAGCAAAGAGATTCCTGAAACGTGTCCAAAGGAGAACTGAGAGGTCACGTGGCGCTGGCTCCGCGCCTGCTTCCAGCTGCCGAGTTTCATTAAAAGACAGCCAAAATACATTAATTAGTCTTCTAACATAACTTTCCTGTGCGGGCAGTGCTACAGCTTTCCCAGCCGTGCCATCGGGACAGAAGACCTGCTCTGGACAACACGTGAATGACGACCGTGATGCACCCTCCATGTCAAGACGTGTCCCCTTCCCGAGGCTCCCAGGACCCCACCTTGGTGGTGGGCTCATGCCGGGGAGACAGGGGCAGGGATGGCAGCCTAGTCCAGATTTGGGCTTTCCCAAAGTTGAGCGTGGCTCCAGATCTAGGGCTGTTTCCAACCCACCCCTGTACGAAGTCTCTGATGGATCTTCCCAGTAATAATTTCAGACGAATACTCTCAGACGGCTAAATTTTCATTCCTATCTGTATGGCAGTCAGAAGAGACCCTCTTAGATTTAGCCGGGTAATCTCTGCTCCTATTGCAAAGCTGCATGTAATAATTCTGCAGAAATTAAAGCAAAACGTTGCGCTTGGTCTAATCATGAGTTTACTTTTTTGCCGGATGCTTTCTGAGCTTTCAGGCACTTAATGGAAACACCAGTGCTCACACTTGGAGGGCGGGCTGGAAAGTTTGCGTGGGCTTGTGTGTGTGCGCCAGGGAGTCACTTTTTTGTCTGTCGGAAGCCTATTTCCATTGTGCGTTTGTCAGACTTTGCCTCTGTAAAGGGGAATTGGGACTTTCCATGTCAAAGTGCTCTGCAAATGTTATCCAAGACCTTTACCTCTGGTCAGTGCTGTAGTTTGTACCAGGAACACTAACCAGCGCTTGACCAAGAGTGGGGAAGGCAGAGCTAGCACTCTTGCCCTTGGAGGGAAATGTCTGATGATTTGTTTTTTAAATTCTTTCCTCCCTCTGCATTCACCATTTTAGATGCATGCTCATGCACATGCTCTCTTTAACAGCCTGGTTTTTCCCTTAACCACTTCCAGCTCCAAAACCTCCCCGCATCTTCTCAATGTGAATGTATTTTAGCTTGCCCAGTGCAGGCTGGGGAGACAGTAGTGACCTTCAGCTGAGAGCAAAGCGTTTGAACTTGACCTAGTTTGCCGAAGAGTGGGCTTGGCGGTGGCAGGGTGGCTGCTGATCTCTCTCCTCCCTTGCCCTCCTCTTGGTGAAGGTCCTTGGGAAGCCCTGGGGCAGCTCCCCTGCGTGAGGGGGAGAGCAGGGCTTCAGGAGGACAAAAACCTCAGGGCTTGAGCTTTGTCTGATGTTTGGGTAGGTAGGATGCAGGCAGGCTGGGCACTGGGTTTCTCTGTAGTGCCAGCATTCATGTTTGCAGCTGTAGATGTTTGAACACGTCTTAAAAAAAAAAAAAAAAAAAAAAAAAATACTTGGTTTTCATTTACCACCTAAAATTTTTCTCCTTGGTTGCTTTCCTCAAGCCTGCTTGCATGAAGGTAGGAGGAGCCGGGCTGCCCTGGTGCTCCCCAGGAGAACTCTGTTCCACCAAGAGGAGCTTCGCCAGATCTCGCTCACCCTCTGTAGGATCTTCTGGTCAGCGGAGCTGTTGCTTTGCTTGGGCGTTGATAACTCATGGCACCACAACGGGCCTGGCCTTCCTGCTGAACCCTTCAGGAGCACAGTCCTGGGTGTAGAGGGGCTGTCACCCCCGAATCTCGTTCTCCATTGAGTGTCTGTGTGTATAAACATATATATATATACTTAACTTGAAGCTTAACTGTGTCACTGAGTCACAATAACGATCCCCTTATCCAAGACTTCTGAGATCTGTAGAGCTGTGTGTCTATACGACTTTGGACAAGTTATTTCTCTCTGTGGATTGAAAGTTGGTTGGCACAGTAACTTCTAAAAGGCTGCGTGGGGATTCACCAGAACTCCCCTGTCAGTGGCTGGACTTAGGGCAGTCTGATGCAGTATTTCATCTGTTATCTGCATAAAAAGTTGGCCGGTTATTGAGATAAGCGCAAGCAGCTTTGCAGTGGTTTACTCAGGGTTTAAGTAAGTTGGCTGAAAAGCACATCTTTGAGCAGCGCAAGCTGGCCTGTAGTGAAATCAATGGTTACCCACGAAGCACTTTGAAAAGCTCAAATGCAGGTTTTCACCTGGGTGCAAGGGTGCCTGTGTCTGCTTACGCACATGGATGAAGAAGCGATGGCCAGATTCTGCCTCCAGAGACCTGCTTTTCCTTAAGTCATAGAGCAGAGAGTTTGAGCTCTTGTCAGGCACCTGTTGGTTCTGCTGAGTCAGACAAAAATCACAAGAAACACTTTTTACGTGGATATTTTAGCGGTTCTGTTAAAGACCAAGCAGGGAGGGAGCGCACAAAGTGGGGATAATGTAATAAATGCATGCTAGAATCGTAATGGCTCTTTAGAATTTGCTGTTTTCTGCAGTTCTGCTTTCTCAGGAGCACTGAAAGCCTCTCTGGAAGGATTTTTGTCTTTTGTTAGGGGACATGTGTCTTTAGAACAAAGTTTTCTCCTTATCTCGAGTTTAAAGTGCAGAATTCCCAGGTTGGAAGCAAATTAAAATATCCTGTTCCAGCTGCATCTGCATTCAGTTGCAGGAGCAGATACTTGGCTGTAAGTTTAAAAAAAAAAAAAATTGGTATTGCAGGTAAAAGGAGCAACTGAAGAGAAACATTCTTTCAAAAGCCCCTCAAGCAGTTTTCAGGATAATTTTCACTTGTTTCCGAATAACTCCTACCGCTGCTCAGCCCTTAAAAATAACAAAACCAAAACCAACCCCACATCCCTGCTGATAAACACCGTGGACTTGCCTGTAGCTTTATCTAATGCCTGAACATCTGTTTCTCCCTTGCCGAGAGGTTCTCTTGCGATGAGTTAATGCAATTCCCTACACAAAGGTTAAATAAAGTTGAGAGGCTCCGACCGGTGGCACCGTGCCACGGAGGGCTGCGCTGCGAAAACCAGCTTTGCTGCAGAAATGTCCGATTCTAATTCGGAGAGAAACTCCCAGGGGGGGAAAAAAGAGTCACCCCGCCTAAGCCTGGGCTGCAGCTCTGAGCTTTTTAGTGTGAGGGGAAGGTATTTCGGTGTGGAAAGGCCCTGAGCCACGCACTTCTGCTGGGTCTGAAGAGCTGGTGCTGGTGGGGAGCTCAGCACCCGCTTCCTCCTGCTGCCGGCAGCCTCGTCGTCTTCCTGCGGGATGCGCTTGGAAGCCGACGGTCTGCTCTTGGTGAAGGGGTGGTGTGTGCGCGCAGGATTATTGAATACTCTTTTTTTGGTTATTTAATACTGTTTTGCCCACAAGTGATTGTTAGCTTACGTGTAGCGTTAGATTTCTGTGGGAGCAGCACCTGACAACTCGCCCCTACGACCGTTCGTGGCACAGAACCAAACAAATCTGGGTCGTGAGTGACGACCCTTTCCTTAAGATTAGTTCTGCTCGGAAACTTTCCAGTTCTGCTATGAAACGTTGGATAAATCAAGGTGATAACATGTCTCTTCAACTCCTCCTTGCCTCCTTATTCCTTGTTTCCCCATCCCGTTTCTCACACTGAGATGTAAGGTTGTGGTGATCGGGAGTGTGGGATGGTCTCTCATATGGGTAGAGAGTGCCGGTGCGGACAGACAGCTCCCTGCATCGTCACGCGATGCTGCGTGTGCCTGTAGTGCTTTATCTAGTCCAGCAAGCAGGAGAGCACTGGCAATTGAGGTTTTTTGGCTAGAAAGCTGGGAGCGTTCGGTGTTGTAACTGCCCAGAGTTGGTGATGCTGTTGCCATGGCGTTGGCTGAAATCGCTGCCCGGACAAGCGCGGTGCTGGGAGCAGGGTTGGGGCAGCCCGGTGGCAGGGACACAGGGGCTGGGCTGGCTCCGCTCTGCTGTCCCCAGCGGCACGAGATGTGGGGCAGAAACCTTTGTGCATCCACTGGTGTTTGGAGACGACGGGGCCTTCCCTGTCCTTGAGGAATCAGCCAGGCAGGAGGGCTCCTGCGACAGCTCCATCCTCCCTATCTTTGGCAGGGGTTGCAAACCAACTTTCAACCTCTCCCACTTCCGTGCTTTTCCTCCCGTTTATCGAGCCGCTGCCCTGTTGCCACCTCCTGCACCTGCCAGGCCTTTTTGTCTGCCGTGGCAAGGGCCGTGGTCTCCTATTTAAATGTTGCGTCCCGCTGGAGTGTGAGTCAGCCCCGGGAGAGGAGCTGCCTCTGGCGGGACGCGGGCAGGGATGCGCCGGCGTGGCTGGGCTCGCTCGGCTTTCCTGCACTGTCCCAGGTGGCACAGAGGAGCAGCCCCGCGCTCCCGGGATGGGCTCACGGAGATTGGCAGCGGTGGCCCAGCGACGGTGGGTGCTGCCACTGTGACTCTGGCTTCTAAGTCACGAAGGGAGACTGCCTGACGCTGGCAGAAATAAAGGGAACGTGATTTGGTGAAATAAAACCTGCTTGCTGGCAGAGTTAGTTGAAGGTGGGGTTTAAGGTGGGGTTCCCCCCCCCACTTTTAATTTTTTTTTAGGAAAACACCCTCCTTGTAACTTCCATCGCGATGAATTACACAGTCGGCTTGACGCAGGAAATATCAAATGTATATAATCCTGTAGCACTGATTCAATATTTAAGTAGCTGTAAATGCAGAATTATACGCCTGCATGTAATCCTTTCTTTGGTCTTTCTGCCTTTCTCTGACAGGCAGATCCGGTAACATGCTGTGGCAGTCCCAAAGCACGCGGCACAGACGCTGTCTATCGTGGCAGATAGCATCAGCTTTGAGCCATCCCTCTTCGGAAGAAAAAGTCTCTTCCTTGCACGTTGGAGTGGGGTTTTCACGAGAAGAGCCAGCCCGTCCCTGCCCTGCCTGGCTGCTGGAGACTCGGTTTTCCGTAAGGAAAAACCGCAGCGACCCTCGGGGCTCAGCTCCTGGGGGCATTTCAAAATGCTCAAATACGGTGAGTTGGGACATATCTCCGTATCAGAGCGCTGGGTTAGAGTTCATAATACTTAAATCTGCAATAGGTTTCTATTTATTTGCATTAGTTCCTCGTTATTATTTTCTAATTAGTTCTTGGGTTTTTTAGGCTTGTTTATTTCCGGTTGTTCCGCCCTAACCATTGTGGTTAGACACCTTTCTAAAACTTAAATTAAGATTTTGCCCACACCATAGGATTCTAGTTTTTGGGAATTTAAGAACGTCTCCCTCTCCTGAGGTTCAAAATAAAATGATGAAAGAGGGCACCAGGATTTGCTTAAATGCAAGCAACGTGGATTTGAAATAGAAGAACCAGTGGATAGAGTTAATACAGTAAATCTTGCATCAAGCAACTACTTCAAAATAGCCACGTGTCCTCTTTAGAATAATTGTGTCATATGCTAAAGGCCAGTTCTTGTGATAGGACTGGTTTGGGCCAAGCAGCTGCCTTTGACCAACCCAACTTGGATGCAGAGCGGCCAAATTAAACCCCCCAGGTCGGAGGCAGATAGTCAGGAGCAGGGACCTGGTCATGGACTGCTTATCCCTTCTTCTGCCCCAGGGCAGGCTGCCTGTTCTGGCATTTTATCCCTAAATCTCAGGTTTTGGGAGCACGTGGGAGATGGGGATGACCTTTGGGATGAAGGACTTCCCAGCCAGCTGCCCCTCTTCTTCCTCCCCACCGCTTCCCCCCTTGGGGTCTGTATTGCCCAGAAGTCGACACATTTGGCAAGAGCCGGGGCTGCTGCCTGCGCCCGCCTGCGCGGCCCAGCGAGTTATTGACAAACACCACGTCCACGCTTTTACTTTTCTGTCCTTTCCTTTCCGTCTCAGCTTTCGGCTCCTCCGGCTCCCACATCCTGCGAGGCTGCGCTTCACACACAGCAGCAGGGGCATCAAAGAGGAGATCCTGAATAAAACCAGTGCTTTATGACATGTCTTCAAAGTGCCTTTTTAAAAGTTCAAAGGACACGAGGGAAGGAGCGGATCGGAATCAAAGGAAGATTGGGGGGAGGGAAATTAAAGCCTCCGAGGAACTTTATGGCATGTTTTCTGTAACACTTTCAATGCCAAAATCACAAGTGTTCCCAGCACTGGCTCTTTCTTTTTGCCAGACGGCTCGTTCACTTGCACTGGTTTCCCACAATTTCACTTTTTTGTGATGAATTTCATGTAAGACTAGAACTTCCTCTTTTATTGCCCCTAGGGCGATGGGGAGATACTTGCTCTGTACTGGCTGGGAAGTCCTGGGGCTGACAGAATAACTGTTCCACTTTTGGGGAAGGACAGCAGTGAGCCAGAGATGACCATATGTGTGTCTACTTTCAACAGGCTTGAGATGATTTCTTCTTTTGCCAGCACTCCCAGGGCCTCTGACAAACTGCAGCTCCTGGACAGGGAGTTGAATTGCCATCGCAGCCTATGAGGGAACTGGGCTCACCTTTAAGGAAAAGCTTTTTTCCTTTTTCTTCTAGAAATGCATCTCTTAATTTGGCCCTGCAATATAGAAGACAGTATTTAGTCCATGTTTGGGAGATTTGTGTTTACTGGAAAGGGACTTTTCCTCCTGAGCAAAGGCTGACTGTAAGCAAGAAAAGAGAAGCAAAGCACACGCCTCCGTGTGAACGCCGCAGGTACCACCTAAGAATTCTGCTTTGCTTATAAAGACAGGGAAGAAACCCAAATAAATGTCACATACACTTCTTAATATTCAGTTAACTCTCACAGTTTGATCGTTTTCCTGCTTCTCTGTGTCTGTTTTTAAACAGTGTAGAAAAAAGTGATGTGCGAGGCAAGGGGAAGAAATCAGGCTGGTTTTGACCCCCTTTATTGATGGGCAAGTGCCCACTGAGGTGGCGTGGGAGCACGTCACTGCTGTGGGGAGCAGAGAGGCCCAGGGCTGGAGCTAAAATGGGCAGGGATGTACATTGCTTAACATCTTTGCCAGGCTGTGCTGCGATTTGGGGAGCTTTCAGGTTTGTGTATTTAAATTGAAGTAGAAAACCGAGAAGACAAATTATCTGAGAAAACAAAGGGGCTCTTGGTGGAGGGATGGAAGGCTCACGCTCGAAGGAGTCATGGAGAGTTTCCTCTGGGTTCCTTGAGCTGCGGAGGAGCAGCTTGTGGATCTGTTTTGTTGCTAACCAGGTTTAACCATCAGCCAGCGAATGCATCTCCTCCATAGGGGTGATGGGGTTTCTTCCTCCAACTGCTTTTCCAGAGCTCGGAGAGCCAACACGTGTGTGCTGTTCCTGCAGAAATACTCAGTCCTCGTCCTGCCCAGGTAACCTCACCTAAACAAAGCACTTTTCCCACAGATGCTTTCCAGGGCTGCTGCTCAGAGTAAGTCAGAAAACTGTTGCTCCACACTCTTCTCATTAATTCATTCTCCCGTTTTTTTTAATGTACTGAACTATGCACCTTGCGCTGTGCTCTCTGGTTTAGGCAGTCATCCAAAAATAGTCGGCAGTGGTGCATGTATGGGAAATAAAATTCAGTGCGTGCCGTACTGTTGTGGAGGTCTCGAACTGTGGTGCGTGGGTGGTGGTCTGGAGAACAACTAGGGCAAAGAAATAAGTTAAATTACTTGTCTTTCACCCAAGAGGTCCCGGTTTCATTAAATATCACCGAAAAGGGCACATGGAGGTGAAATGCGGTAAGTGTTTAATGTATCTCAGCAAAAAGTTAGAATTAACAGTTTTATTCGTTGGTAACCATAAGGGGGAATTTAAGGCATGTGGAGTAACTAATCAGATTGGAACTTGCCTTAGAGACTGGGGCTGAGACCTGTAAGGTTTGTTTACAAGAGCGGATTTGCATCTAAGGGAGATCCTTTAATGTAAGCTCTTTATATTAATTGGTTTGAGACGGGCATGTCTCAATGAACAGATGGCTTTATTTCCCTCGCAGTGGTCGAGGCCGCGGGGGAGGATTTCCTTTCCAAATACTCTGTCAGCCGCGGGGACAGACCTCAGAGTCACGTCTTGTGCCGTGCCTGGGCTGGGGCACGGTGGGACCGTCCCGGCCCTGCCTGGTGGGCGGCGTGGGGGAAGGAGCCTCACGTGCTCACTGACCCAATGGCTTCTCTCTCAGCATCCCATAATAGCACGCACGTTAAAGGATGTGACAGTGTTTAGGAGGTTACGGGAACCGGGAGCCTGGTGATTTCTATCCACCTCACTCAGAGTCCGGACACAGAAAGGGGCTCTTCTCCGTTCCCCCACGTCGTGCTCAGCCACGGGTCCTCCAACAGTATCGTGGGCTGCTGGGAGAAGGGCTCGTGGTGCTGGGATGGGTTTTCCCTGCTGGGGGGAAAAGCAGTGAGTGAGCAGAGCTAAAGACGTCTGTCGGTGGTGGCAGGGCTTCCTCCCGGCTCCCCAACACGCGGCGTCTCTGCTGTCGCAGCCGGCAGAACGTCGCGCCGGGCGTTTAGGTCGTAGGATGGAGCTGGTTGGGTCGTAGGATGGAGCTGGTTGGGTCGTAGGACCAGAGGCATTTGGGTCGTAGGACGGAGCCAGTTGGGTCGTAGGATGGAAGCATTTGGGTCGTAGCATGGAGCTGTTTTGGTCATAGGACAGAGGCATTTGGGTTGTCGGATGGAGCTGTTTGCTCTTGGGACAGAAACGAGGACTTGGTGCTCGGTGGCAGCGCAGTGGGGCCTTCACAAGTTGAAAGGTAGATGAGATGTTCACTGGGGAGAAAGCGGTTGGGAACTGCTCTGTAGTGTCTGTCGGAGTGAGGGGGAGACTCGCCAGCAGCCTACAAACGAGGTTCAGACCCTTCAGATTCATTTGAACCCCGCTTTGAAGAGGCAGGGGGACAACATCCAAAACGTGCCGTGCGTCCCCTCTGCAGGGAAGGACACAGTCCCTAAGGGAACTCCTTGGCTCTGCGGTGTGGAGTTTTCGTGCTTCTCTGAGCTTAAAAAGCGGGAGCAGCGCAGGTGGAGCAGTGCACATCACACGGCCGTGCCGCACTCAGCTCCGGGGTCCCATCCCCTCAGCCCGGAGCAGGACTGTACCCCGCCGCAGGGCTTGCTGCGCAAGTCGCAGCCTGCGAGGGGAAGATGGAGCTTCTGTACGAGCAAACAAAACAAGACTTTGTCCTTGGAGCCCAGCAAAGACAAACTGTTGCCAAAGTGCCAGTCTCGGCACCTCTTAAATCATTCTGACTTTCTTCCAGTTTTGGACACGCTGAGCTTAGCGGGTCTGGGACGCTTTGGGTGGAGTGGGAGAGGAGAAGGACTCAGCTGTGGGCAAGAGGCTTTGACGTTCGGGGCCGCTCCTGGGCAGCGTGGGCTGAGGTCGCTGCCAGCACTTGCCTGCACCCCTGAGGACAAATTCTCCTGTATTGTAGCAAACAGCACGGCCACGGCACGGCACAGCGGGGCACGGCCACGCCGCCTCATGCCCCACTCACTGCTCGCCCCAATGCTGCTGCAGCGATGCTTTCACCAAATCCTGCTTTTCTACACCTCAGCATTGCCTGGAGTGCCGGTGCAGGGGTGGGAGCCGGGATGTGCACGTGTTTACCCCAGTTTGTACCGTTCCAGCTCACGGCCGTGACGCCTGGCATCGCGTTGGCACTGCAGCCTTTGCTCGCCGGGACACTAGCCCAGCTGCTGGCCGAAGCGGCCAAGGGTGGAAGCCGCTGATGGGCCAGTGAAGTGCTGCAGGGTACCATCAGGGCCTGCTGAGCTTTATTAGGTTTGACTCCTTCCAGGGGTAGCCTGCACTCCCTGGGCTGGCAGGAGCAGCCTGGTTTGTGCCACCACGCACGGCTTGCCACCAAACCTTCGGGTTTCCACCCACGGGCGTTGCTCTTTGCTTGGAAATTCCTCCCAGCGCCACTTCCCGACGCCGTGGTGGGTGTGGGGTGTGCTGGCCCCCGTGTCAGTGCTGCCATGGGGCCACACACCAGCCTGGGGGGAAACGCACCCGAGCGGGCAACCCCGTCCTGTCCCTGGGTTTCCTTGGGGTGTCCTCACCCAGCTGTGCCCAGAGCAGCGCTGGGGTTCCTGGTATTTCCTTGCAGTTTGCTAGAAGCGTGTATATACCTCCATCAAGTAGAGATTTTTAGATGGTTTGGGGTTATTTTTCCTTTTCCCTGTCTGAAAATACGCAGCTGTCAGTGTAAATTCCCACGCGTGCCCTCCCCGTTGCAGGTGGGCTGCAGCGTGGCCTCTGTCTCAGGTCTGGGCGGAGCTTTATTTTATTTTATTTTTATGAGCGTTGCTAAGAGATGATCCCCCACGGAAGCCGCTAGACCTACACAAATGCAAAACCGGTGTCAAAGGGAGGGGAGACTCCCTGGAACGCAAGGGCAGGCATCGCCATCGCAGACCCGTGTGGGAATCCTGAGGCGCCTGCCAGACAGGCCGTGCTGTGCGGGGGGCAGATCGGGGGGTGCAGCCCCTCCCGGCACGGCCGCCTGCTTGAGATGTCCTCTCGGAATGGAACTGTTTGTCTGTGCTTTTCTTAGGCTGCAAATGGTTATGCAAATTTCTAAATATTTTCCTACTTCCTTTTTTTTCAGATGTCTAACATTATGTATTATTTTCTGATACTTACCTAACCCGGGAAATCTGTTTTCCATCTCATTTCAGCCAAGGTTTTCTTTTTAACCAGCCTTCCCCAGCATTTTCCTTTAACACTTTTGGTTTGCTGAGTGAACTTTTGCAATGTGAGGATAAATGAAAGTGAAAATGTATTGCTTGTCACACACTTGCTGTTTAGAGAGAGGCTTGGGGTTTTTTTGTTGTTTTTTTTTCCCCCCCCCCCTCTGGATTTGAAGAGAGAGATATAAATCATTGATTTAAAAACAGGGTAATTTAACAAGATTATAGGAGAGAGAAAATCCACTTCCTACCCAAAGTAACAGTCTCTTAGCTTTCTCCACCTACACAAGCCATATGCATCCTCCGAGCTGCCTGAGATCCTCTTTTGTGTTTTTCTGGCAAGACTGTGGTAAAATAATTAAAGTTCATATGCAAAGCTTTCTCTGTGGAGCCGACGGTGGGTCTTTTAATTACTTTGTAATTGGTCGTAGAGTTACCATCCCTCAGCCCCCAGCCTGCTCTGCTCTGTTGGAAGAGTCCCAGACCTGAAGGGATGTTAAAAGCTCAGAATCCCAGGTTGGAGGGATGTGTTCAAGGGTTGCCTTTTCTTGCCATCTTCCTTTTTAACAAATAGGAGCAAACTGTGCTTTTCTTTGCTGGGAGCGGAGCTCTGGGGAGCAGTGGGAAGCAGTGGGATGCTGCGGGAAGCAGTGGGATGCTGCGTCCCAAGGGCTCCGTGCCAGTGCAGAGGGATGGAGGGAGGGACTGCGAAGGGAGCCCCGATCCCTGGCTGGAGTTGCTGGTTTCCAGT
>NW_020799117.1:1393043-1399580 GCF_003259725.1 Athene cunicularia | reverse complement strand
CCCCCCATGTCTTCAGGACCATCTGCCCGTTTTATTGGATTTTTTTGTTTTTTGGGCAGGCGCATCCAGCCCAGCGCGCTCACCAGCTCCGGGGTTAAATCCTGTAATCTGTATCAACGCGACTTCACCGTTTTTGCTCACTTTAAGCCCTCTCTCTTGCCTTGCTCAGCTTACACCGTGTCCTCCATCCAGCCCCGTCGCCTGGCAGCCGTGGGGGCTGCTCAAGGGGCAGCGGGTTGGGGAGGCGACGCTGAACATCCCCAGGTCGGGATGCCCAAGGCTGAGGGCTTTTGTCCCTTGAGTGCACATTGTTCTTGGCGCTGCCAAGACCAGAGGGGAGAATAGCTGAGCTGTTTACAATATTGTTTCATAGACTGCTAAAAAGTGGCCGTCTGTTTTCCAGAAGTGCAGTGAAACATTTATGAGTAGGGAAAGTGGTGCGGCCGGAGCTTTGCGGGGAGAAGATTTTTTTTTTTTTTTTTTTTTTGGTGTGCACCATATCCCAGATGATGTAGACTCTTGACAGAGGAATTAACAGGAGATGTACGTCTCCTTTTCATTCCCTTCCTCCGAGGCGGTGATGTCCCGGGTACCCTGATCTGCGGAGGGCAGAGCTGGCGAGCGGAGCCCTGCAAACCCACCGCGGGGTCGGGCAGGGCACGGCGCCGGGGAAGATGCTGCACGGGTCTGCTCTGCAGGTTGGTTTGGCAGAAACTGTTTCTCTCTCACAAGCTCTGGGCTCTCTCCGCAGTTCTACGCAGTACGTATGTCCCTGCACAACCACGGGGCTGCAGAAACCGGTGCCTGCCCGTACCCACGGTAATTCACAGTAGCCATCTTAAATCTGGCCATTTTATTGAAAATAAATGAATAGCGCAGCAGGTTTTTTTTCCTCCATGAAAGAGAACAGGTCATACATCTGCCTCTGTACTTTTGCGGCTCCATTTTGGTGATTTCCAGTGCCGCAGCCTGTTTCTCATGTGGAAGTCACAGCAGGTCCTTCCAAACAATGACCTGTTTTTTTCCCAACACAGAATCACTCCAAAGCTCATTGAGGTCGTTAAAAATATTTATTTTAGGCAAATGGACACTCCAACCAGAATTGTAACCTGGCTGTTGCTAAACGCAGGAATAAATCAGAATTTGAGTTTTACTGTAATGTCTATGAATGTTTCACTGTATCTTCGGCATAAGGGATCCCATTGTATGTATTTAGGATGTCTACAGCTTTTACGTGGTTTCGTCTGCGTTTCTCAGGATTTAATATTTGAGGTTCCTTCTAGCCCTGTGTCAAAGGAAAAGCTGGATTTGAGCTCCATTCACAAAGTTTTCGCATATTCAGAATTACTTAGTGCTTACAAAAGTAATTTGCTTCTGCAGAATATGTTTGTTTTATCTCCTGGAAGTGGGCTGGTTTGTCCCGTTCAGCAGGAGCCTGGGCTGTGAGCTGGACCTGAGCAGGGCTGTGGTTAACATCCTCCCGACTCACTCGGGGACGTCCAGCCTAAACCCTTCCTTCCTGCCCAAAGTGGAATTATCATTAACTCGTAACTAGTTTTCAAGAAGAACTTTTTTTTTATTATTATTATTTTTGCAAGCTGTGGAGTTCTTCCAAGAATTTTTCAATTTTTACAAATGAAAATACAGACTCGACCAGATGCCAACTAAAATGCACTTTACTTCACACCAGCTCGCCAAGGCACAGCACCACAGGCTCAGCAGTGAGACCTTTAAAATAGCCTTTCTAGAACAAGCTGGGAAGAAACACTTTCTAAAAAGCCACAATTGCAGCTACTCTTACTGCTCATAATATCCTTGATGGAGAGGAACTTAAAAATAATACTTAAGGAACTTAAGCTTCAACAGCCCCCAGTAGACTTAGTTTATGTGCAGTGCAGGCTTCCTTCATGGGATTATATACTCAGGACTGTGATTATGGTGTTGATGATAATGTACGTTTTTCTAAATCATTATTTGCATAGGAATAAAATCAAATAAAAGGAGTGAAGCCTTTGCTTCACTTTTCTCATGCCAATGAACGGATTGGTGATTTAGCCATTTGTTTCTAAAAGCAGATACACGTTTCTGTGTTTTCTCCACGCATTTATTAAACGAGCAAGTATTACATACATATGTAAAATGCATTCAGTCGATGTATTTCAAATCAATAGAGTAGTCAGTCATCAGGCTAAACGGTGCTTTGTAGATGCATATATTACTTTCTGGGATTTTTATAATATTCCAAGATGTGCTGAGCTACTCTTTTAATTAAAACTGCCACTCGGGATCCAATTTCTGTAGGTTTTCTGTATGGAAATGGCATAATATTAATGAAAATATATAGATCAGGGTTCAGTTATGCCTGTAGCACATGGACAGGTCTCGCAGACGTTCCTGACCCCCCACCTTGTGAAGCTGCCTTGAGGATGCAGAGCGGGATTGTGGCCCTGCTGGAGACAAGAGATCAAAACACCATTACAGCCAATTTGCTTTAGTAGAACCAGCAAAAATTTTGCACCAGCAGTGTCAGGATGCTTCAGTTCTGACTGGATGATGTTTTTTGCTATCTGTGAATTTTCTGTCCTTAAATTGACTCCAGTAAATATGTCAGGCTGCGGGTAAAAATTGTCCTGCCTCTTCAGCTTCTTTAGGGTGGAAACAAGGTATGTTTTCCTGAAACCCCTTTATTTTTACTCATTTTCCTATTCCTCTTGTTACCAAGTACACTGGTGTTCGATTTTGTTACCTTATAAAGCTGTGGTTCTGCTGAGACCCTCTGGTCCCCCCCGACGGGTATTGATGGATTTGAGCTGCGCTCTCCGAGCAGCCGCAACCCCCCTGCCTTCACCCAGCTCATTCCCACACTCGATACACCTCACTCAGCCCTACCTTTCCTCGAGGTGTCATACTCGATTTCCACAAGCTCATGTTTCTGGCCACTCAATCTCTTTCTTCAGTTTATTTTTTCCCTAGAGGGGCTGTGCCCTGGGCGAGCGGCCACGAGGGCAGCACCTGGCTTGTCCCTTCGCTGGGGGCTGCAGTGGGGAGCACCCAGCCCACCCTCCTCCTCCTCGCTCAGCCCTCGGCTCCGAGGCCACCGCCGCTGACAGGGGACTGTGGCTTCAGCGGGGCTGGATGGGAACCACCAATTTTGTTCTCACAGGCGATGGCTGCTGGCTCCTCGAGCGCATTGTTCTGCGCTGGCAGGAACAAATTAGGGCATTGTCTTTGCTCCAGGAAATTTCCTGTCTTCCCTTGATGAGGTACCCAGCTACAGAAAGTGCCTTTCTGCTCCCACAGCAGTGAATCTCAACACCCGCATATGGGGCTGGTGTCCTGGGGTGTCGTCGTTTTTTTTTTTTTTTAGGGTTGACTTGGGAAGCTTGCCCGTACAAAATGAATGAATAAATAATTTGCAGCTGTCTGGATAGCTGGAGCACCTCCATGCTTTGACCAGGGTTTGGAAAGTTGATGAGGAGACAGGATTTTGAGCTGGGTCTTGCTTCATCCCTATTAAAACTCCCCCCTCCCCAAGCTTTGGGAAGCTACGGGCGTTTGGGAAAAGATGCCAATGGTGACTCTGGGATGAGCCCCTGCTGGCACCTGGCCCCGTGTCCTCTGGTCGAGAGGTTTGTGTGGTGGGATCAGGCTCTCCCAGTAAGGATCGGGGGACTGGGGGTGCCGTGTCAGTGGGCACCAGATGTGGAGAGGAGAGGCTTTCTCTTTCTTATGTGTGTTTGCCAAGACAGCCTGGAGAAGAAAACAGAGCAGAGCATCAAACAGAAAATGGGAATGTTTGGTGGAGGAGGGAAGGCTGGAGAATGGGGTGAAGGCAGCCTGGAAAATCGTGGGATGTTTTGTAGGCTGAGAGGTGGGTGACAGGGTCTGGGGCAGTTCTGGGAGGGTGGGAGGAGGCAGAGCCTGTGCAAAGCAGCTGGGGAAGAAGAAGCCTTTGCAGGAAGCCGAAATGTTGTTATTAGTGCTCAGTTTCCTGGACAAAAGATTCTTGTCTATTTAAATACTTGGGCTTCACGGAGATGCCATTCTCCAGACACAATAAAATTTGCCTTTTCTCCCTGGTGTTTTCATTTTCCGTCTGCAGCGGGTGGGGAAGGCCGCTGCGTGCTGCGGGGCCGGTCACTCGCTGGCTGCCGCACGGGACGAGCGAGCCCTGGGGACAGGGGCACTGTCCCACCACCCCCCTGCATCTGCCGGTGGAGATGCTGCTGGTACAGAGACTTAAGTTCTATCAGATTCGAATAAAAAGGGAAAAAGCATAAAAATTCGTTAAAAATCTAAGCATCTTGATATAATCCCTTATTGCCCATCTGAAACCTCCCTGGGCTTCCTCAGCCCAAGCGCTGGCCAGGGCAGGGTTTGTGCTCCAGCAGCAAGGTGCAGAATCTCACTGGTGCCGAATAATCTTGGCTAGTGGCTGATTTGCATCATTCTTTCCATCCAGGGATGCGCAAAGAATGCCAGGACTTTGGAGTTGCTGCTGTGGGGGTAGGAGATCGGTGTCTGTGGACAGTGATGCACACACGCGTGCTGGGGCCGCCGTTGTGGTAAGCGCAGGGCTGTCGCGGCCCCGGATCTCCGCTTGCTCTTCCCTACGGGCTTCAGCAGTTCGGGCAGATCGTTTTTCACAGAAATTCCAGGGGTTTTTAAGTGATAATGGTTAGAAAGACTTTTTCTTTTTTGTTGAAATGTGAAAATCTTCCCCAAAATCATATCTGACAGCAGCAAAAGCATGAAATTTTCTTTATAGAATCCTGTTGTGCTTTTTTTTTTTTTTTCTTTTTCCTATATTCAGGTATCTCGAGTTTATTACCAGATATATCCCCATAATGATAAAAATGGGACTTTTATTCCATAAGAAGATGGGAGATAACCTCCGCTCGCGTCCTGATTACAATTGTTGCTGGCCCCATAAGACAGTGAAAAGTCAGCCTTCCTGAACATACGACAGATATAAATACGCGTTTATGTTTCAGCTGCCACAAAAGTGCAGATGCACGTAAAGCAGTCTAACCGTGCCGCAGCTGGACGCCCGGCTGTCACGCCGGGCAGACGGGATGCACAGCTGCTGAACCACTAAAAGCACGTACCGTACACCTCGGCGTGGGCAGCGCCCGGGGCTTCTGTGCTGGGATTCTGGAAAACTGGATAATTCACTCAAAGGGAATGAATAAATAAAGCCGACCTACAATCACGCCAGTTAGATTTCTTTTTCTTTTTTCTTTTTTCTTTTTTTTTTTTTAAATCATACAGCACCCTAGTTTCGAATGATAACAACAGCCGTTCTTCAAATGATGAATACTTGGGGATGAGCTGGGTGTGAACTGGGTCTGGTAAGTTCAGGGTAGGCAAAGCCGGAGCTGTACACGGCCTTAAGCCGCATCAGTGATGTGTCAGCCCCACCAAGCGTAATTAATACTTTTATTTCACAGCAGTCTGCGCTGTTCTGTGCTCTGTGCTGGACCCGTGTTTCCCAGCGGGCTTCGTCTCCCGTTCTTGGCGTCGCTCCCAGGCCCCAAAGCTCAGTGCGCGGTGGTGCTGCTCCCCTGGGCTTGGTCCCAGCAGTGATCGACCTCCTCTCTGCGAGGGATGAGCCACTGATGCTGCCTCCCTGCCGCAGCAGCGGGATGCTTTGCCAGCAGGTGGAGAAGGAGTAAGTTTTGAATACATGAATCTGAGTATGTGAGTGCTGAGGTCAATAGGGGAGGGCAGTGTCTGCTCTTGCACCTGATGACAGAGCTGGTGAAATGGGTTTTCAGCAGGTCCCTGCTTTCGGTCTGGCTGAAGCTCACAAGCACTCAGCCTCCTGGCCAAGGAACGTCGTCCCCGGGCCCTTATCTCTCAGGAAAGCGCAGTAGTTCAAGGTTTTTCTGTGCAGATTTGTAATTTCCCTAACACTTGTCAGGCAGGGCTCTGGCACGCTCTGGTTTTCCTCCCGGTGCAGCTGTGCTCACGTGCTCGGGGCGACGTGAATGTGCAGACGCCTTGGTGAGGGCTGAGCTGTGCCCCCGTCCCCCCACCTTGGGAGGTGAGGGTCAAGTTCAGGCACCCGGGGACCCCGCCAGCCTCCCTCAGCTGGAGGGAAACCCACACGGCGCGCTCAGTGCGGCCGAGAACATTTCCAACAGCAGCAGAAGCGACCGGCTGAGTGGAACCGCGCGGGTCTGAGGAAGGGCTGGAGCAAGAGGTGACCCGGCTCCAGCATCCCCCCATCCCTCCACGGGGTGAAGGGACATTGGAGAACTTGTGACGTGTAAATACAGCCGTCCCCTGGGTGTACCGTCAGAGTACGGATGGGGAAAGGGCTTAGCAGGTTGCACTTGAACGTGCATTTAATCTGAAATCTTGTCTTTTACTAGCGTGGGATCGCCTCAGGTCCCTCAAAAGCACGATTTTCCTTGCCCGTGCAAATTGTTCTTGGTGGTAGAAAGGAGCACCAGACGCAGCGGTGTCTGGAGGCAGGGAGCTGGGGACCCGTGTGTAAGCTGCTGTAATTACATCCTCCGCCATGTGTAAGGG
>NW_020799117.1:1387051-1392993 GCF_003259725.1 Athene cunicularia | reverse complement strand
CACACTCACATATTTGGGGACCGACCGTGTAGAAAATAAACACGTGGGATAAATAAAGCGCAGGCAGGGAGCAACGGCTGCCCCGGACAGAAAGCGGAGGTGATGCTGCTCGCAGCCCACCCCTGGCTCCCCACCTATTTTATTTCTCCAGGAACGCCTGGCAGCGGGCTGTGTGGCCCCGGTTCAGCCTGCGGCCCTCGGCGTTTTAACTGGCCTGACCCCGCGGGGCTGGGGCCAGCAGCTTTGCTGCCGGCCAGAACCCATCGTCCCTTTTGGCAGTGATGTGGTGAGCCAAGCCCAGATGGAGTTGTTCCCCGTGCAGATTCCTTCCGCTGCGTCCCTCTTTTTCTTCTTTTCTTGTTCCTTTTGGCACTTACTCGTTTGCAGATTGGTCAGAGTTAAAGGGTTGCGTCCTGGTGGCAGTTTGTGCTGGCCCCGTCGATAAATGCCAGCTTTGCTGGACACGTGGAAATGGCACCAGCGAGACGACAAGAGTTTCTAAACAGGCCGAATTAAAAATGAGCAACTCTTGTGCGGGTGCTGGGTCCCTCCCGCCCCTGAGGAGCCCTGCAGCAGGGCTCGGGGTTCTGGTTGTCCAGCCGGTGTGTTTGAGCAGGGCTGCTCGGGGTGCCTGCGCCCCGGGGTGGGACCAGGGCCATGCAGGGCCAGCACAGCAGCAGTCCCCGCCCGTGAGGGAGCCCGGGCTGGGCGTTCAGCGCTGGCAGCTTGGGGAAAGAAAATGGAATTTGTGCTTGTGAATGGAAATGGCTTTGGGTGACAGTCCTGGAGAGGATGGGGGCGGATGGTGCTGCTGCTGTCGCGTTGTTTCTCTGTGCAGAACCTCGCTGCTACTGGTGAGGTTATTGTGCACTGCCTAATTGCTTCTGGATGATGTTCAGGCACCAAAGTGCCGCGGGAGCAACTCTCCAGGCTGGCTTTTAACTCTTTTGAGGGGGTGTAACTTGTGGGTTGGTTGCAGAGGGAGGTGATCCAGGCAGCGCCAAGCACTGGGGCCCTCGGGATGTGGGCAGCGGGGAAGTGAGCCATGAGGTGCAACAGAAGAAGGATTTTACAGATCTTAAAAAAAAAAAAAAAAAAAGAAGTGAGGATTCAAACCTGCAGTTCATGGGGGAAGGAGAAGAGGCATCTTCAAAGAATTTGGAGTAGTGGGGCGGAGCAGGATGGTCCATGCAGCTGCGGTGCGCGCGCTGGCGTCCAGGATGTGCACAGAATAAATTAACGTGTGTAACCAGCATCAAGAGGGAGGCAGGTGCGTATGAAAACAGCCCCCAGAGCCTGTAGGACTAATTGCCTGGCCAGCCTGGAGGAGCGGACGGCATTTAAGAGCTGTGGGGACCTTTCTCTGCTCTTCGGTGGAGACAGTGTTAATCAGCCGGGCTTAGCGGCGTGCGGCGGTGTCAGGGAGGAGCAGGAGGGCTGTTAAGCACGAGGAAATTGCTTGCTGTCTAGATGGGCTTAACACAATATAAACCACACAGTAACGGAAGGTTAAAGCCCGAGATGGTGAACGAGCTGCAGTTAGCCAGCACCGTGATGTTTTTCCCGCGCGGTGTTGCTGGAGCTGAGGCTGAAGCAGTGTCCAAGCACCGGCCGCCTCCTTGGCACAGAAAAGCCTCTGTGACCTTTCAGAGCTGACGGGACGGGTGTGTTGCTTCTCCCTTCCTGCTACACTGTCACCATCCTTTTTTCCATACCAAGATTTCGGAATGGAAGGAAACCATCTCGGAAGGAGCTTGGGAGCAGAGACAAGCCAAGCCCGAGGGAGCAGGTTTCCTGCTGGAATCCTTCGGGGTCCAGCTCTGCCCGTCGTGCCGCTCTGCTCGCATCCTCCCCTCCCTCCCTCTTACCCTGGGCCATGCCAAGCACCGCCGTGGCTGATGTCTCCCCATATACAGGGAATATTTCCCAGTTTCTGAACTGGGAGGCAGGACTGCAGCATCTTTGCTCCCCACTTGGCAGCCCCCGGTCTTGCTCAGCCGGGGGTTGTGAACTGGCCCCGTTAATGCATTTCTAGCTGTGCCGTTTATTTGTTTGTTCTCTACTAAAGCACCCCACAAACCCTCCGGTTCCTAAATTCCTCTTCTTTCTCCCATTGGATTACGCCTGGCGTATGGAGGAACCTGGGCGGGGAAGCCCGAGTTGCCTCTCTGTGTTTTCCCTCTCTTCAGAGTGTTGCTAAGGGCACACGTGGTGAGGGCACGGGCTGCTTCCTTATGGGTGCCCTTCTCAAGCTCTTGCTTAGAAAAGCTGTTTGCCTAGAAAAAAAAAAATAGGGGTGTTTTGTATTGGGGAAGCGCAGGAAAACCTGTCCAGACTCTGAGCAAAATCAGTAAAACAGTATTTTAATTATAATTCATTATTGCAATGTTTTATTTTGGAACTGCACCTTTAGATAGTGTGCATCCCGCCCGAGATGCCGGGGTAGTGTCCCACAGCCTTCCTGTGGGCTTTTGTTTAGTTTAGAAAAGTAACTAAAAGAGGGTAAAAAAAGAAGCAGCAGAATTACTGACTGTCTTTACAAAAGTAAAGGGTTTTGGCCAAACCTATTGCTATGTAAATAAACAGAATTTCTTTCTTTTTTTTTTTTTTTTTTTTTTTTTTTTTTTTTTTTTTTTTTTGTTGTTGCAAGTTCTCCCCATGTATTGAATTTCCGTGCTCGGTGACAAGGCTGGATCTGCCTGAGTGAGCAGCGATTGGATTCAGATGGCTTTGAGCTGCGATTGGTTTTGCTTTGGAAAGCTGGAACTGTCCTTGGAGAGGAAGGTTTGGACCTGAGCTTGAGGCCTTATTCTCTAAAGAGCAAAAACCTTGCAGTCTGATTTATCTAAGTTGTTAGCGTTCCATGACTGTGCCTGGAAATTATTTTCCTCCTTTATTTATCCTGTGCTTAAGGTGTGTGTTTTAATACACACCAACAACCTGGCAATGGCAGCTGTCATTCAAACAGCTCGCCTTGTCTTCGCCAGGGTCTGTGTGTAGATCTGGACATGGGCTCTGGTTCAACTGGTTTATTTTTCTCCCGATTTTCTCCCTGGAGAACCCCCTCCCGAGCGCAGCCAGTCCCCAGGAGCAGAACAGAGCCCCCGCGCTCAGGCTGCTCCCCCCAGTTGCTCTCTCCCTCATTTCCCAGTTGGAGCTGGCAGGCAGCGTAGGTGTGGGCACAGCAAAGCCTGACTCTGAACACGGCGAGCACGAGCCGTAAACTGAGACTAACTTGGAACTGAGTTCAGTCATAAAGGATAAGCGGCTTTATGGCCGCGTTCAGGCTGTAGCTGTAAAGGCTAAATAAAACCATACCCCGAGCGATGGAAGCTGTCGGCTGGGGAATGGGGTTTTTGTGCAAGCAAAGGGCGACTATTGCAAATCACAAAAAAAAAAAGGGAAAGGGACTGAATGAGGGGAGTGTGAAGAGAAGGGGGGGTTGGCTGCGATCAGCAGCCCGAGCCCCTGCGTTTCCCAAAAGCTGTGTCGCTTCCTCCGTGTCGCAGGTGACCGCTCAGGTGTGGGGCAGGAGAGGGGGAGACGCGAGCTCCACGGTTGCTCCAGGCCCGGCAGAGCCGGCAGCGCTGGGCCAGGACGCGGGATTAGGCCACGCTGGTTCCTCGAGGCTGGAGCCTCAGTTGCCCTGAAAATACCAGAGCTCCGAGCAGTGAGTGCAGGTGGCAGGTGGGACACAGGGGCTCATCGCTTCTGCTGGTTTCTCACGGGCGTCACCCCGAGAGGGGTTTAGTTCCTTCCGGCAGCGCCAGTCCCTGAGGCTGGGTGAGTTTTGGGAACGGCAGGAGCTGAGCTGTCTTCGTCCTGCGAGTTGGCTCCTCGGCCGCGGGGTGCAGGACAGCGGAAGCGAGGAAGGACCCGCGACGTTTTGCTAATGACATCCAGATGGATCCACAGAAATTGTTAGCATCTCGGAAGGAAAACAGAAAAAACCACGGGCTGCAGGGTAGAGGTGATTTGAACGGTTTGGGAAGGGCGGTTTGGAGGAGAAGCGTGGGGGTCCCCGGGTGCCATGGGCACAGCTGGGAGGGTAAAGGCAGTGGGAGAAGCTCTGCTTCGCGGGAGTCCTGCGCAGCGTGGCTGGGAGCAGCGTCCTGCCCAGCAGTGTGTAACTGAGCCTTTCCTAACAGAGTTAGGCCAGCGTTTGCTAATTTGAGTCTAGAATCCCCTTTTGATTGCGGCACATCGCTGAGGTACATGCGGGTGCCCATGCACCCTCCCTCCCAGCTCCTGATCTGCAAAAGGAGCGGCTCCATGTGGGATAATTTCTGCAGAGAAACGGTAGATTTGGGGTGGTGGGGAGTGGTTTGAGCTTGGCCCAAGCTTCCCCACCCCTGGAGCGGCGTGAGGCAGGGGGGTGGGAGGTGTTCTGGTGGTCACCGCGGTGCACCAGGTTCCTCGGTGCGGTTGGGGACAGCAGATGGTCCCGAGGGGAGAGACTCGGGGCCGAGGGGGTGGTGGAGATGCTCCGGGCCTTGGGTGATAAACGCATCGCGGTCCGGCGCTGGAAACGGGGCAGGGGAGGGTGTGAGCGACCAAGGATTCGTATCGGAAACACCGTGGTGTAAGGGCTTGGGAATTCAGCGTGGTAAATGCGTTTGCCTCTGCTGTTGCAGGCAATGTGGGAAGCAGAGTTTCCTGCAGCACCGATTTAGTGGGGAAGGGAAAAACCCCGAGAGCCCGGAACGGCCGGGGAGAATTAAGCAGGTAAACCCATTACCAGCGACCACTTCTTTGTGTGGGGATTATGCTGAGGTTTAAGCTGCAGCTTCCTGATGCTCAGTGCCTCCGGAGGAGCCAGGGCTGTGAGCAGGGGCCTCTCCCCGCTCTTGAGAGGCTTGACCCGAGAGCTGGGATTAGCGGTTGCCACAAGCCACCCTCGCTAGCCAGAACAAATTGCTGCGTGCGCTTAGAAACAGCCCAACCTGCGCAACCCGCGGCGACGCTGCGAGGCGGAGGTTTGCCAGACCTTGCTCTGGCAGATTCCCCCATTCTCCCTAAAGTGACCTTCGCCATGGAAACCGCTCGCTTTAATTAACTGATTGACGCTGTCCCGCTGACCAGAGGTTCACCCCAATTCCCCCTGTCGCTCGGGAGCGCCGCTCTAAAACCAGCGCCATGGCCCCCGTGGGAATAGACGCGCTGTCCCGTGGGCTTATCCCAGTCAGCACATCACTGACTGGTCCGGCACAACCTGCGCTTGAGGGAGGCTGAGGACGGTGAGGAGGGAGGTTGTGGGGTGTGCAGAGGGAGGGGTGGGGGCACGGGCAGCGCTGCGGCACCCCGGGGTCAGGGAGAGCTGGGGGGATCCAGGAGCCAGGCTCGGGCTGTGGCTGCGGGGGGTCCCTCTGAGGGGACGATGCTCCAGAGCATCATGGTGCCCTCAGCCCTGGCCCCAGTCACCCCCCCGGCCGCCCCACGGCTCCCACCGCCCCGAGACGTGTGTGTCCTCCGGCAGCCTGGCCGGAATGCCAACCACAGGAAGGCAGCAGAAACCCAAGCTTCCCTTTTGCTTGGATTCCCGTTGGTTCCCAGAGTTTAATAACAGATTATTTCAGGCTTCCTTGCCTCGGTTGTTTTGGCTTTTCGGGCTGGGGCCAACGCTGTCTCATGGGCAAAGCCGCCCTCGGGCTTGGAGGAAGAGGAAGGAGAAGCCGCTTTGTGGGATGAGTGTGTTCAGCCTGTGATCAAGCCCTCCCGAGGCTTGCCAGCAGTGTAACCCCCCTCTACCCTCCCTGTTCCCCACGGGGGTCCCCTGCCAGCCCTGGTCCCATGGCAGGGCCGGGGGGGGGGCTGCAGCACCCCTCACCCCGGGCTGGCCTCCCCCAGGGGGGGACCCACCACCTCCTGGGCCCCTCTAAGCTCCCTCTGGCTCCATTTGTCAGCCAGATGCTGATCCAGATGTTGCCGCTCCGGTGTCTGCC
>NW_020799117.1:1378673-1387001 GCF_003259725.1 Athene cunicularia | reverse complement strand
AGAGGAGGCTGAGGGGAGACCTCCTGGCCCTCGGCAACTCCCTGCCAGGAGGGGGCAGAGAGGGGGGATGAGTCTCTGGAGCCAAGGCCCCAGCGCCAGGCCCCGAGGGAATGGCCTCAAGCTGCCCAGGGCAGGGTCAGGCTGGCTCTGAGGAAGGATTTCTGTGCAGAAGGGGCTGTTGGGCGTTGGAATGGGCTGCCCAGGGCAGGGGGGAGTCCCCGGGATCCCTGGGGGGGTTGAAGAGTCGGGCTGAGCCAGCGCTGAGGGGTCTGGGGGAGTTGGGAACGGTCAGGGGGAGGGTCATGGTTGGGCTGGAGGAGCCTCAAGGTCTTTTCCAACCCGGATGATTCTGTGATTCTAGCTAAGCCCAGCTGTGCTGCCCAGCCCTACCCAGCTTTCACCTTCCTTAGGCGTTTTCATGGATGGGAGCCGTTAGGCCCAGATTTACATTGTTCCCTAACGAATGGCAGCGTGTCAGAGAGTTGTTTATTTAATGTAGAATGTGACATTTTTGAAAAATAGCTTCATCTCTCCTAGCGCCATAGCTGGTGTGACTCCCCCTGCCCTTCTTCCTGGCGCAGGTTAAACAGTGAACAGGAGCTGGCAGTCGGGTTTAAATCTCCGCAGAGGGTGCCTGAGCCAAGGCGAAGGGGGGAGCGGGCGGGACGCAGGGCGCTCTGCAGCTGGGGGCTCTTTCCATGTTGAGATCTCTGCTTAGATTTGGATCCAGCTGACAAACCCCTGCGCCGCGCAGCCCAGCGGGGATCCGTGGCCCTTTATTGCCCCTCCCGTGTCTGAGCCCTCCTGGATTGGGCAATCGTGAGAAAAAGGATCTAGGACGTGGGATCTTCTTTAGGATGTGGAAGCTTCCAAGATCCTGGCAAGATCCACCCGGAGACAGCACTAGGTCATTGCTGAAAAAGGCTGAAATTTACCCCGTCGGGTGCCCTTGGCTGCGGCTGGGTCTGAATTCTGTGAATTCAGCTGAGAGTCTGAACACGACTGGACACGACTGCCTGGCTCGCCCTCTTGTGCTTCTCCTTCCTCCCACCACGCTCCAGAACTTGTGCTCACTGCACTCACTGGGCAAGGTCTTCAAGTGTAATGGTTTCACTAAATCTTACAAGTCTTTAAACCTTTTTTTTTTTTTCTCTTTTTTTCCCCTCACCTCTCACCCTAAGGACAAAACTCTCTGAAGCGAGTGTGGTTTCCCTGGGTAATGTCATCCTTGCGTGTTCATCTGTCTGAAGCAATTACTGTGGCTTCCTTAGGGATTATTTTTCAGACAAAGTGTTGACGTTTTTCCCCAGCTGGGCGTCAAGTGTGTACCTGTGGCGGCAGCTTCTGAGCGGCAGCAGTCTAACCAGAGGAATGCCCTGCGGTTAATGAGGTGTTGGAAGACAGCACGGCTAAATCTGGCGTGACCCTTTCCAACTTTCCAGTTTAATTAGAAACCTGGATCTCCTGGTCATGCACTCATTCATTTTTTTTGACTTGAATGACAACCCAGGGTTTCACAGGGAAAGCAACCACGATGTTGAAGCAAGGTGTGGATGCCGTTGGCTCTGTCTTGCCCAGCTTTGTGTTTGCCACTGGAACATTGTCTGTAGCTTTTCCCAGGTCTGGACCTGCCAGAGCAGTGGTGCGGGGACATCAGCAGTGGCTGGGTCCTTCTCTTCTCCTTTCTCCTGCAGCTCATCAGCCTAAATCCGGGGTTTTGGCAGATATTCAGTTCTACCTTGTTTTAAATATCGAGCTTCTCTACTCTTATCCACTGCAGTTAAGCAATTACAAGTTTGTCACAGCACAGAAGGTAGAGATGGAGAGGTTCAGCCTGGTGTAGGAACCGTGTCCCTGCAGGTGTAGCGTGGGCATGTGTGAGGATGATGATGATGATGATGATGATGATGCCCCCACAGGGTATCTCATATCAGCTGGAGGGCTGCAGGGAGCCGTCTCCTGCTGCTTGCCCACCCTCGGCCTGAACTGCCTTCGCTGGGAACCGAGAGAGTGTTTTACCTCCCTGTTCAGGTCATTAAAAGCAGAGCTGATGAATCATTATTGTTCACCTTTTACAGTGGGATTGTGTACGCTGAGTATGAGTTACATTCCATAGGCTTAGATGTGTAAAATAAGGCGACGCTGCAAACTAATCGCAGGTGTTTGCCAGTTTAGGGATAACCAGCAAGCTTCCCTGTCGTAGTGAGATTCTGAAAAACCCCAGAGCTATCCTAATGCTCCGCTTAATTTTTTGGGGTGGAAGGGAAGGTGCCTGTGCAGAGTAGAATTTTTTTTACAAGCATTGTTCTTTCTTTTAATTAAAGCATTTTAGTTGGTATATACAGTAAAAATGTGCCTTTTTGTCTGTCAGGGATTATAAGTGAAAACTGGAAATTGCTATTTGTGGTCCTTCGAGCATTCAGCACGTACCTGCAGACGTACCCCCGCCCTCCCCATGGGCAGCTGGATGGAACTTCGCTCTGCAGAGCCCCAGAGAAGCAGCCGGCATCCGTGAGGAGCAGAAATTGCCTGTTGATGTGGTTTCCACGCCGTTCCCCCGGTGAGAAGTGGCACTGAGGGGCCGTGGTGCTCCTTGCCCACTGTGGCTCCTGTTTGCCTGGGAGCACGGTCAGCCGCGATGCTGTCGGTGCTGGGGGGGAGATTTCCGAGCCAGCAAGCGCAAAAGTTCAGGAGTACGGTAACAAGCAGAGCAATTTTCAAGTGCAGGAATTAGTGACTAATTGCTGCTGCAGAGATAGGCAAAGCATGGTGCCTTTTACTCCTCCCTCCCGGGTTTATCTGGGGGGTGCTGGGAGCAGGGAGCGCCTGTCCCTGTCCCTGTCCCCACAGCAGGAATGGAAACAGTGAGCAGGGGAGCCCGCGTGGGACAAACCCGAGGCCGTGGAAGCCGGGAGGGTGAACTCAGTTGCTCTCCAGAGCAAAGGCCCCAGGGCTGTGCCAGGAGTGTGGGTTTGGGACTCACCCAACTGGCAGAGCCAGGCTGTGGGTGCCCCGCGGGGCCGGCAGGTCCCCCCAGCTCTCCAGCCCAACGCAGGTTCCCCCCAGGAGCTCAGCGTGTCGGCTGGCGGGGGCTGTCAGCTCATTTATTAATTGCAAATCAGGACGAGACAATTGATAAACCGGCGCTGCTGGCTGTGGGGCAGGTGACCATCCCCAGCCGTGTTTGCTCGGGGACAACGCATGGCTGTGAACACCCTCCTGCCGCCACCGCAGCAAGGCGGCACCGGGGGAGGGATCCCGGCAGTACAACAAGTGACAGGAAAAAATAGATGACGATATCTAATTAGCGGACACCGCAGGCCCTGTTGCCAGAAGGTGCTGTGTGCCCGCGCACCCCGGTTCTGTAAACCTGTTTGTGTTCTCTCGGCAGAAAGTTTGTTACGGAAACGTGGACCCCACTGTCCAGCTCCAAAACGCGCCGTGGCGCTCGCCCCTGCATGAAGATTTTCACTTCGCAAAGCTGGGGAGAGAGAGGCAAATCCCTACTTCTGCGGTTTCCAAGGGTCTATTATACAAAAATAAAGGTAAAACGAATTAGATTACCCACCTTTTCCAAACCGGAGTGCTCTTCGCTGACACCGCTATTTCAACAACGCAATGTTTAACGACCTTAAGTTACACTGTGCACCTAAATGCCTTTTTTTTTGCCCTTTTACTGCTGAATAAGGAAAGTCAGGCCCAATGGGTGGGATCGTAGGAAGGGGAGCATTGGGAAAAGTGTTCTGGAATCATGAGGACTCACGGCTCTGTGCCTGTCCCCAGCCCAGCTTGTGGCCCAGGGTAAAGGAGGAGATAAAAGTTCACCTCATCCCTCAGCTGGGTGAGCTGCAGCAAGCCCTGACTTCCCTGGATTTACCAGGAGATCCGTGTCATGCCAGGAGAGGAGGCAGCCACCTTCACAGAGGGTTTGGGAGCCACCAAGGGGCCATTTTTAGAGCCCCGTGTAGCCAGACACGGGAGGTGTGGGGGCAGTGGGATGCGATGCGCTGCCAGCCAGCCCGTGGCTGCTGCACCATCACACCCTCCACATCAGACCTCAGTCACTCCCACTCTGCCCCATCCTCACTGGGACAACACCACGGGGCTTCGGTGCCTGGAATTACTTATGCACAGATTGTAGAAGAGACATATTTACTTAATAAATAAATACAAATAACATATGGCAGGTACTAGCACGAGCTATAGCAATATCCACGTTGTACGGGAGGTTAGGATGTCTAGGGCTTGGAGGTTTTGGCTGATGCTGGTTCAGCTTAATCCGCCGAGGATCTTGGCAAACACTGAGCCAGGCTGGCACTTGGTAACGGGGCTGAAATTGCTTGAAGGGCATATTAGGAGCTACATACTTGGGTGGATAAATATGCTAATACAGAGTATTTTTCCTTAGAACGGCCGGGGATGGTAAAAGCGTGCGTTTCTCTGGTCACTGGGGTGTCCTTGGGGTGCCCTCTGGCCATGTTTCTGGGTGCTGGCCCAGGGCAGGTTCCTGCGTGTCCCCGGGAGCTGCAGCGTGGTCACGGCCCGAGCCGGCAGCGGGCAGGGGAGCTGGGGGTGCTGGCGGGCCTTGCGGGGTCTCAGGGATTTTTCCCCTCATCTCTGCAAAGCCTCGGGCAGAGCGGAGGAGCTCTGCCTTGTCTATTTTTGGAAAAGCCTTTACTTAAAGCTCGGAGCTCTAACGTTTGGCTCTGTCGTACTAGCCAAAGGAGAGAGAGCGAGGGAGGAGGAGGCGGCAGCAGCTGGGGTTTGGGGCTCGGGGTCATCTCTGAGCTTCTGGGCTTAGCCGGGCGAGACGGGCAGCGGGAGGAAGAGGATTGCCTTCTGGCCATAGTGAGTCCGCGGCCCCAGCTTGCTGTTCCCGTTCTTCTTCAGACCTACAAACCAGTTCTTATCCGCGTGCTTTTTGGAGACGTACGTGTTGTAATGGTTTTCTTCGATCCTTTCAAGGAACAGGCACTCCTCGCCCAGTAACTGCTGAAAGAGAGCCCCGGGTAGCGGCAGTGAGAGGGGGCGATGCCCGAGGGAGGAGGACGCAGCGATCCCAGCCCGGGTGCTCCCTGGCTCAGAGGCCGGCCAGAGCCACCTCCGAGCTCTTCGTGCCCCAGGACCGCTCACATTTAAAGCGCAGAGGTAAGCAGCCTTGATTTAGACCCCTGAGCAACCCTGCAGTAACTTCTCCATGACCTGGCCATTTTATTTGGTGGTAACTAAGCCCAGCCTTGTGCTCTGTGAGCCGGTCCTGGCACCGCCTCCTGCTCTGGCACTAACCTGTGGGGTGGCGGCTGCGGGTTCAGGGCATGAGCACGGGGAACAAAACCGCTCTTTGGTGGGGCTAAGCAGCCTCCGACCAGGATTATGTGTCGTGCACTTGGCTAGAAATGGGACTGTTCTCAAAACCCAGAGTATTTCCAGTGACCCTGTGCCCTCCAGTTCCTGGGCACGGGGGTTAAGCTCCCGCCTCGCACGACCCCGCTCACACCGGGATGTTGTGGCTGCCTCCAGCACAGGGTTTGGTGCCACCAGGGTGCAAAGGAAAAACACGGGGTGGGGTGGGGTGTCTTTGCTCCGTGGCTGTGGGCTGTTGCCTGGGGTTGCTTGTTCTGGCAGCCCTGAGCTGCCCCGCAAAGCCCTGGAGAGGGGGCAGGAGGCAGGCAGAGGTGTGGGCAAGGCGCTGCTGGGCTTGGAAGAGCCAGGGCTGGAGGTGCGCTAGCCCTGCACGCTGCAGGGGTCCCCCACGGCCCCGCGTGCAGAGCGGGCAGTTGCCGAGGGGATGCAAAGCAGCTGCTGCTCCAGATATGAAATACAATATTTGTCAAGAGGCCGGGCGGTGAACGGTGTTATTATTTATTTATTTCCTCCCCCCTCCAAAATAAAGCCGGACGGAGAGCGGCCGGTCCAGCTGCCAAAATAACAAACAGAGGCTAATTGTTGCTTGCGGTTTGCATTACTCAGAGCTACGAGATTTCTGCAGACCTCAAACCCTCTCCCTGTCTGGTCCCACATAAACCTCCTACTTACCGAGCCGTAGAGCAGCCCGTTGGTGTCCATCGCCAGGTACTGCCCCGACTGGGTGCTCTTTATATACACCTCTCCCACGCTTTCCGCGCTGAGCTGGAGTTGAACTGAAAGTAAAAATAAAACAAGGGGGAAAAAAAAAAAAAAAAAAAAGTTGTCAGAGATATTGTCCGAGCTGCTAGGAAAATGAACAGGGTGTTTTTTGCTCTGAAGCCTGGCTTTTAAAGAGTTTATAGGAAACAGTACAGTGTGTAATAAAAGTGACTCCTTGTACCCTTTCCTTCAAAGAAACCCCACAGCCATGCTTTAGGAACCCAAGACCAATTTTTTCCTTATTTTACATCAAAGGAAGGGCAGCCTTTTGGTTAAGACGCTGGAATGGGACACAGGAGATTGGGGTTTTAATTCTGGCTCTAATTTACAAATTTCTCATGTGGTTTTTGACAAGACACTTAAGGAGTGACATATGAAGAAGTATTTCAAGAGCTAAACCAGGGGCGGGCAGAATTCAGATGCCTGCGTTGCAAAACCCCGATCCACAGCCTCCCAGCCAGCAGCGTGCCGCGGCTGGCGCTACCGGCGCCTCGTAGATGGGTACTGGAGAAACAGAAAGGGCTGAGCTCCATCCTAAACACAATTCTGCCCTAGGTAGCCACGGGCTATGTCTTGGATTGCCCAGGCTGGTGGAGGCGATGGCTTCGTGGTGATGCTGCATCGGTTCGTGCAGCCCACGGGGCCCCGGCTCGCCGTCCCTGAAGCAGCTGGAAAATCTGGGGCAAAAAAAAGCTCCTTATTGGTCTCGTCTGGCAGGAGGTGAGCGGGCCAGCTGCAGGCCGGGGTGTCTGAGCCACCTCCCTCCTCTGCTCAGCATCCTGGTCCTAACGCAGCAGATTTAACCTTTCTATTTGGTTGCTTTTTCTTTTCCCCGCCACGGGTGCCCTTTTTTTCTTACTTTGCTAATTACAGGAGTCTGGGGAAATGGTTAAAACTTAGCTCAAGTTCTTGTTTAATGTATTGATCAGGAAGAGGCGAGGGAAGCGGCTGTGTTTGGAGAGGAGCTTTGGGAGGACAGCTCTCCAGCACCGTCTGTGCCGAGAGGCCCCCACGCTGCTCTCATGGGTGGGCAGGAAAACTGAAGTCCGAGCAATTAGTGGCCCGCGGGCCCGTGCGAAGGGCTGCGGGGATAGTCAGCGTGGCTTGCAAAATCCAGCTCTTCCAAATCATCGCCCAGTCAGCTTTTTTTCCTGAGCTTTTACTGCCGAGATTTGCAATGGAAATATTTGTTGGTTTGAATGAAGTACGAACGGATGCCTCAGCTCCAGCTCTTTCTTTCCTTTTTAAATTGATTTTACCCTTATTTGGATGAGCTGCAAGGTAATGTTACCTCTTGGCGTGGCAGAAGCCCCTGTCCCAGTGAGATCTTTGCTGTAATGGTTCACGTTCTTCATTTTTGGCATTTCCTGCTCAGTCAATGATGGTTAATTAGTAAATCGTGTGGGTGCAGGTTTGCAGTAATGCTTGCCTGGTTCAGGCTGGGGGCTGGCAGTGGGAGAGCCCCCAGCCTTGCATTCGTTGTGGTGCTGCAGCCCCAGGATGATAAAACTGATGATAAAACTGATGATGCTGTCCTAAAAACTGAGAGAGGGGAGCGGGGGGACCCTCCAGCTGATGATGGGGACGTTAAAGTCTCCGGACACAGAGGAAGGGAGAACAGAGGGTCCAGAGGAAGGAGCTCGTGTGCAAGTTCTTCTGTTTTTAACAGGTCTGTACAGGCATTTCCTTCCACGAAGTAATGGGATGAAACACTGAAAATAAGGCTGTTTGTGGAAATCAGCATCCTCGAGGGTCTGCAGGGTCCTGGTAACTTTTCTTCATTTCACAGTGCAAGCTCGAGGTCAGGGAATCCTTCCGTAGGGCTGGGTGACAGGGGCTTGGCGTGCGTGACTCCTGCTCTCCTTAGAGAGCCTCCTGGACCCTGGGGCGAGCACCTGGCAAGGCCATCTACGATCAACACGGGAATTCTTGATATTTATCTGGAGCAAAGCACGCGTGGGCAGTTGGCAGAGCACCAGCTCTAACAGAGCCCTGCGCGCTGGCTCCCCACCGAGCCCCGTGCCTCGTCCCCCCGCCCCGGCTGCCTCGCTCCCTGCTGTCCCCCCCAGGGCTCCTGTTCGGATCTGGCTCGCTCCGCGCTGGCCGGTGCTGGTCCCAGCTGTGTAAGCAGCATCCCACGGCGCAGGGCCCGGCCCGGCTGCTCCCTCCGCACGCCGGGGAGTGGTGCTGAGCCGCGCCGGC
>NW_020799117.1:1367993-1378623 GCF_003259725.1 Athene cunicularia | reverse complement strand
CCGGCGCTTGCAGGGCACCGGGGCAGGACGGCGGGAGGCGGCGGCGCTCGGAGGCAGGGTACCTCGCCGTCAGGGCTCTGCTGGCACGCAGCCCTTCCAGGAGTTTTCTCTGTAAATATTTGTACATTCGGATGTCCAAGTTTACGCGATCATTTACAGGAGGTTCCTTTCTGGCAGAGGTTTCCACACACGTGGCCCCAGGCCAGCAGCCGGCGAGGTGCGAGCGTGCCGGGGCGCAGTGGGTGCCATGTGCAGGAACGCTGCCTGCGCTCGCTGCCTCTCTGCCTGCTGTGGCTGTGGGGACCGCTGGAGAGACAGCGGGCTCAAGGCTGGGGTGCAGGGGCTGGGCACTCGTGTCCTCGGCAGCACCCCGTGTCCCAGGAGATGCCGCCTCGCTCCCCAGGGCACAGGGTATCTCCGCATCCCCCAGCTGGCTCCTGAGCCCAGTCTGGGGGTCCTGTGAGCCCCGTGCTGTCCTCTGTGGATTCCTTTAGGTCAGCGTCCTCGCCTGCCTCTCACAGAGGTTTAAGGAGGGTTAGGACCCGGTTTATTCCAGGCTGGAGGGCGCCTGCCTCGCGCTGTGTTTATCCAGCCTTGGTGAACTCATCCTCGCCCATCCCGGAGCGCTCCCGCGTGCTGTGCGAGTGGTGGGGAAACAGTGTTTATAATTAAAACTCTGCTATAAACTGCCTTTCATTAAAACAACAACAAGAAGAAAGGTTAAGTTTGGGGGAGAAAGCCACATGTACTCTTGTGGTTTAGAGAAAATAAAAGTGCTTTTCTTAGCACTTTGTAAGGCGGACTTGGCTCCTCCCAGCCTTTCTTTCTAACCAGATAGGAGCCTGGCAGGTCCCAGTTATATTCCAGTAAACGTTCAGGATATGGTGTACCCGGAGGTTTCCGCTGAGAACCGAGAGCTCCGGTGTGTGGTGGTGGGGAAGAGCCTGGCCCCGCCGCCCGCAGAGCCCATGGGGAGCTTTGCTGCGCTGCCGGTCCAGCTCTCCACAGGCGTCAGTTTAAAAAAATCCTCTCAAGCATTTTGGAAGTGTTAGAGCCCTAAAAGCTTAAAACTTCCCAACGGATTCTTCGGATTTTGTGCCTTTGTCCTTGCTCAGCCATTCCCTCTTTTGTCTAAGGGGTTTGCCGGGGGGGTTGCTCTGGGCAGCCCCCCTGGTCGCTGCTGAGGGCTTGGCCGGGCTCTGCAGGGAGAGGCGCTGAGGCCAAGGGGCTCCCTGGTGTCGGGGCAGGTACTCGGTGCTCATCTAACGGTGTCGTGGCTTGGGCAGAGCAGGAGGAGGCTCAGCACCGCGGCTTGGCTTGGGCCCTGCACGTGGCTGGCAGGGAAGGAGCTCTTGGTGACATGGACTGAAGAGGACAACCATGCACCTTTCCTCGCTGTACTGGATAATGTTATGACTGTTTCATGTTAAGGTTTGCTCCGTGTCAGAGAGTCCGCGGCACTTTCTAGTAGCATTTACAAAACCAGCACTTTTGGCAAGTGAGTCCTGCCAGCTTCCTCGGGTAAACTTTGATGCCAATTCTGGAGAACAAACGTGCTCCTAGAAGGGCAGTGGGATGCGCAAACGGCCGGACAGGTGTTGGCATCTGCGTGGCCAGTTCATCCCAGCAGCAGGTCCCCAGGGTCCCGTGGGCTGGAGCCACCGGCATCACCGACTGCAGGGAAGGGGGACAGGCGAGAGGAGGCTCCGGCTGTGCCCGCCCATTAAATCTTTGTGACACACAGATGCATGTGAAAAATATATTATAACTGTTCCAGCATGCAATAGGCCACCCCCGTTTTCAGGGGAAAAGTGAATGGTAACACGAGGGCATTTCTAAAGCCCTAAGTCACAACATAACTTTTTCACCTGATTCTTGCCTCCCTTGGGTTTTGAATCCTGCAGGGGTTTAATTTGCTGCATGAGGGGAGAGGGAGGTTCCCCAAAGGCGAGGGGACACTGTGTGCAGAACGCGCAGATAAAATCCGTTCTGCACGCAGAGGGACGTGGGCCCGACCTCCCGCCCCAGCTGACGACTTCTCGGCCGAAGATGCAGAGCTGTGGGGAAACACCGCGTCCGCGCAGCCCTGCTATTGTGCTGCTTCTCCTAACCCAGAGCAAATGCAAAGATACCACAGAATTACGTGTGGTGGCTGCGTGTGTGTAGGATGTGGGGCTGCTCCTAAGCCTTTTTTCCCTGCTGCCAGCTTGCTGTGTGAGCCAGCCGTGCTGCGATGAGCTCCTGTCCTGTGTGGCCGGCCTGCCTGCGATTGTTTGGATAACCGGTTTCAGATTTACTACTTCTGCAGATGTGAAATAGCACCCACACCGCGCCTCCCCGGGCTCTGCGTGCGGGCTGGGGGTGTGCTGACCTCCTGGGAGGTGTGTTGCCACCAGGAGAAATGTGAGAGCCTGGTACAGAGCCTGTCTCCTCCAGCTCCCCCCTTCCTGGCTGATAAAGGATGATAAAAAACCGATAGGAACAAGGTGGAGCACCAAGAAGCCCCGTCGGGTTTGCTTACTGTGCTGGTCGCTTCGGTCCCTGGTGCCGTCCACTTTGCCGTCTGGGAGGATCCGTAGGAAGTGGCCCCCGTTGCTGCAGTACAGGAGTTTGGGTTTCTTGTAGTTCCCCAGGGGAAGGTTGAACCTTTCGGTCAGGGCGGTGAAGGTGGAGATCTCCCCCTCGGCCATCTCTCAGCCTCTCCCGGCAGCCGGGCTGCAAGAGATGCGGGGCTGTAGGGCAGGGCTGGTGCGGCCGAGTGCTCGGCACACGCTGCTGCTGCCGGGTTTTAAAGGGAGGGGAGGGAGCCCGGTGGTCCCGGCCGGTAGCCGGGCGGCTGCAGGTGATTCACGCCGTGGCTGATGGCTCCGGCAGTGACACAGCCCCAGAGGTGATGCTCCCTGGCGTGGGAGGTGAGGGGGGGGTCGTCTCCTCACTGGGTGTAGCTGGCTGGTAGGGACTCTGTCCTTTTAATTTTATCATAGTAAATTCTGTTTTCTTTCTGCTTTCTATTGACGTACGTACTAAAATTACACACTCAAAAAAAAAAAAAGTCAGAAAAACACCCAGTGTCTGATTGAAACCCACAAGAGGCAGGAAGGGAGCCCAGGTTAATAACTCTCTCCACTATTATAACTTTCAAACACGATTATGACTAGGTATTGCGACACGTACTGCGTGCCAGATAGCAAATATTGCTTCATCTCTTGGCACGCTGCACCTCACCTGGCCAGGGCACACACACGACCAGAACAAACGTCTGATATTGTGGGAGATGAGCGGGGGGCAGGAGGCTGCTACTACCTGGGCAGTAAGCAGGGGATTCACCCGTACACGGGTCAATAGTGTATGGAAAAAAAGGAACTCTGAGTCTGGGTTATACCGTGGTGTGCACGCTCGCATCTCAGTAGAAGGACAGGCAAAGCCCAAGGGTGTAACCGGGCACGGGGCACGACCAGCTGCTGCGGAGCAACAAGCTCCGTCTCATGCGAGTTCTTCCCGCTGTGCTCGCGGGGGACGCACGGAGATCACACTGAAACCTCTTTTTGCAGGAGACCGTGTGGTCGCGACCCGCGTTTAGGCAGAGGCCGTGCCAAAACCTGGAGGCATCCTCAGACCGATAAGAGAGAGCCGCTGCGAATGTCGAGGGTGAGCAGTGCCGCTGCAGCCGCGGGACCTGCAGGTGCCATGGCCGGGCGCGGGTGGGCACCAAAGCCCCACACGTATTCCAGGTATATTCTGATTTATCTGAATGCTTCTAGCCTAGGAACTACATTTAAAAATCTCCCGCGGATGTGCTGCCTTTCGTATTCAAAGTTGCACAGGGCTTATGGAGGGGTGGATTTATGAACAGGAAAAGACAGGGCACCGTATAAACCCAGATACAGGAAATTACTTTAAATGTCACGTATTCCCAGCGCTATATTATGGAAAATATCATTAAGTCACTGTTTTAATACATATATATATATTTATGGATTGTAAAAATGTCTCTTTGGCACCGAGTTGTGCTACTGGTACATTAGGATGGAGCCAGTCTCACGCCGTGTCATGGTTCTTAGTGACCTGGGAGACAGGAAGGACTGCAACTCCGCAACACCCCCCCATAGCATCTCTAAGCATTTGGCTGTAAACTCCTGAGCGTTTAAATTTGCAAAGGCAGCCGCAGGGCGGGGAAACTGCTCCTTCGTGTGGATCCCAAAAGCCTGCGGACAACGAGAACTTCTGCAAGTTGGATTGCTAAAAGCTGAAGCCTCAGGAATAAAGATTTCATCGCTCCTGTAGAAAATGCACCCAGCCAGCTTTGGGCAGTAGGTCGACTTACTCTCAGACGTGTCCCCTTGGGGTCTCCGTCAGAACAGAGATCTCCTGGGAGAGGAAAACACGACCGTAAAGAAAAACCTATCCCCTGGCACCGCAGGCCTCAGCTCCCTCTGGCAGCTGTTGGTTTGTGACAGTTCCGCTTTCCTCCCGTCAGCCCGGGTTTTGCTGCAGATGGAGGTATTAAATCCCGAACACAACAGCTGAACGCACAGTCAGAACGCAGGGGCAAATTATTTTAAACTTTTTCCTGCTGCCCTTTCTCCAGAACCATTTAGACCTTTTTGATAAGTCATGTTTGCTGGACCAACGCCCACCAGGTGTTGCTTTCTCACAGCCCAGCGCCTCCTCGTCTCTTTTGCACTGGAAGATGTTTTGGTTCTGATCTGAGTTTAAAAATCATCCCCAGGCCAGTTCCTCGCCGTATCGTGCATCTCCCCAAAGCTCGCTTTTGCTCCGGAGCTGTTTGCAAAGCCCAAAGTATCAAGTTTTTTTTTTTTCCCAGGAAGTCTGACCAAGTTTTACAAGCGCCTCTGCTGATGCTTCTGCTCCTGAATCGCACAGAAGCTGAGTCCAGCTGAGCTCCCGAGCGCTCAAACTCTCTCACAGATTCCCCACTCGACACAGACAGGGTTTTGGGGAAATACTTTCTGCAGGAGACAACCTGGAATCCTGCGATGAGGTTGGTGAAGCAACGCCCGAGCACTCAGGAGTTTTATGGTTCCTGGTGGCTTTCCAAAGCAGGTGATGGGCTAGCTAAGTCTAGCTTCAAAATCCCTTTTTAACACAGTTGTCAGGCAGCTGAAATGAGGTATTTCTCAGAGCGTCTAGTCGCAAAACTAATTCTTCTGTCAAGGGATCGTACGTTTCTTGTAGTAGTTCAGTTTTGAATGCTGACTCTCTGCCAAGCTGTCTCTGAACCAAAGCCTTCACGTCGCTCAGCGTGGTACACGAGGCTTTAGTGCTTTACGGAGCATTAATCGAGATCAGTGGTATTGTGTAATTTACTGGAAGTAAAGCTTTTCCTGACCCTTTCGCTGAGGGTAAAAGGCACTCCGAAGTCTCCTGGGTTGATGACGGATGGAAGTGAGAAACAGGTATCCCCAAGCCAAGAGCTCCGATCGGCATCTCGGCAAACTGAGGCTGCAGCCCGTGCGAGCGAGGCGCAGGCGGGGGTGCTCCCCTCGGCCACCTCGAGGTCTGCACATCCCAGGGCATCTACGGATGCCTTTATCCATGGCTTGACTGGAGATGGCTTCTTCATTTTCACGTTTCCTTTAAGGTTTTTTTTTCTATTTTTAGAACGCGTCCAGTGCTCACCCACTGCCTTTGACTCCACAAGAGAAGCTGAATGAACGCTATTTTCCACTCCCATTGTCTCTCCTTGCTAAGTACTATTGCTGTTCTCATACTTTTATGACTGTGGAGTCGGTACTCTGCGCACACCACCACTCATGGCCCTACTATTATACTTTTGGCAGGAACATATTAGGTTTTTATGGGAATTAAAAAGCATGAGTGAGAGAGAGAACCTGAACCAAAGACAACATAAAAGGCCTTATTTCTTTGGGTAGAAGCCCAGCAAAATTATTAAATAGCTCAAAGCAGAACAGAAAGCTCTCTCCAAGATGCGAAGCTGAGAGACACGACACTCCAGCGGTTATTTGGTGCCCCACGGAGAAAGGAAAATATTCCAAGAGGAGATTGCCGTACGAGGGGGGCGGCTGCTGCCCAGCGGTTGACACCACCGGTCGCACTAGGACAGTAAGTGGAGTAAGTTGGGGAGTCCAAGACTGGCTGTGCTCGTGGCACTCCTCTTTCCTCCCACTTCACTCCTGTAGCTTTCCCGTGTGTTGCCTGAAGAGAAAACCACCGCTGAGGATGAACAGCTTCATCACCGGGGTGGTCTCAGCTCCCTCCGCAGGGAGCAGCGGGTCCTGCCCGCAGCCTGGCGGCACTCAGCTCTTCCTCCTGGGCTGTGGAGGGAGATGTCAGAACCCCAGAAGCCCACAAATAGCTTTCTGAAGACATAAACAACTTCAAAAGAGAGTTAAACCTGAAACCGGGTCCTACTGAACTTTGGTGGCTGGAGCGCTGCAGCGTGTGTGCTCTATGCAGCAGCGAGGAGCCCGGCGCGGGACCGGAATAGCTGTGAAATTCTGAGAAGTTTGGGTTTGGTTCCAAACTTTATCACCGACCGCTGCTGCTGCAGTGGCCAAACCAGTGGCTTTGATGTGAAATCCCAAACTCTGCAAGCATCTGGGTCTGAACATCGAGGGCCAGTTACGTTGCCAATAACTGGCGAACTCTGCGTGAGCTCTGAAATAACAGCGCGCGCCGGGGGCCGTGGGGAAGCAGTGGGGTCCTCTTCCCTTCCCATTTAAAATCAGCGCAGCCTTCACTCCATCGTGCTCTTTTCCCCTTCGCTGGCGTTACAAAGGCAGTGTTGAGGAGAGTTTGGCAACTTGGGGGATTGCTAATGGCTCGGAAGTTCTTCGCGTGTCCGGGTTGCCAGGTCACGCACTCGGACTGTTCGTGGCTTCAGGGGTACTTTTGTGCCTCTTTTGTGGCTCCTGTGACACAGATTTAGTGGCCAGCTGAGCCTAACCCCGTCACCACCGCGAGTGCCCCGCGTTTTCGGAAGCAGGCTCAGCAGAGGAGCCAAGCGAGGAGGAGCCCCGCTGGGTTCCGTGGGGCTCCCGGCAGAGCTGGGCACATTCCGGGCACGTCCCTCTGCCCAGGGGACGGTCCCCATGGCGGTCCCTGCTCCGGTGGGGAGCTAATCCCACACCTTTTCTGGCCACCCCTCAGTACACACACAGTAGCTGGAGACCACGAGGATGGGAAGTTGTTGCTTCTCAGCTGGGAGATGAGCATCTTCCACCATGGCCAAACGTCCCTCCGCCAGCCCGACGGGCGAGTGGCCTCATGAGCCGTCCCGCCAGCCTGCCAAGTTACCGGGACCAAGAGCGGCGAGGAGCTGTGGGCCGATGGAGTCCCGTACCCTGCGGCTAAAATTCCTCTGCTTTTTCTTTCCTGTCCATCTCTCCAACACTTCCTTTCCACTCCTTTTTCTTTAGACTCCTCCTGACTTGCCTGAATAGATCCATTTTCCTGAGACCAGCTGCAGCGATTCTGCACGTTTGTGAAAACACGTTGCACCAGAGGCTGGTGGAGCTGGTGCGGGGTCTGTGGCTGGTCCCCCAAGGGTGCCTCTGTCCCACAGGTTGCCCCTGAAGCTGTGAGGTGACCAGCTAAGGTGAGCCTAATTTTTTTTTTCCTTAAATATAAAACTACCTGGCTACTATGTGGAGGAAACCAGAAGTATCTCACCTACTATGGGTTAAGACAAGATTGCAGGTTGACTCAAATACATTAAAATTGTCGTCAGCTTTGGATAAAATTCCTTTATATAGGACTGGAGAGAAATGTGGCTAGCTTCTGCTAAGCACCCCTTCCCAACAAGTCTGGGTGTGTTGATGGAAAGGGCAGCTAATCGCAATTGCCATCTAGCTGATCAGATAAAGATCATCCAGAAAACGCCAACAGGCGAGAGGCCAGCTAAGCCCAGGAGGCTTTTCAGCTTTTGTCAGACTTCAGTTAATGAGACTGGTGTCTCCTGAATCAGGCTCTGGTGAGCTCAGTGGAAACACTGCAGTTGGTTTCACTTTGGAAAGTGTTATTTTCTCCATTAAAGCAGGAATAGTATTTATTCCAGGGTGCGTGACTCAGCTGAGATCAGACAGCCTTGCCTCCTGATGGGCGCCTTTCCCATTCCCACATTTGGCTGCAGCCGCTTCCCAGGCAGTTCAGATGCTACGTATGGGAATCCAAACACTTACAACAGGTGAAATATTTTTCAGGAATTCAGGCTCTGTCTTTCCTCCACCCCAGGGATTCCTGAAGCAGCCTGCGCTTAGCGCTGGGCTGACAGGTACAGCTTTGGGGCAATCCAAGAGCTGCCTGAGCGTGTGGAGTAAACACCTCTCGCAGAAACACGGATCTTATTCATCCAAAGTTGTAGCGACCCGTCGAGTGGGATGGGTTTCCTCATCCAGGAAAGGGTTAGAGATCAGCAGGAGGTTTCCTCGAGCTCTGGCTGCTCCCGGAGCTGCAGCACCGTGGGTCTGGGGTTATCAGCACAGGCAGCCTGCAAGGGCTGCCCTCCCTCTGAGGGCCGGCGGTGCAAGGCACGGCTCGGATTCCTCGGGCTGTGGATCCTCTTAGAAGGAATTGACAAATGATTGGGCAAAGCATATGATAAATGTGTGATAGATCATTTTGTGCGCATCAGCAGAATGTATTGGCTTGTTTCTAGTCAGTGTTTACGGCGAGGTGATTTTATCTCTAAGCAGCGTGATTAACTGTTTAATGAAATATTTATCAGTCAGGTGTTACCATCTGTAAGGGGAATATGCGGTGCGAAGTGTGACCAAACCTGGAGAAATTAATTTAACTAGTGCCTGCTGTCATCGTGGCCTGCTCTCCGACAGAAAACACAGTCATTTGGGTTTGGTCACGCTGGATTTGTGTTAGGTAAAACAGGCAGGGGCGTAAATGTGAAACTTTTAGCAGTTTACTGAGTGGGTATCACTAATGGCACGAGCGAGCAAGTTCTTTGCTGAGAAGAGGCTGATGCTGACCACCACGAGCATCATGGTAAAGACAGATTAAGAAAAGCTCGTATCCTGCCCAGGGGGAAGGTCCAGGGGGTGCTCGGTGATAACTGCAGCAGGGGTTAACCCATCCCTTTGCTCATCATCACCGGAGGCAGCATTTAAAACTAAACCACCATACTAGAGAAGGAGAAGGGCACCTGGCTCGGGTGCACAAAGGATGCCCCAGGCGAAACCCTACATGTGTGGGGCACTGCCAGCCCTTGGGAGACGCCTGTTCGGGGGGGCGCTGGTCCCCGTGAGTGCCTTACTGGAGGTGCAGGAGCATCGGGCAGCCCCCCCCTGCACCCCTCGCACCTCAGTGGTCCCAACCCCGCGAGGGGCCCTGCCCGGCCCGAGGCTCCCTCCCTGCCACGCTGGAGGGCCAGGAGGTCGGTCAGGCTGGGTTTGGCCATTTCATGCCATCCCGGCCCTGCTTTAGCTCCTCTCTCGCCCTTCTGCGAGCAGAGGCAGCCCTGGGGAGGGGTGTGAGTGTCGCGGGGACAGACCTGCACGGGTGAGGACTGTCCGGCGCAGGCAGCTGGGGTTTGGCTTCAGAGCCACGCGTGGCTCCTGCGAGGCCGGGACAGCCCAGATGCTTCTGCAAGCTGGGCCGCCCAGCGCAACATCTCGGCAAACTGGTGGCATCGGCGGGGAGACAGGAAAACAAGGTGATGATCCGCTTTCTAATTATCTTCCAGCCTCTCCCACCTCCCCACCCATGCCCTTTTGCAATCTAGTGATTAACTTAATTACAGTCCCAGCGCCAGGAGTTGATCCAGCCCGAGAGCACGAGCTCTGCCAGGAGGGTCTTGCCTCACGTGTCCTGTCCGGGTTCAGAACAAGACCACGGACACGTACACGAGCACCGCTGGCTGCAGAAGCAAATCCTGTTGCCTCGTGTGGGGGATTTAAGCACTGATTCCCAGAGTGAGCAGCTGTGTGGGACCTGCTGTGTGGAAAGAACACGCGGGATGGAGAATGGCAAAAGCTCAGTCTCGCCAGCCAAGCACGGGGTGGAGGATGTGCTGCACCCAGCGCGTCCGAGGGGACACCTCTGGGCTGCGCGGCAAAGGCGATGCAAGAGGCGTCCAAATTAAAAAAGGGTAATTAGTGGAGTAACACCAAGGGCTTCCCCTTCCCTGCAGGAGACGGCACGCACCACCTGCCTTTCACAAGTGCCTTTTTCCCCCTCGCAGGCTGACGCTGAGGCCACCACGAAGCATCGTCCCTTCTCCCCTGCTCTGGCACCGGCACCTCGCCCGCGCAGACCGAGACACGCCAGCGCCCGGGACTGGCCAGGAGCAGCCACTGACATGTGCCACGAGTTTCGCAGTCCTCGTGGTCTCGTCTCTGGCACCTGAGGAGGATGACTCTGGGCTGCTGAGGCCCCAGGGATGATGCCCTAGGTGCAGGTACCTGGTTCCGGGTGTTTGCCACGGGGCAGCGGGCGGTTAAGTGCAGAGCTGCACACACCTCTCCTCTGTGCGTCTGCCTCTGTTTTGCTTCCCAGGGGAGAAGCATCTGGAGGGAGTGGAAACCACAAGGGATGCTGTAAAAACTAATTGCTCGTTACAGGTTGAAATGTTTTGTGGCGACGCAGGAAACCCTTCTGGGCAGGGGGGCACTCGGTGTGCCCCGGCACGGTGACAGAG
>NW_020799117.1:1359797-1362345 GCF_003259725.1 Athene cunicularia | reverse complement strand
GGCTCTGTCCCCAGCTCGCAGTTACTGCACCGTTACAATGAAAATCGGTGATTGCTTCCTCGTTGGAAAGTGACAACTTTCTTTCACTAATTAGTACCCTAAATCTAGGCTTATTTCCCGTTGAAACGTGTGTTCAGGATCGCACAGTCTCTTAAAAGTCCTTCTTGGGGTCTCCTTCCCCAGACTGGCTCACGCAGATACGGGTGGGCTGAGCAATGGATGGAAGCGTTTGTGCTCTGATTGGGTTCCTGCGCTAATTAGGGGCCACATCCAGCACCCATGAAAACTGCCCCCGGCTGAAAGGAGGCTGATGCCTGCAGGGAGGGGACAGTGGCACTTCCAAAATGACCCCGGGAATTCTCCTATGACAGCAGACACGGCTGCAGCGGGGAGGAAATGCTGGGAGTGCACAGGAGCGGGAAAGGTCCTTCCAAAGTGCCAAGTTCTGCTGGTTTTTTTTTAAATTTCTGACTCGGTGTCAAAGGAGAAAAGGAATACTTAAGAAGGTTCTTGAAATTCTGGTTTTGGTCTCTTAGTATGAGCGCATCCTTGGAAGCACACGGAAACAAGAGGGAAGAGACTGAAATAAAACGGCCGCGGCTGTTATCCTCACGGGCCTCGTGACTTAGCCCTAACTCCTCATTACAACCCTGCTCCGAGCTGCGAACTGCTCTCCAAGCCAAACCAAAGATGCCAAATATAAAGACAAATTGCTGCAAACTCTAATTGCCCCGGGTGGGCGGGCGCAGGTGCTGTGCCTGGCCGAGTCCCCGCATGTCCCCGCCACTCCCCTGCCACCTCCCCCAGCGACTGGGCCCGCTCGTGCCCTTCAGCCAAGGGCAGAAGTCCCCGTGACGCCGAGGCAGGGAGGCACGGGGCTAACGGGGGTCCCGGGCAGCGCAGGGCTTTGGCGCGAGGCGCAGTGGGCAGGAGCTGAGCCACGCAGCTGACGGGGAACAAAGTGGAAGGAGCCGGAGCCAGCTGCGTGATGAGCTGCCGGGGTTGGGAGGAAGATCAAGGTCTCAGGAGTGGGAGGAAGGCCAAAGTCATTTGAGGAGCTTGGGAGGGAAAGTCTATCCCCCGGGCGGGGGTGGAGCTGGGAAGGAAAGTTTATCCAAAGGGCTTGCAGAGCTCTGGGTCTGGCTGGAGACCTCGGTGGACCCGAACTCTCTCCAGCCCTAATCCGACGTGCGTGTTCCTGCGCATCCCGGAGGAAGCGGGGCCGACCCGCCGCGCAGCGAGAACAATCGGACATTGTGCTGCTGCCTTATCGCCACCGAGCCCAGGCCCGCCCTCAGACCCGATTAAACTTTAGACCCCCGTTTGCACAGAACTTCCCATATGTCTCGCGCGCTCCCCGATTGCCGCGGGCGTTGGGGGGGGGCCTGGGCTCCCCGGTACCCCTGTTGGCAGCCCGGCTCCCGGCCCGGGGTGATGCTGGGATGCTGCTTTCACTGGAACCGGGAGCAAACCCGGGAGCAGGGGGGTGGGGAGGTGATGGTCCTCCCTGGGACACCCACAGCAGCCACCCAGAGGGCTGGGGGGTGCTGGGGGGTGCTGGGAGTACCAGTACCTCTGAGCGATGGGCAGGGCTGGGGGCCCTGGGGGCCGCAGCTCACACACGAGATCCTGAGGCACCTTCCACGTCCCACCTGGGCTGCGGGGGTCGCAGGGCACCGGGACAGGGTGAGGGGTGGGTGCCCAAAGCGGGGTGCTGAGCTGGCTCAGGGGCATTCAGCCAGGAAACCAGGCAAATGGTACAAAATTAACCCGGTTTTCTTCCATCTTGTCTGGTTCAAACCTTGCTTCTGCTTGGCTTCTTCCCACCACCCTCACCAGCGTTTCCCAGCCTGGATCCTGACCCTGACTGGAACCACCCGTCCCAAATGTTGCTGGGACCTGGGGCCTCGGGAGTAGCCCTGGAGCAGGAGGAGGAGGAGGAGGAAGAGGAGGAGGCAGCGGCGATGCTCAGCGCTTACCCTTTTGGGCAGGAAAAGGTTGGAGGGAGCAGAGGTTGGTTACGCATAATTAATTCTAGTAAGATGTGAATTTATAAAATCTTATGCAAGTCAAAAAATATTTTTCAGTAGGACTTGGGTGTCTGGGTAGAGCAGGCCCAAGGACTTTTTTTTTTTTTAAGGATTTTTTTTTTTTCATCAAAACCGGACCGTTTTAGCATGCTGTGTCACTTCAACAAACTCCCTATTTGTCTGTTTTGGTTTTTTTTAATGGTTCAAATATTGTGTTTTGCAGTTAAAATGTTTTTATATTCCAATTCAAACTCTGATCCGGGCTTCTGCCCAGAGCTTTAGGTTAACTGGCAGCAATTTGGGGATTGCAATTTGCAGTGACAGCCCCTCCTCTCCCAGCCCCTTGCAGGGTTTGGGGGTTTTGGGCCAAGCCGAGGTGGGGGAGCAGCACCCTGACCCCCTAAAGCCGGCCCTGGAGAGGGGCCCTGTCCCCCCGCACCCCCCGCCCACCCGCGGGGATCCGGGGGACTCGCAGGACACGCGTGGGCACCCCGGTGGGCTCAGCCCCCCCCCGCCCC